>NW_015505232.1:372165-393798 GCF_001515645.1 Sinocyclocheilus grahami | reverse complement strand
ACCCCAACACGGGAAAAACCAGGGGGAACAAAAAAAAAAAAAAAAAGAGCGGCGTGTGTAAACAAGCCCCGCCTGGCGCGTTCCCAGAAGAATGGAGATTTATTGGACCGTATTATAAGTTGGAATAGTTAGTAATTATTTTGTGGCAGCTGCAATTGGCGTCAAGGTTTGCGAAGGCTGAACTGCGCTCAGAAAAGGATTACAATGTCAGGAGCCCTTCATGAAAGATTCGAGGAACAAAACACTGATTTACAACTCCACCAACATCTCCTGTCAGTTCTGCTCAACTTGTGCTGTTACGATTGCTGCTGGCACAACTATGTTTGTGTGTGTCTGTTAGGTGTTCTTCAGGGCTGGAACAGTGGCTAAACTAGAGGGACAGAGGGATGAACACACCAGACAGAACATCACGCTGTTCCAGGCCGCCTGCAGGGGCTTTTTGTCTCGACAGGCCTTCAAAAAGAGGAAGGTAAAGTCAATTTTCCATTTTGCGTCAGTCTTGAGCTGAAATTGCAATGTCAGTCCATCAGAATCTCAACATTTATTTCTCTTACACTACCGTTCAAATGTTTGGGATCAGTAAGTTTTCTTTTTGTTTGTTAGATTTTTTCTCTTATGCTCACCTAGGCTGCATTTATTTGATTAAAAATACAGTAAAATTAGTGATATTGTGAAATATTATTACAATTTAAAATAATTGTCTATTTTAATATATTTCAAAATGTAACTTTTCCTGTGATGACAAAGCCATTTTCAGCAGCTATTACTCCATTCATTCATTCTCATATGCCGATTTTTTCTTAATATTGTTGATTAATATTAATATTTTTGTGGAAACGTTATACATTTTTTGTCAAATGCTTCGATGAATAGAAAGTAAAAAAAACAGCACCTTTATTGTCAACCCAATGCATCCTTGCTGAATGAAAGTATCCATTTGTATTAAAACAATTTACTTACCCAAACTTTTCAACTGTAGAATATATCAGTCCACTTTAAGAGCAAAACACATACATCAATGCACAGCATTGAGCAAGTGAGCATTTATGGAGGTGACAAGGTTTTATTTAAGCTGAAGCTAGTAATTTGTGCAACACTAGTGTCACCGAGCAGAACTGCAGACAAAAAACTACCCCCGTCTCCCATTAGTCATACAAACAAATAGATCTGCCCCAAACTCACTCCATTGGTTGAGCCATTGATGCTGTTGTTGTGCAGCTCAAACAAACTGAAAATGTTTTGAAAGCACCACAGAATAAGTTTTTTTACACATTTTGAGAGAATTAACCTACAAAAGACTTCGTTGCCTCTGCATATTAAACTATGGTAGAAAGCATTTTAATACTGGAAAATAAACACACTTCTGCTTTAAGTGCTCTCCCGTTTAGTCTCCCTAGAATTACAAGATCTCAAATTAATAAAAGCTCCTCTGAACACTTTCAGATCATGGCATGCAGTCAGGCCTCTGAATAAAATCCTCTCAATTCTTCATAATGTGCATTTAATTAATTCCAATTGGATTTACAGTTTTGGTTTGCTAGTCTTTCTGTACTTTTTCAAAAATGTCATATCAAAATCATACTGTGGCTTTTATGTTTGTGTTTGCAATGGAACATTAATCATATCATGCCGCGCTGTTAATGCAACTGTCATATCATTCACAGATGGAGATCTGTATCATCAGCCTGACGATTAAAGGAATAGTTCAGTCAAAATGAATATTCTGTCATCATTAACTCATCCTCATGTCATTCAAAACCTCTATGGCTTTTTTTACCCTTAAACATAAAGGCTGCTGAAAATATGGGCCACTCTATTTAATATAATGAAAATGAATGAAGACTAGGGCTGCATAAAAGTTTTTCACGTAAACGTTCCCTTTAAATAAGCTAAAACAAATCTCTCTGTCTCTCAGATCCAGGATTTGGCCATCCGTTGTGTTCAGAAGAACATCAAGAAGAATCGTGGTGTGAAGGACTGGCCCTGGTGGAAGCTCTTCACCAACGTACGACCTCTAGTAGAGGTTCAACTCACCGAAGAACAGATTCGAGGAAAAGACGTGAGTCTTTCCAGCTTACTCTTTATTTCATGCCCTGGTTTGCTCGCTATGCAAGGCTTCTGTCAGTTTACAGTAGAGCTCGAAGGTTTATCTGTGTGTGTGGACGCATTTGCCTAAAAGATGACACGATCTGAGGGCTTTTGTTGCATCAGCGTTAGAGCCGAGACTTCTCTTTGATTCCTGCTGCCATCACATCTCAATCCCAGCTCAAAGCATTAGCTTTAGAAATGCAACAATGCCGTCTGGCCCCTTCCTGAACTCACCTGAAGGCAGAAAGATCTCGCCTGATCAAAAGAACATCGGATCATATAATAGTAGCTCAACAAGCCTCAGACCAAAGATCGTCCTGTTCTTATCTAAATATTCAGTATTGTCTTTTGATGGCGATAAATGTTTTGTTTTGACTTGTAGGAGGAGATCATGCATCTGAAGTTGAAGCTGGAGAGGGTGGAGAAGGAAAGAAATGAGCTACGGCTGACCTCGGATCGTGTGGAGAGCAGAGTAAGAGAACCAAGCTTTTTATTTTATTTATTTATTTATTTTTTCATTTTTGCTGTCCTGCTTGGCTCCTTCAAGAAAACCAGAGAAAAAATAAGAACGCAAAGGGTGTTATTTTTGAGTTAGATAGGCCGAGTGTCTCCACAAGTATTGACAAATAAATGTATTAAGTGATGTCTAAATGAAAATATAAAAATGCAGAAAGCCTCCACCATATTAGAAAAACAAGAGCATATGTGTGTTTATGTAGATCACAGAGCTGACGGCAGAGCTTTCAGATGAGAGAAACTCTGTGGAGTCGACGTCCCAGCTGCTGGAGAATGAAACAAGCGAGAGATTGCGTCTGGAGAAGGACATGAAGGACATGCAGGTACATGAACTCCATCAGTCCTGCTTCAGTCTTTATGAAACAGTGATAAAGAGTAACTAAATAAAAGATAGCCGCTAGGTTAACTTTTTAAGTAACATAATTCAGTAAAATAATATGGTTTCAAAACACTGCATCACTATAATTTGTCACATTATGTTTTACCAGGAAAAAATATCATATTTTATGTTTTTATACAAAATTTAGTAAAATTCTGTTTAGTAACAGTTCAAAATATTTAGTTAAATGTTTTTAATATGGTAAATATTATGGCATCTTAATTTTAGTAGCTTGTAGTGTAGTGTGTTTTTCATAAATATAGATTTACTGTATTTTAACTATTTTAAATCATAAATAGCTTGTGTCATGGATTGAATAAAAGTTGTGGTGAAAGTGTGTTGGGGAGATTTATACTTTATATAAACTTTCTTTTATAGTCTGTGAAAGTTGTGGTAGGAGTGAATTTGTGAGTGGGCTGCTGTAGAACATACCTTTGCTTTTCTTTTTCTGAAACTCAGGTGAAGTTTGACAATGTGAAGAAACAGATGGAGTCCATGGAGATGGAGATCATGGAGGCCAGACTCCTCCAAGCATCAGAGCTCAACGGCGAGATGGACAATGATGGTGATGATTCTGGTAAAAAAAACTAAACAAAAAAAACAATTAGACAGCACTTGAAGCTGATTATAAAAATGCTTTATTTTGATAAGAATATAACATTTTTGGTCGCTGGGATGGAAAGAGGACCGGATTGGTCAAAAACTGCTCTACACACACACACACACACACACACACACAAACAGCTCTGTGAAACAACTCAGGAAAAATCTGTCTGTCTCTGTATGTTTGTGCATGTCAGGAGGTGAATGGAGGCTGAAATATGAACGTGCCATCAGAGACACAGAATTCACAAAGAAAAAACTCCAGCAGGAGATTGATGACAAGGTGGAGACAGAACAACAGAACAAGAGACACTTGGAGAGAAAAGTTAGTATAGCACAGTAAATAAACACATACAGAGAGTGCACACACACTAGGACTGCTAACAGACTACACACAGTGTGAAATGTATCCAAATTCAAACTCTGCTACAATAAATGATACTCTGACGTTGACCAGCAACACTTCAGAATCTTTAGACTTTTATAAACTTCACCTTCCTGTCTCTCTGTGTAGTTAACGGACTTGCAGGCTGACCACGAGGAGTCCCAGCGATCAGTCCAGCAGCTGAAGAAGAAATGCCAGCGGCTGGCAGCTGAGCTGCAAGACACCAAACTGCACTTGGAAAATCAAGAGGGACGCAACCATGAGCTGGAGAGAAAGCAGAGGAAGTAAGAGCCAATCATACACACACACACACACACACACACACACACACACACACACACACACACACACACACACACATCTTAGTCTGTGTCTTCAGTCTCCTACCTGGTCACCTGCTGGGGTCTGATTATAGAGATTTCTGATTATTGTTTACTCTGGTTGTTTGGGCCATATATTTACTGTTTGATTGTTTGGGCTGTTTGTTTATAATTTGACGTGTTTGTTTACTGTTTGATTGTTTTAGTGGTTTGTTTACTTTATTGTTTGGGCTGTTCTTTTACTCATTGTTTAATCATACATTTCATTCAATAATACAGTACAGTAAACAATTTGTTATTTGATTACTATATGATTGTTTGGGCTCTTTCTTCAATGTTTGATTGTTTGCTGTTTAAGTTTGTTTACTTAATTACTGTCTTTAGTTTGTTGTTTAGTTAAGCTGTTTAGGCTGTTCATTTACTGGCTGACTACTGTCTTGAGTTTATCATTTAGTTGTTTAAGCTGTTCGTCTACTGTCTGATTACTGTCTTTTGTTTGTCGTTTAGTGTTTAGTTGTTTTGTCAGTTCGTTTACTTTCTGATTAGCTGGGCTGTTCATTTATAGTTTGGGCTGTTTGTTTACTCATTGTTTATTTCTAGACATTTAAATTGATTGTTTATTGTATGATTACATCTCTATTTGAGCTCTTTCTTGACTTTTTGTTACTTTTTTACTGTCTGATTGTTTGATCTTGGGGTTGGATTTGTTTATTGCTGGACTGTTTTTATTTGTGTGTGTGTCTGTTTAGTATTTGGCTGATGTTGCTCATAACTAAAAACTTAGCACATCAGATTTAGAGCTGGAGCTAAATCTCAACATACTTGACAATTCATGAGTAACCTCAGTGTACAGTTTATGCCCATGAGCACGTTATCATGTTGCTCTTGTCATACTGTGGTTGAAATTACATGTCTCAAAACCCATCTATCTTCTGAATTTTCTGGCAGGTTTGATGTGGAGAAGAACCAGTTTCACGAGGAACTACAGAAGGAGAGGAACCAGCGGGAGAAACTGGGCCGAGAGAGAGATATGCTAACTGGCGAGGTGTTTACAATCAGACAACAGCTACAGGTGAGACTAAAGATAGAAGAGTGTGTGTTGCTCTCTCTCACATCCTTAAGCAAGACGCTTAACTTCAGGTTTCTGTAATAAATCTATGGTATATTGCTAATGACAAATTCATAATTTAACAAACAGGAGAAGGACACAGAGCTGTGTACGGTCAGTCTGAAGGTAGAGCAGCTGGAATCCGAGCTCCAGGATCTCTCGTCTCAGGAGTCAAAAGACGAGGCATCACTCGCAAAGGTTAAGAAGCAACTGCGTGATCTGGAAGCAAAAGTCAAAGATCAAGAGGAGGAGCTTGATGAACAGGCTGGAAACATTCAGATGCTGGAACAGGTACAAGCTAAAAAACAGCCAAATCAAAGATGGATAGTGACTCTGAATTATGCTGTGTTCTGTTCAGAGCCATTGTTATTGTTAACTAAAACTATTAAAAATCATTTTCATTCATGGAAACATGGAAGCTGAAATAAAGTAAAATTAGATGAAAATCTTAAATATAGTCTTAAGTAGAGTCTAAAAAGAAGCTGAAACTGAAATAAATATAAAGATTAAATAGAAATATAAAAAAATTATTTAAAAAAATGATGAAATGACTAAAACCTGAACTAAAATTAAAACTGAAAAATAAAAGCAAATTTTATATATTAATACATATTATAATAACATGTAAATAATATTAAAATAACATTGTTCATTTCGAAAAGGTGGAAAAGCAAAACCTGCCAACTTTATTTTTCAGAGGATATTATCAACAGTTAACCTTATCTGATCTGTGTGTTATTTAGGCTAAACTCCGTTTGGAAATGGAGATGGAGAGATTGAGACAAACGCATTCTAAAGAGCTGGACAGTAAAGATGAGGAAGTGGAGGACATCAGACTGTCCTGCAGTAAGAAGGTGAACAAACAGGATCTGAACACAATCAAATCACACAGTTTGAGACCTCCATGTTTCCTAATGGCTCTTTTGAAATGTGTGTGTAGCTGAAGCAGATGGAAGTGCAGTTAGAGGAGGAATATGAAGATAAACAGAGAGTTCTGAGAGAAAAGAGAGACCTGGAGTCCAAACTGATGATGGCACAGGAACAGGTACTAACACAAGAGAACACAAATATTGCAGACAGCATACAATACTCAAGAAAGTATAACACAGTATTACACTATATAACAGGTTGGTCAGAGGGATGTAGAGACAGAGAAACGTCTCAGGAAGGATCTGAAGCGCACAAAAGTTCTTCTGGTTGATGCGCAGGTGATGCTGGACCACCTAAAGAGTAATGTGCCCAGCAAAAGAGAGATCATCGCACTCAAAAATAAGGTAGAATCACAATCAGAGCAGTAGAAATTACAATTAATGTCCCTCACTGGGAATAGAAAAGGACTAATTGCTTCATGTGAGCATATGTTGTATCTGGTGTAGTTGGAGGAGTCAGAGTTTGCCTGCACAGCCGCAGTGAAAGCACGCAAGTCTATGGAGCTGGAAATTGAAGACCTTCATATCCAGATGGACGACATCACCAAAGCCAAGATGGCTGTGAGTCATATTCTATTTTATTTGAAAACAGTTCAGTGGTCATAAACAGGACAAGTTTGAATGTTTTTTAACATGTTTGTTCAAACATAGAGTACATTTATTTATATATGATTGTTTGGGCTCTTTCTTTGCTGTTTGCTAGTTTGTTTTTAGAGTGTTTGTTTTCTTTATTGTTTGTCCTTTAGTTGTTTAAGATGTTTGTTTCCTGATTACCGTCTTTTGTTTGCTGTTTACTTGTTTAAGCTGTTTGTTTACTTTCTGATTGTTTGGCGTGAATGTTTACTGTTTGATTGTTTTATTAGTTTTGTTTCAACAGTTCATTTGTTATAAACAAGAAAAGGTCTTATACAACATTTATGACCTTTATGATATCGAGGAATTAACCCACATTTTCAGATATTTCACAAGTTTCATTTAATTCCTGAGCAGAAATTGTTTGGTTAATTATTATGCGAGTCATTAACAGCTTTTTTAGAAATTTACACAGGATAGAATATGCCATTCAAAACATGTGATTTACTACTTTAGAAAATGTCAATTTGTTCACCAGATTCGTTGGGAGAAAAATTTTAGTTTTGAGGCAAAATTCATCTTTTGAGTTGAATTGAGCAGTAAATGTGTCAAGATTCATTCAAACAGCTGGGTAAAGAGAAATAAAGTGCTTACAGTTCAATCATTTTCTTGCTCAGGCTGATGGAAAAAAAACATTTAGAATAAATATTCCAGAGGGAAAAATGTAAACCTCCAGAGTCAGATAAAGAAACCCTGAATCATGGTGTCGTAACCAAGCATGACGCGATAAAGCGTTAAATCCTGTCTCTTCCATGTTTATCTGAGTTTTTGTCCTAACCGACTGTGACTGTGACAGCCGACAAGACATTTTGACAGTTGCTTGGTTTTTATTCCTGCAGCGTCATGCTGTCTGGCTCCACCCACAGTGAAATCTGACACAAATCCTGACTCACATGGAATTTTATACCTTAAATCTATTCTGATTTTGTCTTCACAATTTATCTTGGTGACGACAAAAAGAATGGAGATAAAATGAAAATCAGTGCAGCTATTCTTCTCTGATTCCTCCCCATTCACATTATAGGCTATTTCAAGACTCCAAAAATATGGCACTCAGATTTAAATGGTACACTTGGGGTGTGCATTTGATTTATTATTTATGAGGAAGAGGAGATGATGTCAAATAAAAGAGTTTAAGGGTGTTATCTCCTCGTCACAGCCTCAACCAGAAATATGCAATTACTGTGTGTAATGACAGTATTTTAGACCCACTATGAAATGCTACTCTAAAATCTTACACTAAAATGGCAGAAACATAGTTTTAAAACACTGAAGGCTGCTGTGACTATATTATGGGAAGTGATCCGTTATTAAAAGTTATGTTTTTTTGGGTTATCTAGACAGTTTAGGGTAATGGAGAGCAGAGAAAAACAACAAAAATAATAAATTGCAACTATTAGACATGTAATAAACCGGTTTGTTTGTTTGTTTTTTAAGAATTGAGAAAACATTTTGTTGTTGATGTAAAACTGCATCCAATCAAACTCTGCAGTATTTTGGTGTGGTGTTGATCTGTCACATGGTAGAAGCTGCCAAATCAGACAGATGCCAACATGGACAGGTTGCGTGGCATTTCCTCATCCTCAAAAACCATGAATAAACCTATTCAAGGTACTCATTTAACCCTGTCTGTTCTGTCTCCCTCAGTTGGAGGAGCAGATAAGTCGTCTGCAGAGAGAGAAGAACGACCTGCAGTCTCGCTTTGAGGAGGATCAGGAGGACATGAATGAACTCATGAAGAAACACAAAGCTGCAGTGGCTCAGGTGACCTCATATACATATATATATATATATATATATATATATATATATATATATATATAGTATATAGTACCATATATAGTACAAACTATAGTCAGTAAGATTTTTTTTCTTAAGAAATTAATACTTGTATTCACCAAGGATGCATAAAATTGATTAACTTATAAACTAATAATTTTATTTCTATTTAAATGCTGTTCTTTTTAACTTTTTATTCATCAAAGAATCCTTAAAAAAAGTTCTCAAAAAATATTAAGCAGCTCAACTGTATTCAACAATGATAACAATAAGAAATATTTCTTGAGCAGCAAATCAGCAGATGATTTCTGAAGGATCGTGTGACACTGAAGACTGGAGTTTTGCTGCTGAAAATTCACTTTTTCCATCAGGGGAATAAATTCTATTTTACAATACTTTCTGTATTTTTGATCAAATAAATGCAGCCTTGGTGAAAGTAAGAGACTTATTTCAAAAACAAAAAATGTGTATGACAAAGTCTAAATTATATATTTATGTATGTATATATCAACATTAAATCAGCAAAATTAAAATACTAGCACAGATTAAGAGTTTAAATTAAATGTATGTATCATATGTATGTGTTTAGTCTACAAGAGATCTGGTACAAATCAGTGACCTACAGGCCCAGGTGGAGGAGGCCATGAAAGAAAAACAAGAGATCCAGGACAAGGTACCCAAATACACAAAAAATTATTTGCAGGAGCCCGGAATTGCCTTCTGTCCCCTCATCATTATGTTCTACAGTACATAGTGGATTTGTAGATGGTTAGGCCCCATGCAGTGAGAAAGGTGCAGAGGGCTAGCCGAATGTGGTCTGAAACATGAGTCTTACACATGACCTCAGAGTGACCTGTGTGTTTTTATTTTTTTGGCAGCTTCACTCCCTGCAGTCACAGCTTGAATTTCAGGAACAGTCTATGGTGGAGAAATCGCTGGTCAGCCGTCAGGAAGCCAAAATCCGTGAACTAGAGACCAAACTAGAATATGAGAGGACCCAGACCAAACGTCTGGAGGTGAGTCACGTGCATGGCAAATTCAATGAATTCATAGCAAGACACCGAAGCAGGATAGTTACGAAAAAAAGGATTTTATTTCATTTTGTATTTTAGTTGTACATTTCAATTTAGTTTTAGTTTGATTTAATGTTTTTATTTTATTCCATGCATAATTCTTTTAGTGAACTAAATGCTTAACCAACGTCCATAGCGCATGCAGATAAACAACTCCATCAGTGGCCACAATTCATTTACAGGGAATTGCTTCAGTGTGTTTCTGTCTTTTTTTATGAGGTCTTATCTTTGGCTTTTCCATTTGTCCATGTTCATCCTCCAGTCTCTTGTAACACGGCTGAAGGAAAACCTGGAGAAGATGACTGAGGAACGAGACCAGCGTATTGCCAGCGAAAACCGGGAGAAGGATCAGAACAAGCGCATGCAAAGGCAGATCCGAGACATAAAGGAGGAGATGACTGAACTGTCTAAGAAAGAGGCAGAAGCCAGTCACAAAAAACATGACCTGGTGAGTTCCAGAGCGCCCCATGCTGTATGGAGATTCTCTTGCCATTGCTATAGCAACTATAATGAAGGGAAACTGCCACAATGGATCTTTTATGAAAAGTGACATAGTTCTTGCATAGTAACCATATCTTAACTGGGGTATTTGTAGTAAGGCCACTGTTTAAACCATAAATGGCTTCTCAGGTAAATGTAATGGTACTGCATAAAACACAGTATGGTTGCTGTAGCAAAACCGTGGTCATTTTTTTCATAACTTTGGTTGGACTTCAAACAGGAAATGGATATTGAAAGTCTGGAAGCAGCCAATCAGAGCTTACAAGCAGATTTGAAGTTGGCCTTTAAGCGGATTGGGGACCTGCAGGCTGCTATGGAAGATGAAATGGAGACGGATGATGATGATGACCTCATCAACAGGTATGAGGATTAGTCTCCTGTCAGTGCCACTGTTTCCATGGCAACAATTCTCTTAAGTTGATCAGGACAACCACTGCATGTTACTATTGTTTACATAGACCCCTTTTAAGTTATTTTGCTTTTTTTCTTCTTTTGTTTCTTGCCTCCAATTTTTTTTTTTATATGATCAACTACTTATTTTCCTTTCCCCCATATATTTTCATCTATTTTAATTTTATTTTTGGCAGTTTACAAGACATGGTGACAAAGTATCAGAATCACTGTTTCCATGGCAACAATTCTCTTAAGTTGATCAGGACAACCACTGCATGTTACTATTGTTTACATAGACCCCTTTTAAGTTATTTTGCTTTTTTTCTTCTTTTGTTTCTTGCCTCCAATTTTTTTTTTATATGATCAACTACTTATTTTCCTTTCCCCCATATATTTTCATCTATTTTTATTTTATTTTTGGCAGTTTACAAGACATGGTGACAAAGTATCAGAAAAGAAAGAACAAAACGTGAGGATGCTAAGTGGTGATTGTTTCTCATCTGTTTGTTGGTTTGAGTTTATAATGCTATTCATTGTAAGAACTTGAAAATGCTGTTGTATTACTCTGCAGTCCAACAAACCATGATAAGTCTCGCATGGCAAGTATTATTTTCAGCTGAAATGAGAAGAATTATTAGTCCAATAACTAATTTGATAATACAGCAGCATTTTCCTGTCTTCATGAGCATGTGCTGAAATTTAACAATATCATTATGTGTTGCTCATCTGTTTTTACCCATTACACCAGCCATCTTTTTATCAGAGCCATTTATACTCCCAGAAAAATGTGAAAATATCAAATTTAAACATTGAAAAACACAGAGAAGCCACTTTTAAATTAATCCCACTACTAAACCCGTTTTCATTCTCTGTTTGAAAATCCAAATTAATGTATTAAGTTTCTAGTGCATCTTGCTACTTAACTGTGCTTAGCAAGTTGTGATATGTTCATGTGTGTTGTTGTGCAAGTGTAACGGCTTGGATTCTGGAAAGGGAGAATCAATTGCATTCGGTTGATTTGCTGTAATTGAGTGGAACTGCGATATGCAACCAATAGAAGCAGATTGTCACAGTCTATTAGTGTTTAAATGTGAGCTGTGTGTGTGCTTAAGCTTTAAATTGTGTGTGACAGTAAGTTGAAATTCTCCAGAAGCATCTGTAGCCTAAATTCACTGTACTCATGGCATCCCTGATTGTGTCTGTACAGTTTTTGTACACAGATTTATACTTGTATAAGCGTTTGTGTATTTTCTTAAAATCAAAGCTTGATATAAACTGTAATAGTGACTGCAAAGGCTTATGGGAATGATATAATGTGCCACTGCGTTCACAGAGAGAATGCAGTAAAATATCTGCCTCTAGTGTTATTGTGGAACGGATTGAAATCCTCTTTTCCCCTATTTCTTTTATTGAAACCACGTGTTGTTTTGGCACTAACCAAAGTATCGTAACCCTCTTGCCTTGATCAGCCAAAATGACCTTTATGTCAGCTGCTATATTTGATTGAGCTTCTCTTGTTGGCAGTGGAGATGAATCGGATATGGACTCTGAGGTGGAGGACCGCGTAGATGGGGTGAAGTCATTGCTCTCCAAGAGCAAAGGATCCGCCAAGACACTCTCTGATGAGGGCACCCAGAAAACCACCAGGTCAGTGTGGAACATATTGGAGTTTAATTTCAAAGACTGAGATAATTTTATGATCCCCAGAGCTGGAGAAATTAAACCACACTTAATGGTGTTGGGGAACTGGTGACTAAATTATGAGTTTGTTTACATTTAATATATGGTCTTTTTTCTGGAAGTATAAATTAGTATTTTTATTTTTTAACCCCCTTAAATACATATTTATCAAATGCATATTATCCTCCATAAGTTTTCTTTGGAAAGCTGATTGAACAATCGTTCAAAGCGTATAGGCAGCTTTTGTAGCTAAATTTACAGGGTAAGAACATTGGGGGCGCTACTGATGTGGTTTACCAGAGTACCAGCCAAGACTTACATATGTCCTCTCCATCTGTGCGAAGTGCTAATAAGCTCAAGACAGCATTTGATGGTGTTGGATTCATGACTGTCTCACCGGGAGCTGTTGTTGCTGTTCTGTCCCTCAGTAGTATTAATATGGTGCGGTTACATAACTGCCATTAGGAGTTTAATCCTTTTAAGTTTATTCCTGGGGTTGGTGTAAAATACGCTCCTAAATTACCTCTCAAATCTCTTTCGTTCTTTGAATTCATATTTATCTCTGTTACGGGTATCATCCTGTTTCATTCATTGATCATCTGCAATTCTGCCACTTTAATGTGTTTTTTGTCCGTCTCAGACACACCAATGCTGCAAATGCAGATGTGAAAGATATAAAAGAAGGGAAAGAGGGAAAAGAGGGGAAGGAGGAAGTAAAAAAGGATTCAGATGAGAGCCGTCCATTGTCTGTGATGAGCTCGCTCAGCTACAGGAAACGCTCCCACCAGAAGGACTGGAATGGAGGTGCAGGGGATGATAGCTCTCTCTTCAGTGCCCTTCGGGAGCAGCCGGACATGCCTGACCGATTGTCGTTGCGCAAAGCTAAAAGCAAATCCACAGACAGGCCTCAGACTGGTGATGACCTGGATGACCGGGGTTCAGTGATATCCCAGGTTTACTCTGAGGCTGCCAGTAGGGCCAGGAAAGGTCTAGATCGTCGCTGGACCAAAAGCAGTCCAGAATTTGACAAAGAGTCCATGGTGTCCTCGGTTGCCCCGAGCCGAGCTTCCGCACGCCGTGGGATAAACCAAGATGATGATGCTCTGTCTGGTGTGAGCAGCTTCAGCTTGCGACGTAGTACTTCATGGATGGATGACAGTCGCAGTGATTACGGGCCGACAAGTACCAGTATGAGTCAACGATCTAGAAGCCGAAGTCCTGGAAGCACCAGCGTCGGCTCACGAATTTCCCTGGCCCGCAGCACCCGACTTAGCGAGTTTGGAGTTCGTTTGAAGAATGATGATGTTGATGACGATGATGATGTTGACTCTGTGAGTGTGGCCGCATACAGTCCACGCTCAGTGGGCCGTAGTCTGTCCACTCCTGCCCAGCTACGCTCCTCTGAGAACCCACTGGATGCTTCTGACGTTAAACCTGTGAGCCACCGCAACTACCTGGACCCCGAGCTAGAAAAAGCCATCAATGAAGTCCTGAGCTTCAAGCCAATTAAATTCAAACGCCGCAGCTTAGAAGACTCAGATGAAGAAGAGGAGGGAGTTGGTGGTGCAGGAGAGGAAGAAGATAGGAAGAGCATCAAGAGTTTGTTGCAAGACAAGGACGATGAAGGTCTGGGCCTTAGCGGGTCCAGTCTGAGACGCTCAGCTTCAGGTTCTGCTGTAGATTCTGGACGTTCTGGAAGCTCAATGAGTTCCTTCAGCTCCAAGAGCAGCAAGAAGAAGAACAAGAAGAAGAGCAGGCGCTCTGAGTCTGACAGCTCCTCCAATGAGGGTCATACTCGGCGGCATTCCAGACAGAAAGAAAAGAGAAGATCCAAAAGCTCAAGAAAGAAAGAATCTGGATCGTCCAAGTCTGAATCTGACTCTGAATCATCATCTTCAAGCTCTGCATCAACAGTTTCATACCGCAGCTCAAACAGCGTGAAGAGAACCCCAGGACAGAAAGATGGGGGTCCGGAAAGTCCTGATGAAGAACGACCCCCAAGCAAAAAAGAAATAAAGAAACAGAAGAAGAAAGTGGACAGTCTGGTTATGAAGTATCTCTATAAGCCTGACAGTGATTAAGGATCATTAACAGGTGACCCTGGATGGGCCAGACTGAGGATTGATGTTTTCAAGAAGCTTCTCTCTAAATGCATGATGTGTTCTGCTGTGTGTTAAACTCTAAACAGTAGTTGTATCATTGGATTAAAAGGCATGCCATGACACTGTTGCCTGAACATTGTTTTGGGTTTGGACACAAATAGATTCAAAGTGTGGCCACATAGAGTATTGTACTAACACACAAATGCTTATCTTGATTTTTCCAAGTAGGACATGCTCCTTGTTGGTTCTGAAACAATATACTATCAATCAGATCTTTGTGGTAGGTTTGACTTAGATTTTGGAGCTTCAAACACTTCATGAACCTCTCATTATCAACCATTTATTTTTTTGGGTACTGGTTAGGGAAATGTTAGAAACTTAATAGGAAAGGATACGGGTAATAAGGGATAGGCTTCAGGCTTTTTGTTAATTTGACAGGATTTTTGTTCCAGGACCAACAAAAGATATTCTTAGAAATGCAGTAAGCCACAATTAATGTACATAAAGCTTTAGAAATACTGGAAGAGTTTAAACTGATAATTGAGTAAGACCTTATTGCAAAGATGTTTTGGAACTACTGTAGATGTGCATTTGTGACCAGCCAGGGACATTCACTCATGACTTTTGCCCTGCTTATCTATCTTTGCATGGCATTGTGCCCGTCTGACCTCTCGCAAGGGACTAGTATGAAGGTGTGGCTATAATCTTATCTTCCCGTTTCTAAAAAAATCTTGTCTTTTTTTCCCTCCAGCTCCTCACTCTACAGACCACACTCAGTGCAACATGATGAAGACAACACTGGACCAGAGAAAGACACTACACAAACTGAAAGTACTATCCTTAAAGACAGCAATGATGATGGTCAACCTTCGGAAAGTGCTGCGTAGATCTGATCTGCTGCTCGCGTGCACTGAAAAGTGCCTCAGTTTACCTCTCATCTACCCTAGCACTGATTCACTTCGGTTTCTTCATAGCCTACAATGGGACTAAAGTTTATCACTGCAGGTCTACATATACAGTGTGTTTTATTCGAGTTTTTTTTTTTTTTGCAGCTGCGTGGCACCTGTATTAATTTAGATCGCGCATGTCTCCATCAACAACCCCTCCAAGAAAATGAAGTAATATATTGTGAAAAGGAAATGAGAATCTTTATCTAATTTATGTTTATTTTATATTGTTAGAGTGTCTACTTTATGACATTTTGCCTTGAATTTGCTTGAGTGAACTATGTAGCACAGCTTTACTGTAGTTTGCAGTTAACGAAATAGGGTATTTATCTTTCTCTTCTTTGTTCCTTTATGAGCTGGTGAACTACTGTTAACCAGAAGAAGGTAATTTAGCACTGGTTTACTGAATGGCAGCATTTTAATTCTAAACCTCTTTATGATTCAGTTTATTTTCTTGAGGGTGCTTCATGTTTGGGCCTTAAGTGACATTTATAACCATTAATTTAAGATAATTTAGTACTATATAATTTAACTCTGCCAAAATTAATTATTGATGGGAGTCTAATAATTTCTGATGTGTCTGTGGGTAAGTGTGGTGTGTGCATGTGTGTGTCCTCCCCTGTTTTTCTATGCATTAAATAAGACTTTTATTATGAAAGTACATACAAACAAGAGACTGTTTGTTTGTTCAGTGGCTTATGCAGTAAAAGCAAAATGATATATAAAAGCAATATATATAAGAAAGAGTTTTGCATTTGTTTTATTGTAAACAAAAGATGTTGATCCATTTGTATGGATGTGAACTTGATTTCTGCCAGATATGACTAAAGAGTGTCTGTGGCGTAGTTTCAGCCCTTATACCTGGAAGTTGCATAGAGCCAGGCGACCCAGTCAGCTCTTATCATTTGTGTCATATGCAACAAACTGTTACTTAGCGGACTATGGGAAGTTTGTGGGTATGCCATCTGATCCTGAGATAAAGGTTTAAATGCTATATTATATTATACTTAATAAGATGAAAAAGTATAACAATGGGTCTTATTCAGTTGTGTAAAAGTGGTACTTCCATGTGCAGAAACAGTATTATGGATGTGAACTTGATTTCTGCCAGATATGACTAAAGAGTGTCTGTGGCGTAGTTTCAGCCCTTATACCTGGAAGTTGCATAGAGCCAGGCGACCCAGTCAGCTCTTATCATTTGTGTCATATGCAACAAACTGTTACTTAGCGGACTATGGGAAGTCTGTGGGTATGCCATCTGATCCTGAGATAAAGGTTTAAATGCTATATTATATTATATTATATTATACTTAATAAGATGAAAAAGTATAACAATGGGTCTTATTCAGTTGTGTAAAAGTGGTAGTCTTGAACCACTTTTGCAGTGTTAACCCCTGCATTGCAGTGAAAAACTTCTGCAATGTAAACTTCTGCAGTTAGAATGTTACTGCTAGATGCTTAGCAACAGACAACCAATCACATACCTCATATTCATGTGCTTTGGACAGTCATAGAAAAATGGCACGTTGTGTCCACCTACTGCAATTCCTGTTTGGAGAAGTCTGAAACAAATAATAAAGGTAACACTTTAGTTTAGGGACTTATTCAGTTGTGTAAAAGTGGTACTTCCATGTGCAGAAACAGTAGATTCACATTAGGTGCACAAACTTGTTTTAGTGTATATATTGTCCTCAGTTACCCTAAGAACAACAGTGGAAATTTGTTGGGTTGCAAATTTTTTATTGAGAAATTTGCCTTATTTTTTAAGGTTTATAAGAACATCTGTCTAGCAGACTAGAAGGAACGCAGTGTGCAAACACAAGAATAGCATTTAATCCCTGGAGTCTCCAGGGGGCCCTTAGATAAACAGTGTTGTGGGAACGCACAGGAGAGGCATGCTGGGATTTCCCACTGCTTTGTGTTTGGGCTCATCCACACTATCTGTCTACTCTGTTCTGATCCATGTTCACTGATATAATTTGCTCTTCAGTGGAAAAGTTAAACCAGCAGGACACTGGTTTAAACCCTCCCTTGCATTGTCCCATGATTTTCTAGCTGGCAGAAGCTTATGGTGCTTGATTTGATCTGTCGGAGGAAGTGCTGGATGTGTACTGTTTTAGAAGACTGCTGTTTTCGGTGTAAGCCTACATGACATTAATGGGTAATGCATGAGAGTTTGTTTTTTATGTCCTGTAGACATGCATGCTTTGTTTTGGTTCAAGTACAATGCTAATCGATGGTTTGGTCTTCTAGGTACTAGTAAAATAATGCAGGTTTTAAATAGCAATGTAACGAATGATAGTCAGACCTTTGTTTTCTTAATTTGTCAAGCGACTCACATCAAAGAGATACTGTTCTACTAAATAGACAAACTGAATGCAATCAGATTAAAGGATAGGAACTATCTAGGTCCATGATAACTACAACCATAAAGTTGTGTATTGTCTTGTTCTGACAGATGATGGGTTGTTTCAGAGGTCTTTTAATATCACATATAAATTTCCCAAGTCTCAACAAGTTTAAACTTATGCTAGAATCCTGTGATTTAACACCCGCCTTTTGCTTTCCGCTTATCGTGGCAATCCCGAAGCTAATTAACATAGCCCTCTCTGGGTTGAGGATGGATTTCTGCTGCTTTAGCTAATGGTCTTTTAATGTGTCCATTGTCAGACAAAGTCAATATAAATTTACTTTACTATTCCCCTAATATATACGCTTTGATCTTCTCACTGTGCAGTTCCCGTTTGGAGCTCCATTGAAGTGTGGGGAATGTGTGTTGTCTGCAGACTGATATTCCTGCGGGAACATCAGGAATCATGATACAAAGCGGCTAATCGTTTTTTAACAGCTTGCTTTGTTTATAACTGCAGGGTTGGGAGACATAAACGATTTGCAATATGTGAAAGAATTATTCTTAACTAAAAATACTGCATTATTATTATTCATGCTTTAATGGTCTCTACAGTGTTGAGATCATTATAAAGATCCCCCCAAAGACGTATGTTTCAGAACGTTAAACTGCTTAAAAGTGAAAAATTAATTAGCCATTTAATTCCAAAGTTCATTAGTAGAGCAGATGGAATGAATTATGTAGGGTATATCTAGACAAATGATCCAACCATAGATTGCCAGACTGTTTCAGCAGCAGTTTACAGAAATTCTGCACAAGATGCAAACTTTAAACACTAAATAACTCACGTTGTGCTTAACCCTGGGTTTATTACCATTCTAAACCGCTAGTAGAGAAACATTTCACAATTGTAATTTAGTGGTGTTAGCTCAGAGCAAGTCTTGAACCACTTTTGCAGTGTTAACCCCTGCATTGCAGTGAAAAACTTCTGCAATGTAAACTTCTGCAGTTAGAATGTTACTGCTAGATGCTTAGCAACAGACAACCAATCACATACCTCATATTCATGTGCTTTGGACAGTCATAGAAAAATGGCACGTTGTGCCCACCTACTGCAATTCCTGTTTGGAGAAGTCTGAAACAAATAATAAAGGTAACACTTTAGTTTAGGGAACAATTCTCACTAGTAACAAGTTGCTTATTGGGATGCATATTACTAGCATATTGGCTGTTTATTAGTACTTATAAAGCATATTAATGCCTTTTTCTATATGACAATATTTTACATCCCTAATCCTACCCAATACCTAAACCTTAAAGGTGGGGTAAGCGATTCCTGGTAGCCAATGTTGACATTTGAAATCACCAAAACAAACACGCCCCTACCCCAAAAGGGTCTCGCCCCTATTTTGATAGCTCTGCCCCACACATACATACGCAACCCAGGCAACGATTAGTTCTGTGAAACAAAGCAAAACCAATGTTACACCGTGTCTACATCGGATGCGAGTGGCGGGGCGCGACAAAATACTATGGAACTCATTATAATCAGTGATGCTGTCTACACCATAGATATATATGCATATGGTCTACACTGGATGCGGCGCAGCACTACTACTAGTACCAGTGTACTAGACAGACTTTAGCTGTTGTGGCGTAGACACGGTGTTACTCACCTATCAAGAAGAAATAAAGCAATCTCGTGTCCGATGGCAGGCCTTCCGCTCCTTGAGTTCTCTCCAGCGCTGGAAAGCTGATCTGATATTTACACGGGTCCTACTTATTGCCTTAAGCCTTCTTATGTTCCGCAGACGTTTTCCTCTTTTGTTTTTTATCAGCCATCTTTATCTTTCTGTCGCTCGGCTCGTTAATGTCCATCCTGTGTACTAAACGCTCTCTCCGCCACATCATGAGTAGACACGCCCCTTACTGCTGATTGGCTACAGGTTTGTTTTGCTAGTGGTCCCGAATCAGTTTTCTAAAGCGTTTTTGAAAAATCGCTTACCCCACCTTTAACAACTACCTTACTAACTATTAATAAGTAGCTAATTAGAAGTTTATTGAGGCAAAAGCTGTAGTTAATAGCTAGTTAATAGTGAGAATTGGTCCCCAAACTAAAGTGTGATGTTAATAAAGTTACAAATAATCCTTATTATACTTAATAATCCTTAGTAAAGATACAAATAATCCTTATTCATCAGTATGACTGAATGAGCTGAAAATTTTCCTTCATGTTCTATTTTCAGAAGTCAGGAAAATATGCTTGGAATTTTAGTGTGACATGCATAAGAAGAATATTTGTGGAAAGAGCTCCTTTCAAGTCCACTGCATTATTTTCCCCCTTATTTACTTTATTCCTTTGTATTCCACTGTAACAATGTGAAAAAAAGACAACATATGCAGTACTGTGCAAGTGAGGTCTGCTCACCTGATTTAATTTACTTGAATTCCTGAAAATTCATTGAAATGCACTAAGAATCTCTCGCCTTTATCCCTAATTTCTCACGTCTCTCCAGGTTTGTTTTCACACAGATGCTTTAAAATGTAATTGTCTCCCTTTTTCACTTCTAATCCCTATCAGCAGTGTTTACTGGAATGTTTCTAAAGCAGGTAAATACAATATTTGCTATCTGTCAGAATTACAGAAATCACTTTGAAATATTATCACTCAATGTTCCAGTTAATAAACGTTTATGATTAAGGCTATGTAAAGTGATATTTAACACGTCTGTAATATTGCTGTGGAAATAATCAAGCTTTTGGAGTTATTCATGGTCTGCTGTAGCAATTTGTAAAATGCTTTTACACTTTTAAGTTTCCTTTTAATGTTCAGTGATTAAAAATTGAGTAGATTAATGTCACCTCATTGTACTCGTTTTGGAAAATATTTATTGTGTTCATACAGAACATGTATTTGTTCTCCAGAACTGACAGGAACTGGGAAACATTGAAGCGGTCTTTGCGTCTGTCGCAGTGTTATTGTAGATCTACCGTGCAGAACAGTGATAATAAACCTTGACTCTCTGCGACCTATTCAAACTGCTGACGAAATGTTTCAGTCAGATCCGGTCCAGCTCTGCTGCCAACAATTTCCCATAAAGATCAGCTAATAAAAAAAGCTGTTAAGATGGTTCCAATAGACATTCTTAAATAATAAAACCTGCATTTTCTCAGAGCTTAGATTGAACATTTCATAGCCCCTTTTCAACAGAATCTCCTCCAGCCCAGCAATCCTGCGGTGCAATAGAGTGGGTGTGAGATTTCTGACGGTGTGAAGGTCAGCGGCAGATTAATAGAGCATCATTTTTGTTTGGTAAGTGAATTATCAGTGCTGTGCAATAAGTCACTGCATGGGGACTCATTTTACTAACGCATATCAAACAGTCAGAATGACCTCTGACCTTTATAAGGCCAGGTACTTGTTTGAGGAAAGGTCATTTAGCTGCTGAGCAACTGCCATTAGCTTTCTGGCTTCAGGTTTTATAAATCACCTAGGGTTGTAAGTAACAGAGTTCAACAATAACGTCCCAATTTTTTCAAGTCGTCTTGATTTTCAACATTCATGTGTCTCCATAAGCATTAAAATGATGGAACTGAATCAGTATTATGTAACTATTGGCTATTAGTCATTATCTTTATGTATAAAATAGTTTATTTGAAGTTTATTGCAAAATATTTCATCTTAACATATATTAGTTGACTGAATGGGAGATCAAATTACATACAGAATACTATAATGTTGTGAAACACCTTGAGATGTGTCTTTAAAGTCGTATGTTATCGCTAACAGTCAATGAGAAAATTAATGTCATTTTAAATTTCAAAGTCCACCATTGCACTCTGGAGA
>NW_015505232.1:364206-372155 GCF_001515645.1 Sinocyclocheilus grahami | reverse complement strand
TTCTAAAGCGTTTTTGAAAAATCGCTTACCCCACCTTTAACAACTACCTTACTAACTATTAATAAGTAGCTAATTAGAAGTTTATTGAGGCAAAAGCTGTAGTTAATAGCTAGTTAATAGTGAGAATTGGTCCCCAAACTAAAGTGTGATGTTAATAAAGTTACAAATAATCCTTATTATACTTAATAATCCTTATTATACTTAATAATCCTTAGTAAAGATACAAATAATCCTTATTCATCAGTATGACTGAATGAGCTGAAAATTTTCCTTCATGTTCTATTTTCAGAAGTCAGGAAAATATGCTTGGAATTTTAGTGTGACATGCATAAGAAGAATATTTGTGGAAAGAGCTCCTTTCAAGTCCACTGCATTATTTTCCCCCTTATTTACTTTATTCCTTTGTATTCCACTGTAACAATGTGAAAAAAAGACAACATATGCAGTACTGTGCAAGTGAGGTCTGCTCACCTGATTTAATTTACTTGAATTCCTGAAAATTCATTGAAATGCACTAAGAATCTCTCGCCTTTATCCCTAATTTCTCACGTCTCTCCAGGTTTGTTTTCACACAGATGCTTTAAAATGTAATTGTCTCCCTTTTTCACTTCTAATCCCTATCAGCAGTGTTTACTGGAATGTTTCTAAAGCAGGTAAATACAATATTTGCTATCTGTCAGAATTACAGAAATCACTTTGAAATATTATCACTCAATGTTCCAGTTAATAAACGTTTATGATTAAGGCTATGTAAAGTGATATTTAACACGTCTGTAATATTGCTGTGGAAATAATCAAGCTTTTGGAGTTATTCATGGTCTGCTGTAGCAATTTGTAAAATGCTTTTACACTTTTAAGTTTCCTTTTAATGTTCAGTGATTAAAAATTGAGTAGATTAATGTCACCTCATTGTACTCGTTTTGGAAAATATTTATTGTGTTCATACAGAACATGTATTTGTTCTCCAGAACTGACAGGAACTGGGAAACATTGAAGCGGTCTTTGCGTCTGTCGCAGTGTTATTGTAGATCTACCGTGCAGAACAGTGACAATAAACCTTGACTCTCTGCGACCTATTCAAACTGCTGACGAAATGTTTCAGTCAGATCCGGTCCAGCCCTGCTGCCAACAATTTCCCATAAAGATCAGCTAATAAAAAAAGCTGTTAAGATGGTTCCAATAGACATTCTTAAATAATAAAACCTGCATTTTCTCAGAGCTTAGATTGAACATTTCATAGCCCCTTTTCAACAGAATCTCCTCCAGCCCAGCAATCCTGCGGTGCAATAGAGTGGGTGTGAGATTTCTGACGGTGTGAAGGTCAGCGGCAGGTTAATAGAGCATCATTTTTGTTTGGTAAGTGAATTATCAGTGCTGTGCAATAAGTCACTGCATGGGGACTCATTTTACTAACGCATATCAAACAGTCAGAATGACCTCTGACCTTTATAAGGCCTGGTACTTGTTTGAGGAAAGGTCATTTAGCTGCTGAGCAACTGCCATTAGCTTTCTGGCTTCAGGTTTTATAAATCATCTAGGGTTGTAAGTAACAGAGTTCAACAATAACGTCCCAATTTTTTCAAGTCGTCTTGATTTTCAACATTCATGTGTCTCCATGAGCATTAAAATGATGGAACTGAATCAGTATTATGTAACTATTGGCTATTAGTCATTATCTTTATGTATAAAATAGTTTATTTGAAGTTTATTGCAAAATATTTCATCTTAACATATATTAGTTGACTGAATGGGAGATCAAATTACATACAGAATACTATAATGTTGTGAAACACCTTGAGATGTGTCTTTAAAGTCGTATGTTATCGCTAACAGTTAATGTCATTTTAAATTTCAAAGTCCACCATTGCACTCTGGAGATTTTAGGGCAAACGGAAGGAGACCATTAGGAGATAAACAGGTAAGTTTCAAAAAGTTTATTCACAGGATTAGCAGTAGATATGAGAGGCAGGCAAGTGACAGGTAAGCAGTTCAAATGAAGATCAGTTCAATAGACTTAGCTTGAAACTAACAGCTCCTTGGCCCTTTTCTTTGCAGGAAACAGATGAAGATGACCGAAGACAGATGATGACTGGGGAAATGCAGGTAAGTACGTCAGGTAAGTGGCTGTAGTAACAACAACATGTAGGGGTTACCACAGACGAGACCAGACAAGGGCGACTGCTTTCATACCGTAGGTGATGAGGTGAATGGTGGCAGGTGTGCTGATTGGGGATCAGGTGCAGGTATGAAGCAGGCGGGATGCTGGGAAATGGAGTCCTTAATGTGGTAAGGTGACTGAGCTGGTGACTAGCTGGCGATTGGGATTGTGACTGGGCTGGTGACCTTGTGACATAGTGACTGATTAAAAAAGGTTTATCATGTTGTGTTTGGGGTTGATCAGATATCAGAGCACTCTGCACGTTTGTGCATCAGTCTCTGTACAACCAGGATGACAACAGAAAATGAATAATGCTGCATCAAACCGCAGACAGAGATACAATCAGAGCTCTGGGATTCTTTGTTACCTTTGAGATACTGCAGATTGTTTTGTTGTGCAGCTTTGTGCAACACTTCAACACCTTCCACACAACTGTCACAGAAGATGCTGAGAAACTCGTTTTTACACACCCAAGAGATGTGAACCAGTGTTTATGTAGTCTTAGCGCTGTGTTTGGACGAATTATGTGAACTTTTGTTTGGAGCTCTGTTACCTGCTCCCTGCATTAGTGAATGTGAGAATGGTTTCTTTTACATTATTATGTAAAATAAATTAAAAATATTTATGTGCTTATCAGATATGCAAATTTGTGACTGGCCATGTGATTTTCTTGCTTCCATTGATACACAAGATCACAAAGTTGGTTAAAATGATGATTAGATGTAAAATAAATGCCTAAATAAATGTATATACCATTCAAAGGTTTGGAGTCGATGAGATTTTTTTTGCATGTCTTTGAAAGAAGTCTCTTATGCTCACAAAGACTGCATTTGTTTGATTACAAATACAGTAAAAACAGTAATATTTTGAAATATTATAATTTAAAATAACTTTTGCAATTAATTTTATATATTTTAAAAGATAATTTATTCTTGAGATACAAAGCTGAATTTTTAGCAGTCATTTCTCCAGTCTTCAGTGCCTCCTGATGCTTCAAAAATCACCTTAAGTTAATTTGGTCTTCAAGATTTTTTTTTTATTATTATCAATGTTGAAAGCTGTGGATACTACTACTATAAAGTTCAAACGAACAGCATTTATTTGAAATCGAAATCTTTTATGACATGTCTTTACTGTCACTTTTGAACAATTTAATGCACGCTTGCTTTCAAAAACAGGTAATGACCTCATATTTTTTAATGGTATAGTATATATATTCCATGTTTTCTCCCAATTACTACATGGACATAAAATGCACTAAAACTGCATTTCAGATTATTAGAGATGATGTATAGCGACAGGACACTGCCATCACTGCTTGAAATGTCATGTCAAGTACCCATTTTCTGTTAAAATGACTTATTAGCAGTCTGAGCTTCGGTCCCGGCCTCATGAATATTAATATTACCACCCCGACATGCAAACAAAGTAATGTTTGTTCTTGCCTGATGAATAATTCACTTGGTCTTAGAAGTGGCCACAGGTGTGCGAGTATGTGCTCAAAGGCGAAAGAAAAGCTTTTTTAAAATCACGATTTATACCAGGGGGTCAGACTGTACCCGTTTCCTCCTGAGGTGAAATCCTTTGTGTAAAAGCATAAAACTCTGTTATATAATCTCATGCTGATATGATCTCAGCAGCCATTCTACAAAAGCACCCCGGCCCAAAACATGACGTATAATGTCATCAAAGTATAGAAGAAAAGTTCAAGTATGCTTAATCTCAAATGTGTGGCTTGTTTTGGTTGACATGAGTGATTTCATACTCTGAAATACACAGAATACGGTTAAATGGATTGAGTGGGTCAAGTTTCACATTGTGGGGTACAAATGTGGAAGGTGTTCAGCTTTATGGATTGTAATACTGTACGCTTGGTCTCAGTCATCTCAGTCATCATTCACATGGATATATGAAGGTCACAGGAATTGTGAGATGACTGCGAGTGGGTGGAGAAGACCACACAGGTTGTACATGATATTGGAGAAACCTTGGAAGGATGTCTTTTTATTATCTGAAATCACATGATCTCATTCATGTTGTTTCTGCAGCCATTAAGATAAGACTGTTTCAGAAACATCGACTGCTATTGAGATGCACGGCAATGTCCCTCTCAGGTTTTATAGGCATCCTCCCTGCATACAGTAGATGCAGGGTGCTTAGGTATGAAAGACATTGCTTCTGCTCATGTAGACAGAATGACTTCAGCAGTACAGGCAGAGCTGTCCAGTCCTGAGTGGAAATGTTTTCAGAGAGAAAGGCTCATTTAGCAGAACAGAGGGAGGCCGTGACATCAGCAGACTGAGACAAAAATATCTGGCAGCTGCGAAAGGCTTGGTGCCTGAATCGCACTTTTCACAGCAGTTTTGATCAAATCCTCCTGCAGATACACATATACTCAAGTAGATCTACATTTAAGATGTGAATTTCATCTTTCATTCACTGAAAAAGTGGCGTTTTAACAATACAGAAGGCATATATCATTAAGAAATTATTAAAAATGCTTTCTTACACATTTATATACAAATATATATTTAAATATATTTAGTTATTATATATATATATATATATATATATATATATATATATATATATATATAACAATTTTAATAAGTACCTGCTCTTTTCCAGTATGTTTAATTATTATATTTGTTTTAATAAAATTCTAATTACTAATGCAGTTTTATTATGGCCGGACATGATACTGTCATTAAAGACACAGTAAATCTTATTCCCAATATGGGAGGCTATAGATTAATTTCTCAGTAACAATATCTAAACGGCTGTTTAGTCAGCATCCCATCCGAATGAATTTAGAGCCTGTGAAGATGATGATGATCGCTTCATTACCTCAACACATTGGTCAGTCTATTTCACGGCCGTGATTTTCATTAGCTCAGCAGACTGTTTTTCAACAGCAGTGCTGCCTGGCTGAAATCTCTTGCTGAGTGTATAAGCAAGGAGTTACAAGCATTAAAAAAAACACAGACTGTCTTGCCAAATATACAGTACAGGATGTAAAATAGAGCCAGGAGAACCTGATGTTGTTTCTACATTCTGTTTTCATTGTTGTTTTTGTTGTAGTTAAGGAGATGTACAGTGGCTTTGGACAATTTGTTGAAAATTTGCTTAAAAATGTACTCACCCTCAGGCCATCCCAGATGTAGACATGTAAAAATATGAGTCCTCTATCCATAATATTGCTTTCTCCAGTGAAAAATTTGTCTTGTCTGAATCTGGAGAAAAAAATGCACAGATCACACATTGTGTACATTGAAAACAGTCCAAAATCGTTCTAAACAAACACGCTGGTGGAATTTGATGTGAAAGGACACTAGGAGACAAACTTTTTCACTTAAGGAAAATGTATGTATTTTGGCCAGAACTGTCAGTTTAAAGTTGAAACGCCTCAATAATGGACTTGTTTTATGCAAACATACAGCTTTTCACTTCACAAGATGTTAACTGATGGACTAGAGTCATGTGGGTTACTTGTGGATTATTGTGATGTTTTTATCAGCTGTTTGGACTCTGATTCTGACGGCACCCATTCACTGAAGAGGATCCATTGGTGAGCAAGTGATGTAATGCTACATTTCTCCAAATCTGTTCTGATGAACAAACAAACTCATCTACATCTTGGATGGCCTGAGGGTGAGTATGTTTTAATAAAATTTTAATTTTTAGGTAACGATTCCTTTAAATCCCTTAAATTGTATAAATGTCATTGCAATAGACATAACAAAATATCAAATCAAGTAGCATCTGCAAATAAATGATTTTCTAAATAGTTAGACCAAACTACACATACCTTTTTTCTAAATAACCCATGAAATCAAAATGGGAAATTTAAAACCCAACAAAGTTTCCCTTAAAAAAACATTGCTATTGTTTTAACCAATTTAGCCCACTTGCACTCACTCTACCTCCCCCCAACCTTCCAAATGTCTGTATCCCCCAGGGTTATGTTTATATTAGAACTTGTACTCGTTACATTAAGACGATAATCATGTATCTGATGTACTTCTCTTCTGCCTCTCCGCACACGAAAGCAGCTGCTCTAAATAAGCCCAATGCTACTGGATGAACGCCAGGCTGCTGTCCAAAGTGTCCAGGCGCGCTGAGGTTGACTGGAGCTGTCCGCGGTGCTGAAGCTCCACCGCGCAATCCGCTTAGAACAGTCTGTGAGTCGAGCTCTCTCTGCGTTACTGCCGGAGCTCTGCGCGATTCCCCGGGAAAGACGCGAGTAGCCCATATGCTTACAAGACCGTACGGACGTTTTATTTGACATTCGAGTCATTCTCACGGCATCGTTTAACACAAGGACAAATTGTAGTGTGTTCTGAAGAGTCGTTTCAGTATGTGCGCAAGGATCGAGCTCCAAAAGATCTGGCTCCTTTTGCTGCTCATTCTGAGTCTTTCAGTGATTTACACGCGTTGTCAAGGTGAGTATTTATTTTTAAGTACTTAAATCTACTAATGCTGCTGTATGTAATGGAGTTAGATAGGCTATTCATCTTGGGCACAATGACTAACTGGGTTTGTACTGTCTGTGGCTTTACACGTAAAGGATTTCTCCACATACACACACACACACTTTACAGGACACTTTGTGCTATTTCAGATTTTCAATACACTCATTCTGTGTGATTTATAAGCGTTTTGAAAAGTGGGGACATGGGGTAATGTCCTGAAAAGTCACCTTCTCCTTGTAATACTATGTCATACCTTTGTCATTATACAAATTGATGTCCTCATTTGTCACAAAAACGCGCGCGCACACACACACACACACACACATATATGCCATTTAAGTACAATAACAAATTACGAATATATGTTGAGGCAGTTTAGGATATATTCAGAGATTTACTTTTGACGCGTCGTTTAACTGAAATATCGCAGGACTGCATGTACTTCATCTGTAGACTGTTGTGAGAAAGTAAGGGGCCGTTCATATTGACGCGATATTGCGTTAAAAGCAGACGCAGAGCTACAAAGTTGGGGTCTCAAGACGCGTTTTCACATTTGAAACTTCAAAACTCGTTATGCGACACAACTGCAGGAGTGTCTCTCTTACAAATAACAACTTGAACCGAAACCCCCCAAATAAGTAGGCCTATGCCTTTTTATTTTTTAGTTAAACTATGTATTCATTTATTGCAAAATATATAAGTTTCAGCAAACACAAAAGTACAAGTGTGTCTTGGCAGCACTTTTTTTGAACACAAATAGACGCTAGTGAAAAAAGTCGCCTTTAATCTGTGGTGGTAACCATAGAAACAGTAAGCTTCACTATGATGCGATATCGTACGGAATGTTAACAAAACACGACGAGAACTTATATCACTTCACTATTATATATTTAAAGTCTTTTGGATAATTGACGCCCATAGCTAACTATTTGCGTTGCTGAACTGTATCATATTCCGCTTCGAAAATGAGATATTATAGCCTACCGAGTCACTAGCCTTAATGTGAACCATTTCACAAGTCAAATATTTGAGTGTTACAACGGGACAGAATGAGTGTGCTGTGAGTCTCAGCAGCACAAGATAATGACACTAATCCTGAAAATCAGATTAGCACAGTCCCGAACAGAGCTGTTTTTGAAACTAGCAGAGTTGTGTTGTTTTTACCAGTTTAATAACAATCTATATCTCAGCATATTCAGGTCATTTGAACAGGTACGCATAGACTGCAGATGGCAGTTTATATATATATATATATATATATATATATATATATATATATATATATATATATATAATAAAAAAGACGTGTAAGAAAAAAA
>NW_015505232.1:360016-364156 GCF_001515645.1 Sinocyclocheilus grahami | reverse complement strand
TATATATATAATAAAGCTGCTTCATAAGTCAGAGCATTGTTGCTGTTTATATTTAATTTAGTGACAACACAGCATGTTTGGCGGCCATATGCTGTGTTGGGATAATGAGATGCAGCCATCCTGTATCATCCTGTGGGCTCATGTTTGCTTTATAAGAACAAATTCTGCTGATTTTCGGAGCTTATTTCAATGAGACAGCTGAAATTGCACAAATAAACTTTAACATTAATAAAAGATGCACCCTTTTAAATAATAAATTATAATTTATGCAAGCAGGATGACAGAATGCCAGGAAAGATAGTGATGATGTTTTTTTTAAATAAACATAATAGGGTGGTTTAAAACATAGTCTAAATGAATGCTGCTGTACACTATATCGTTAAAAAAAGGACATGTCATAGGATATTTTTGTGTTTATTAATCTTGGTAAATCTTGTTGCACATTTTGGTATTCATCACATTCATTCAGCTATTAGCAGGAACAGTGAGCTATTACTAAACTGTGCATGTTTTTCTTCAATGCATATCATACTGTACCTGTGTAGATTCCTCCATCAGCGGTTGCTTTTTAATGTTGTTTCCAAATTAGGTTTTATGATATTTAAAAGTGCATTTTAGGTGGTGCATACAGTTAATGTCACTGTATGATGACTTTTTGAGCTCTGAATGAAAGTTTTATGAGAAGCATTTGAGAGTGAAAGTCTTTTAGGCAGCCAGAGGGACATTTATTTCTATTTCATACAGAAGTATGTGAAGTAATTTTGAAGTATGCAGCTAGGTCTTTCAAAAGGTCTATTTCTGAATTCATTTTGCCATAACTTTCTTATCAGATCCTTTCATAATTCTGTGCAAGACTCATCCTCTCATATTCTGGCTATTCAAAAACAGAAGCATGGAAACAATCTGATGGTTTCAATTTCTGCCTTTCATACCTCTGATTTCAGAGGAGGGTTTGAATATGTTCAACACCTGTTTTTTGGATTGCCGGTGATTAGCTTGATCAAGGGCTATTCAGAAGCTGCTAGTTGACATAATTAGTCTGGCGCTTTGTCAGTTTATGGCTTGTAAATGAGAGTCATTATGGCAGAATGCTCTCTAATATCTTCATGCTGTCTGAACTCTGCAGGTGGGGCCGAGATGCTAACCGCCTTTCGCTGTCTCTCACAGAAAACCAAACGATCAGAGTGTTTTGGGCTCTTCCGAGAGAACTTTTTCTCTGGTGATGGTTTATGTACTTACATGTGTTTCTAGTTCTCACAGAAAAGACAGAGGAACCAGTCAAATACACTAGTCAAACCATGATCCTTGGTTCAGAATCGTGGCTGATATTACTTCCAGTTCATTCATCAAATACAAATCGGAGGTTAAAGGAATAGTTCACCCAAAAATGAAAATTTGCTTAGAGTTAACTCACCCTCAGGCCATCAAAGATGTAGATGTGTTTGTTTCTTCATCGAAACAGATTTGGAGAAATGTATTATTACGTCACATGCTCATCAATGGATCCTCTGCAGTGAATGGGTGCCGTCAGAATGAGAGTCTAAACAGCTGATAAAACATCACAATAATCTGCAGTTAATCCACATGACTTTAAATAACGTCTTGTGAAGTGAAAAGCTCAACATTTGTAATAAACAAATCACTGATACATTTTTAACTTCAAATCATTGGTTCCGGTCCATGATCCAGGTAAAAGTCATCTCAACTGAATCAGGGAATGAAATGTTTACAAATGTTTACAATCCAGTTCTGAACAAATATTTCAATGGATTTTGATGCGAGAGGACAACAGCGGATGGACTTTTTCACTGGAGGAAGTGTTATTATGGATTATAAATTAAAATCATAATGATGGATTTGTTTATTACAAACATGCAGATTTTCACTTCACAAGGTATTTATTAATGGACTGGAGCCATGTGGATTACTTGTGGACCATTGTGATTGGCTGTTTGGACTCTCATTCTGACGGCACCCATTCACTGCAGAGGATCCATTGGTGAGCAAATAATGTAAAGTATAATTCTCCAAATCTGTTGATAAAGAAACCAAACTATATCTTGGATGGCCTGAGGTTGAGTAATTTTTCAGCAGATTTTCATTTCTGGGTGATCTGTTCCTTCAAGTTGGTTGCATTGCATTGTGGCAATAGCAGGCTCGTCTCAGGTGGTGTTTCCGTCTAAAGAAAGACGGCAGATTATAGAAGACAGACAGCACAATTTGTCTGGAACCATGTATTGTAGCTTTTTATCTGTGTGTGACCATGTAAATCCCTTAAAGTCTGTCACGCACATTTCGTTTTGTGTTAAAATGGCATTTAAAACACTTTATTTAATCGGCACGCTGTGATGGTTCATGTATTGATTTCAAGTGTTTTCATTTCAGCCTAAAGGGTGGCGACATCGACTTCCTGGGCATCAATACCCGTTAACCCTTTTGAAAGCGCAAAGCTGAAACTCTTTACATGCCAGGCACCTGCAGCCACACAACCATAAAATTGGTATATTTAAGAGGAAGATTATAAGTTGACATTTTGACTTTTAAAATGCCACAAGTTCACTGGCCTCCTAATCCCCCTCTTGTTATGTGTGACATTTCATTATTTAGTATCCTGAAGGTTTCCTTGGCCTCTGATTCGAATGCAGAACAGGGTACATTTTCACACACGCTGACACTAAATAAGGATCTTTTTAATGAAGGTTAAAAATTGACTGTTCTGATTTAACTCGCTTCATAAAAGGAAGTAGAAGTACTGCATTTTAAAAATGCTTGATTTTTTTATTTTCCCTTTTTTATTAGAAGAAATTTCAAATTTGAGTTCTCTAATGGCATTTAGTGAAACAGAAAAAACAAGCTTATTTAGCAATGAAAAACAGCTGTGCTCTTTGATCTGTTGGCATATTTCCCATATGCCTGCATAAAGTTGTATGAGAGAGTTGTGGCCAGTCTGTGCTGTGCCGTTAAATGTCACCCTGTAGTATGTTAGAGGAAATATCTGATTTATGACATATCAAACATTTCACCAACTTTCAAGCCTTGATTTCTACTTTTTAAGCCATTTACAACAAACCTCTGCCTTTTGGCATCTAAAGGTGTATTTTAATTTATTTTATTTTATTTCTGCCCAAAGCATTTGGTTAATGTCTCGAGTCACGAGTCAGATAGACATCTCTAGAGCTTGTATAATTATATGTACATTTAATTGCATTTTGTGAAATTACTGAGAGTTTGATAAAATACTAAATGGATATCTATGCTGTATATGAATTATCTGAGGTTTTCCGCCAATGCGGAGACATTGTCTGGTAACATGACTGCTCAATATCTTTAAATAAAGTGACAGGGAAAGGTGTCTGTAGATCCCTTGAGCTCATTTGTCAAAGAAGAGACTCTGTGTTTTGGCAGGGTCAGAGCAGAGGACACTGGTCTCTCAAAGGCTCCAGGACAAACAGACTTTTCATGGTGTCTTTCTGCTACAGCATTCAGACACCACTGAATTTGAAACGGCTGCTGCAATCGATGCCCAAACCATCTGAATTCTGCATCAGAGACTATCTGTCATGCTGTAATAAATGCACTGTTGATCTTCTTCAGTTTGAGTCTCTTCTTCCTGTTCTTCCTTTAGAGGCAGAAACACAGATAACTGATTGCATTTTTTTCTTGTTATCATTTTAAGTGCCACAAACTTGAATTTCTTTCAGATCTGATGGCACGAAGCTTGCAAATTGGAGACTAGATCTTCTGAAGTGTTGTTCTAGCACCCTGGGAATATGTAAACCAGTTGAACTGATAAAAAAACCAATGCAGCTTGACTGCTACATATTGCTCAGGGCATAATTTAGTGTATTTTATCATTTTAAATTATAAAAAAAAGGTATATATATATGAATTTCTTTCAGATCTCATGGCACGAAGCTTGCAAATTGGAGACTAGATCTTCTGAAGTGTTGTTCTAGCACCCTGGGAATATGTAAACCAGTTGAACTGATAAAAAAACCAATGCAGCTTGACTGCTACATATTGCTCAGGGCATAATTTAGTGTATTTTATCATTTTAAATTATAAAAAAAAGGTATATATATACACACACACACACACACACACACATATATATATATATATATATATATATATATATAT
>NW_015505232.1:337352-357621 GCF_001515645.1 Sinocyclocheilus grahami | reverse complement strand
ACACATATATATATATATATATATATATATATACGTAGATATATATACACACACTAACACTACCGTTCAAAAGTCTGGGATCAAAACGATTTTTTGTGTTTTTTAAAGGAGTTTCTTATGCTCATCAAGGCTGCATTTATTTGATCAAAAATACAGGAAAAAATACAATATTGTGAAATATTAGTCCAATGTAAAATAACGTTTTTCTATTTTAATATACATTAAAATCTGATTTATTCCTGTGATGCAAAGCTGAATTTTCAGCATCATTACTCCAGTCTTCAGTGTCACACGATCCTTCAGAAATCATTCTAATATGCTGATTTATTATCAGTGCTGGAAATTGTTGTGCTGCTTAATATTTTTGTGGAACCTGTGATACTTTTTTTCAGGATTCTTTGATGAATAAAAAGTTAAAAAGAAGAGCATTTAATTAAAATAGAAATCTTTTCTAACAATATACACTACCGTTCAAAAGTTTGGGGTCAGTAAATTTTTATTCTTTCTTTTTTTGAAAGAAATTAAAACTTTTATTCAGCAAGGATGTGTTAAATTTATAAGAAGTGATAGCAAAGATTTATATTGTTAGATAAGGTTTATATTTGGAATAAATGCTGTTCTTTTTAACTTTTTATTCATCAAAGAATCCTGAAAAAAGTATCGCAGTTTCCAAAAAAATATTTGGCAGCACAACTGTTGCCAACATTGATAATTCTAATAATAAATCAGCATATTAGAATGATTTCTGAAGGATCATGTGACACTGAAGACTGGAGTAATGGCTGATGGAAATTCAGCTTTGCATCACAGGAATAAATTATATTTTAAAGGATATTAAAATAGTAACCATTATTTTATATTATAATAACATTTTGCAAGATTAAGGTTTTTTTTCTGTATTTTGATCAAATAAATGCAGCCTTGATGAGCATAAGAGACTTCTTTAAAAAAACATTACAAATCTTACTGATCCCAAACTTTTGAACGGTAGTGTATATACTGTACATACATAACTGATTGGATTTTTTCTTCCTCAAACTAAAATGACTTTCAGATATGGTGGCATGAAGCTTGCAAATGCCATCAAATTCAGAAACTAGATCTTCAGAAATGTGCATTTTTGTGTGCAATATGCATTAACCAGTCACTAAATGAACTGTCGGATGTACTATTTAGATATGTAGATAAAGCGGTGTGTCTGAGACTTCAAGTCCCTTTATGCTACTGACTTTTCCTGGCCTCTTTAATTGGTTCGACACTCCCTTTGGCTCTGAAAGTTCTGACACTAAATACAATACAAGAGGAGGCCAGCTGAGATGTTAAGAGATTTCTGTGCTAAAATGAATTACTCCCATTTAATTGCAGTAATTAGTCCAGTTAATGAGGAATTTGGCTAAAGCAGTGTGTTTGATTCAGATGTAGCTGCTGTTTGTGAGCTTGTTTAGGTGTTGTGCTGTTTACCTTCACGGTGATTTGACAGGGTGACAAAGCCACGGTTGGACTTTAAAGCTCTTCCGTTGCTACGGGAGACGTATCTCTGGATCTGCCATGCCGTCAGAGCTGTTCGCACCAGCCCGTCCCCATCATCCGAAACAGAGATGAAAAATTTGTGTTTTAGAGGAGAACAGTGAGCTCAGTACAAACACATTTACACTATTTACTCACATACAAACACTCAATTGCAAACAGGCTGTCAATGCTTGATGGCTTACCACAAAACAGATCAAATCTCTTCCATGGTGAGTTTTGAACATGATTTTTAAGCATTTCGGACCACACAGTATTTTTGGAAATTTAGATCCCCCAACCCCCCCGTTATTATAGTGTTTGAAGCATATGGATGTTAAAAAAGCCTGAAAGATGCATTGAACCAATATTTTGTGAATATTTCATCTAGCTCTTGGTGTGAGCAAACCTTAAACATAGTGAATTCACAAGAAATATGACCAGCAGTACGGTTGATAATCCGACTGACAGTTTGGAGTTCACACAGTTCATTCAATGCATAACCGCTCTAACACAAATGAGCTCAAATAGCTCAAGTGGCACCTGGTCTGCTCTGTCAGAAGGTGAATTGGTCATTAGAGGTGTAAAGCTCATGCATCAGGACTCCTACTGCAGTCCTGGTTCTCTTCAGACTTTTCCTGGGTCTGACTGATTATACACACAAGAGAAGCTGATGAGAGAACAGAACCAGAGTCAGTGCTGCCAATCACAGCTTGGGGTTCCTCGCACCACAACGCCTGAGAAAAAAAAGACTCAGACAGACAGGAAGACATACAGTAGATCTGTTAAACCCAGTTAATGAAATGAAGTTTGTTAATGAAATGATACTCTAGCATACATAAATATTGGATTAACAGTTAAATGTTTAATTAGATTGATCTTTTTAGGAGCTAATTTGGAGTTAAATTTGTATGTTTCTAATCAACATTTCTACATCATTTTGAATATATTTTTTATTGATTTTGTTTTGCAGAAAAACAAACATCACTACTCAAGGCAGCAATTGAGTTATCTTTAAATGTTTGTTATACCAGATGTATTATTATTCAGGTTAGTTGCTAAACATATTGACCTTAACAAACTGTTGATCTGATATGACAGTAATTAAACTGAAAGAGAAATCTAACTATAGAAGAAGATGACATTTACACTGCCGCTTGTAGTGCCCCTACTAATTGTGTTGCTTTATGAAATGCAATTTTTATAAAAGTGTTTGAATTCTGTGTAGGCAAGACAAGTTTGTTTATATAAATGATATAATTATATATAAAAAGGATTTATAAGAAATAAAAATAAATTGATTTAAAATGCAATAAAAACAAAAAAGAAAGAAACGAGAACAATACATAAAAGTGCAATCTAAAGAAAGTATCTTAGAAGCAGTTATTATAATTAACAAACTAAAACTATTAAAAACATCTTAAATAAACATGGTTAATTATTTATTTAATTAACATTGTTAATTGTTAATTAAGCTCAAATAACATACATATAATATTTAAAATATGATTAATTAGAAGCACTGAAATGACTAATTAGAAATTTATTTTATTTTATTATAAAATTTTATATAAGTGAAATAAAAATAAATGATGCCTAAATAGTAATATTTTAAAAGAACAAAAACTACTAAAAATGACAAAAGCACATGTAAAAGCATATTTGTTATATATTTTTAAAAAATGAAATATTAATTTAATTTGTGAAACAATGCTAAAGTAGTATGTAATCTGTTTATGTACTATACTAGCACAAATCTAAATAATGTGTGCATTTGTTTTTCAGTGGAAAGTGGAAGATCCAGATCTTCTGCCTTGAATGCCAAAGCAACTCGCTTTCTTCTGCTCTTCATGATACTCATGAGCTGAACAAGTGTTTTTCATGCTTGAAAGCATCTTTATTTCACTCGAGTCCATCTGACCTGGAAAGAAACAAAGTGTTCTCGATTTTCCAAGTTCAGGGATTGTTGTGAAATGTACTTTCGGAACATTGCACGCAGGTCATGTCTAGACATTCAGATGTTTAGAGGTCTGTGGATGTTTGCGAAACAATCCGTGGTGTTAAGAAGTCAGTTTCATACAGCGCATGTCCCGCTGCTCTGTTGCCCCGCATCAGTGTGTTTTTTAAAGTCAGAGACGAGCAACACCTCACCCTGTTAAATATTCATACACTTTAAAAAATCCTCTGTGTTGACCCAGACAGACAGCCTGGGAAAACCTGTATATTCATTACTCATCATTCATTGCATAAATTGAAAATATCCAGTGAGACATATCTAAAAGTTGTTTCCATGGTAATTTGCTGTAGAAGCGGCACCCAGCGGGAGCTTCCAAATAAACCGTGCAAAACTTGAGAAGTTAACAAGACACAAGGGGAATACATTCTACACCATTAGCATCAAGCCTTTCTCTCTCTATTCCTCACTTTCTGTCAATCCATGACTTGCTGTCTCAGACGTTTCTCATAAAATTCCCTAGGATAAATAAATGAAATTGTTTGCATATAGAGAATGTATGACAAATAATATGGATTACTCAGATAATTTGGTTTAAGTGTTTGAATAAATTCAGCTTCAAAAAATTTAGTTTTTTTCAGGAGTCTTTGATGAATAGAAAGTTCAAATGAGCAGCATTTATTTGAATTACTTACTATTATTATTATTATTATTATTTTACTTGCTGTAAACTTTTGAATGGTAGTGTATCATGGTTTCCACAAAACTATTCAGCAGCACTGTTTTCAACATTAATAGTAAAAAAAATTTAAGCAGCAAACCATTATATTAAAATGATTTCCAAAGGATCATGTGACATTGAAGACTGGAGTAATGATGCTGAAAATACAGCTTTGTTTTCAGATGAATAAATTACATTTTAAAATATATTAAAATAGAAAACAATTCTGCTATTTTAAGCTGTAATAATATTTCAAAATATAACTGTTTTACTGTATTTTTGATTAAATAAATGCAGCCTTCATAATGTTATTTAATATTTTTTTTTTATTTTAAATATTTTTCTTAACTATTCCTTAATTATTCCTTTTGGCCGTAAAATATAATTATGTACCTAATGTGCCTTGTATTTACAGTATATAAGGATATTAACTTCAGACATATTTTTCTTGATTTTATGCTCCGGGTTGATGGGAGACATAAAATATATAGAGTAAAGGCTTCTGGGAGACTTCTGAGCTCATCACAGAGCATCTAATCAGCCCCCTCTCTCTCTAAGTTTTTAGCAACCTTGACCTTTCCTCTGCAATAAAACCTGCCTGTCAATCACAGATGTCTATCAGGACTCGTCTCAGAAGAGAGAAGCAGGCAGAACAAAAGAGAGCAGAAAAACAAGATTTTCTTCACACATTGTATTGCATATCTCCAATGTAAATCCCAGCTGATCAGGGGTTTGATTTTGGACTGACTGATTGAAAGGTCACAGAAAAATATACCTGTAGGTGAATGTAAAACTAATTCAGCTACTTATGCATATGTACAGAGAAGATCAGAAAACACCGTTCAGAATCACTGTGCACATTTATATCATCTCACTGACAGCCCATATACTGCATGTTAATTTACTCCAAGAAATACAAAATTAAGCAAGCACAAATAAAAAGGCCTATGCAAGCGCACATATAAACCAAAGTCTGTTTACTTTACCTCTGTTTGTTTGCTTTTATGCCTTGTGTTGTTGTCTTTTCTCTTCCTTGGCTTTATTTATTTTTTCTGACAAGCTGTCATTTTCTCACAGGCTTTTGTTCTTTCAAATAGCATGAATTATGCTTTCTTTCTTTCTTTCTTTCATTCTCTCTCTCTCTCTCTCTCTCTCTCTCTCTCTCTCTCTCTCTCTCTCTCTCTCCTGTCACTCTGATCAAGTGTTTTCTGAAGAGTTTGGTGCAGAATGAAAGTGTCTTAGTGAGCCTGCCTGTGAGCTTTCACAATCCTCAGAGTATTCGCACATGCGTCTGTGTTTTAGAAAAACAAATAAAGATCTTCTGTGTAGCTCTTCTTTCCTCTTGTACAGAGAAAATATTGATCACAAAAAGACTAGAATTAATTTGACATTTTAGAGTAAAGAAACTGAAAAAAATCTTTTTTTTTAACTATATGTGAGCTGTAACGTATAATATTACAAGCAAAATATGACAGTTCCTGCAACAGTCTTCAAGTGATAGAATTTTTTTTTTATCACAGATACCAAACTTGCGTTTCCTGTCTTAATAGCATATTTCAAATCAGTAAAAACAATCTAACAAATGTTTATTATTTGACTCAAATCACCCTAAAAAAACTAATATAATCTAATATAATGTTTATAAAATATTTTCTATAGTGCATAATGTCAGTGGTGATTATCTAAATATGCTTTGTTATATTACCCATAATGCTTTGTTTATTCTCACTGCACAGACTGCACTGTAAAGGAATGTTTTGGGAGAAAGTGACCATTTTAAACAGGAAAGCAAAGAGAGAGAAAGGTAAATAGGGAGAGAGGGATACAAAAAGGGAGAGGTGAATAACAAATCAGGCCCTTATTTAGAGTGTGCAGACTATTTCTGATCTTATAACGATGTTCCTCTGGATTTACAGCATGCCTCAGGAGACGGATGGCCAAATAAGATCATTATTATTTCCTTGGGCATGTTCTCTCCCTCCTTCTGTGCAAACTGTCATGGGATAACCTTCTGAAAAATCGGCCTCACTAAAACACTACAGCTTTTCATCTCGGCATTCATGCTGTATTAATCATAGAACTGGATTTGAACGGATGCGACGCTGAATTCAAACTCTGCTTAGATGAAATCCAGAGAGAGCAGGGATACTCAGAATGCAGAAAAGGGTTTTGTTGTTTATCTCTTTGATGAAATCAGTTGTTTGTCCTCAATAAACCCTAGAAGTCTGTTGTCTGTAGCCGTGTTTCGATTCTCATGGTCCCTTTGCAGTGTTCACAGCTCCCTACACACATTGAGAAGGGGATATTTGTAAAAGTTGCCAGAATTTGTTAATTTAGAATGCCTTGAGATGACACAGTTTAACAAAGATAAATGCAATTTGAGTTACCATACTATCATATGTAAAAAGGAAAGTTAAAAAATGTATGTATTATATACTTTATACACATACCATGTGTAACTTATTTCACTTTCCTTTGACAGCTGTCAGTCATCTTATGATATAACGACTGCAGACAGCAGTATCAGTAAGATGATGTTAATAAATTCATGATGCACCAGTCTTTATTTTCAGGTCCACAAAATGGCTCATTTTTAACAGGTTTCATCAGGACAGGAATGCAGTGACCTCTCCTCCATGTGGGTGGAAAGCTGTCTGAACGTCCACACTTTAATATATTCCACAAGCTGCCAACAATTAAATCATAAGCTTTCAGGTATAACGGCACTTTTTCCACTCAGAGAAGAGCTGCTAATGTATGAGCTTAGTAAATGATACATGCTGTTCACTAACACCTACACAATTACGCTTTACTTTGTTTGCCGCTGAGCATGAGTCAACTTTTACTGTCTCTACCTGCTGCCCAAAAGTGGTTTATTATAAAATGTAAACTTTTGAAAAGTGTGTATAATATACAGTATATATTTTTTTGTTTTGTTTTTTCACACTCACATGACAATTTGTTTTTACAGGATTTGAAAAAAGAATGCAGCAATGAATGTGTTAAACAGTTTTATGCTACACTGTCACATCTCATTAAATTACATGCTTAATTAAACAAGTTATATTTATTTAACTTACTGAATTAAGCATGCAATTTAATGCACTTTTAAACATTTCTTACACATTTGATTATTCTTACAAAATACATTTCTATACACAGATCTATCTATCTATCTATCTATCTGTATATATGTATGTATTTTGGAAGTCTGATCAAATGTGTAAAAAAAAAAAAAACTATGTTAAAAGTGCAGCTGATATTGCTCCTAAATGGAAATGCAAGGTCAAGTTGAGTGCATTGCATTGTGAGTTTGGTTCCTCTCTGTCCAAAATTCTGCCCTGGTGAACTTGTTTTTATTTGGTCAGTTCAGTGATTTGTTCTCATCTGTAAGGATCCATTTCGAAACTCAGGGTCACTGTGTCCATCCTGGGACCGAAGCAAAGCTAATGTCCGTTGGGCAGGTAGGACCTTTGTTTTGGCCGTTTATGTTTTTAGACATGTTGACTTGCAGCGTGCTGCACTCTGACACCTGCCTGCCAAAGCGAATAAAAGCAATTTCAGGCTATTTAAACACCTCAGTGCTCTCTACGTCTCTCTGCGGGATTCTCACAGGCTGGAAAAAAAAAAACATGCTGGATACGTGAAAGACTTGCGTAGCTTGACTTTAGCCAGCCTGATTGACATGAAAGCAACCAACCACAATTTATTATTATTTGCTTTTACATGCAGTTTAGGGGCAAAGTTATCTGAAATAGATTATAATGCATGTGTCAGCTTGAGTATAAGGAGAAGTTCACCATTATATGGGCTTTATTGTGCCCTTCAAGGTGGTATTTATTTGTAGAAGTGCACTTGGATTAGTCTTTCCGTGTCACAGTCTATAAAAACACAGTTGAATTGCCTCTTTTAGAGATTAATGACTCGTGAAAGACTTGCGTAGCTTGACTTTAGCCAGCCTGATTGACATGAAAGCAACCAACCACAATTTATTATTATTTGCTTTTACATGCAGTTTAGGGGCAGAGTTATCTGAAATAGATTATAATGCATGTGTCAGCTTGAGTATAAGGAGAAGTTCACCATTATATGAGCTTTATTGTGCCCTTCAAGGTGGTATTTATTTGCAGAAGTGCACTTGGATTAGTCTTTCCGTGTCACAGTCTATAAAAACACAGTTGAATTGCCTCTTTTAGAGATTAATGACTGTCTACAGCTTCAGGTTTAATCTGACTGGAAGGTCTGACATCGTGTGGCTTTGCGAAGCAGCCGTTTATTGCCACTGGAATGATCTGATCACACTTCTATTACAGAAAGTGTCATCTTGATAAATGGGATTCACTCTGGAGTGACATGTGCTCTATGTGTTCTTAATAGGAGTGAGATTGTGAGGTCAGTGCTTGATTTACAGCTATTTTAAGGCTTCAGATCTGTTTATTGTTTATTGGAAAGAGATTTCAGGATGAAAGGAGGATGCGTTTGTGAGTGGTTTGTGAGCCTCTAAACAATGTGTGGAAAGAATCCAGTTTATGCACCCAGATTTATTGTGTGATTTATGGTGTTGGAGAAACAAGAGCATGTAGCATTTTAATTGCACAGTCAGCATTTGTAAACAAAAGTTTCAGTTGCTGGAATATTTGACAGCTTTTGACTTCTGGAAACACCACAAGCTAATCTAGTTAAGCTAAGTTAATTAATGCAAGTTTTGTAGGCCTAGTATTACTTACTGTATATACTAATATATTATTTATCAATATTTTGAATTACCATTTATTTGTATATTTTTCTATTTTCCTTTAAATTTTAGCTTAAGTTTTAGTAATTTTGTTATGTTTTTGTTAATGTTAATGGTTTAAGATGGTCCCCTAACCTGGCTAAGCTAGTTTTAAGCTAGTCTAGTTGGACTCCCAACAGTGTTTTTTTTTTCATTCAGTTATTTATCAGTATTAACAGCACATAAACATCATATTTGTTTCTCTCTTTAGAGCTGTTTTAATGGACCAATTACAGCAATTTGTGATTATTTAATAAAGATGAAGACAAATGCAACGCAATAAGACAAAGAAACATCCTGACATTTGACTGCACCCAATGTAGTTTTCAGCTTTCCGACCTTTTTAGTACCCAACAACATTTTCAGCCCACAAAACAATTACAATCCACAACTGATTATCTTCATTCTGCCTTCTCCCAATGTTCACTGGCACCTTACTATAGGCTGATCCAATAATAAAGAAGAGCTGTAGCTCCCGCTGAGAGTTTGACTGTGCGCTGGTCCCCAAAAGCCATCTCCAAATCTCTGATCCCTTTAGGATTCGTCTGCTATTTACAGTCTGTGTCAGTGATGTTCTTTTTATCTTATACTGTCTTCCCTGTGTCACCAAGCTACATTCTGTTAGAACATTGTCATCCAATTCCCTAATTAGGGAGTAAAAAACACACTCGAGATCTCAAGCTGTTTCAAAGCAGAAATAACAGTGTCTCTGAGGTATCTGCTCTTCTGGGGTTCACAGTCTTCCTAGGGCTTTGTTTTGAGATGTATAGGATGTACTATGAAGGCAAAATAAACCTTGATGATTGTTTCTGGTTGTCACAAAACACTTTAAAAGGGGTAGTTTGTCTAAAAATGAAAATCTGTCATCATTTACTCACCCTCAATGTTGTTCCAAATCCATATGATTTTCTGTCTTCATGTAGAATATCGAAAGGAGGATTTTGAGTTGAGAGTGACATGAGGGTGAACAAATGATGACAAGTTTCATTTTAAGGCCAACTGCTCCTTTAAGACTGATTTAGCAAAAACACACAATTATAGAGACACGAGTGTTAGCATAAGGGAGTCTACACATTTGCAACTAAATTTTCCTAAATCTAGACAGTGTTAAAGTCCCAGTGGAGAGCTGCTGTATTCCTATAGGAATGAGACATGATCTGACAGCAGTTCAGTACAGCACTTCCCTCACATGTCTCAATAATGGAAGCACTTCCTGACAGATAAAATACAACTCCAGATGTTGTTTTCAGAACAGCGATGTCGCACAAGCAGTTTTTTTTTACTGGTAGCTGGAAAATAAAAGGATTTCCTTCACACCTCAGTGAAATATTACAAGTATCTAAATAAGAAAAGCAGAGAGATGCCAACATGTCCAGTAGTGGTGGAAATGTCCAATAGCTTATTACTGTAGCCAAAAAAGGTGTTCTTATTATAATGTGTGTGTGTGTGTGTATATATACAGTGGGTACGGAAAGTATTCAGACCCCCTTAAATTGTTCACTCTTTGTTATATTGCAGCCATTTGCTAAAATCATTTAAGTTAATTTTTTTTCCTCATTAATGTACACACAGCACCCCATATTGACAGAAAAACACAGAATTGTTGACATTTATGCAGATTTATTAAAAAAGAAAAACACGACTGACTATGCCCTCCGAACTACGAAGGTCATGGCGCAGGCTCTAGGGAGGGCGATGTCCACACTAGTGGTCCAGGAACGCCACTTGTGGCTCAAACTGGCTGAGGCCATCAAACACATCCTGCCTCGGCGCAAGTCAGGTCCTGCTCCTGCACCGCCCAAGTTCAGGGGCATTCTGTTTACCTCAGTACGAGGCGAGAATGCGACTGTTCTTCAGGCAGAGGTTGCAACCCTTCTCGAGAAGGGTGCAATCAAACCTGTCCCCCTGGCCGAAATGAAGAAGGGGTTTTACAGCCTGTACTTCATTGTACCCAAGAAGGGCGGAGGACTCAGACCAATCCTATATTTGAGGTCTCTTAACCGGGCCCTTCACAAGCTGCTGTTCAGAATGTGAACCTTCAAACACATATGAACATGTTTGCCTTTGAAAGATGGGCATATCAGTACAAAGTTCTTCCCTTCAGGCTGTCCCTGTCTCCTCACGTCTTTACGAAGATTGCGGAGGCTGCCCTTGCACATCTTAGGGAAGTGGGCATTCGCATTCTCAATTACCTCGACAACTGGCTGATCCTAGCTCACTCATGAGAATTGGTTTGTGCACACAGGGACATGATCCTTGACCACCTAGCCCGATTGGGACTTCAGGTCAACAGGAAAAAAAGCAAACTCGCCCCTGCGCAGAATTTCTCTTTTCTCGGTGTAGAATTTGACTTGGTTACGATGACTGCACGCCTCTCTCAGGAGCGTGCTCAGTCGATGCTGAAATGCTTGAGGGCTCTTAAGCAGAGAACAGCGGTCCATCTTAAAAACTTTCAAAGGCTCCTGGAGCATATGGAGTCCTCAGCCGCGGTCACGCCGCTGGGACTGATGCATATGAGACCGCTTCAGCACTGGCTTCGTACCCGAGTCCCGAGATGGGCATGGTGTCACGGCTCACACTGTGTGAACATCCCACCGGTATGTCACCATACCTTCAGTCCCTGGGAGGACATCTCTTTTCTACGGGCAGGAGTGCTCTTAGAACAGGTGTCCAGATGCATTGCTGTTACAACAGATGCTTCCAAGACAGGCTGGAGCGCCGTGTGCAACAGGCAGGCAGCATCAGGGGTCTGGACAGGGCCTCAGCTGCATTGGCATATCAGTTGCCTGGAGTTGTTGGCCTTGAGGAGGTTTCGACCCTTGATCCAAGGCAAGCACGTGTTGATCCGGATGGACAACACAGCGACATTTGCATACATCAGCCACCAGGGTGGTGTTCGCTCCCACTGCATGTCACAACTCGCCTGCCATCTCTTACTTTGGAGCCAGCACAGACTCAGGTCTCTGCATGCCACTCATATCCCGGGTGACCTCAATCGTGTAGCGGATCTCCTCTCGAGACAGGTTTCGCTTGGGGGCAAGTGGACGCTTCACCCCCAAACAGTTCAGCTGATTTGGAGTCGGTTCAGCCAGGCACAGGTGGACCTGTTTGCCTCGTCGGAATCGACCCATTGGCAGTTGTGATACTCCCTGACCGAGGCTCCCCTCGGCACGGATGCATTGGCTCACAGCTGGCCCAGAGGCCTACTCAAGTATGTGTTTTCCCCAGTGAGCCTCATTACACAGACACTGTGCAAGGTCAGGGAAGACAGAGAACAGCTCCTGCTTGTGGCCCCTTATTGGCCCAACAGGACCTGGTTCTCGGAGCTCGTGCTCATGGCATCATTTCCTCCCTGGTGAATTCCCCTGAGGAAGGACCTCCTTTCTCAAGGGAAGGGCACAATTTGGCATCCACGGACGGATCTCTGGAACCTTCATGTTTGGTTCCTGGACGCAACCAGGAAGAACTCGGAGACCTTTCACCAGCAGTAGTGAATACCATTACTCAGGCCAGAGCCCCCTCAACGAGGCGGCTGTACGACGCTAAGTGGTGCGTTTTCGTGAAGTGATGTTCTTCCCAGGGGAAGGACCCTCGGAGATGTGGCATCGGATCTGTGCTCTCCTTCCTCCAAGGAGGCCTGGAAAGGCACCTGTCTGCTTCTACACTTAAGGTGTACGTGGCCGCGATTGCAGCTAATCACAACACCGTGGGAGGCAGATCGGTGGGGAAGCACGATCTGGTTATTCGGTTCCTCAGAGGCGCCCGGAGGTTGAACCCTCCGAGGCCACGTCTCATTCCCTCTTGAGAGCTTTCTGTGGTCTTGCAGGCCTAACAGAGAGTTCCGTCTGAGCCCCTTCAGCAGTTTCAACAGTTGAGTTCAGTGCCCTCTCTATGAAGTCAGCCCTCCCGACTGCGCTCACTTCTGTCAAGAGGGTAGGGGATCTCCCAGCCCTCTCCATTAACAAATCATGCCTGGAGTTCGGGCTGGCAGACTCTTAAGTCTATCAGGCCAGAGGCCTACCATGCCCACTGGGAGTGAGGGCTCACCCTACCAAGATGTGGCATCGGATCTGTGCTCTCCTTCCTCCAAGGAGGCCTGGAAAGGCACCTGTCTGCTTCTACACTTAAGGTGTACGTGGCCGCGATTGCAGCTAATCACAACACCGTGGGAGGCAGATCGGTGGGGAAGCACGATCTGGTTATTCGGTTCCTCAGAGGCGCCCGGAGGTTGAACCCTCCGAGGCCACGTCTCATTCCCTCTTGGGAGCTTTCTGTGGTCTTGCAGGCCTAACAGAGAGTTCCGTCTGAGTCCCTTCAGCAGTTTCAACAGTTGAGTTCAGTGCCCTCTCTATGAAGTCAGCCCTCCCAACTGCGCTCACTTCTGTCAAGAGGGTAGGGGATCTCCCAGCCCTCTCCATTAACAAATCATGCCTGGAGTTCGGGCTGGCAGACTCTTAAGTCTATCAGGCCAGAGGCCTACCATGCCCACTGGGAGTGAGGGCTCACCCTACCAGGGGCATGGCTGCATCAGCAGCCCTGACAAACGGGGCCTCTCTAGCAGATATCTGTAGAGCTGCAGGTTGGGCTACACCTAATACATAAGCAAGATTTTATAATCTACGAAAGGAACCAGTTTCTTCTAGAATTCTGAATGCCAGTTCTTGACTCAGGAGACTGGCAGGGTGTAGGCCTTGCTCCCAGCGCTACTCCCCCCAGGGTGGTTATGCGCTTATTCAGTCCAGCTCAGGTTCCTTTCATGAACTCTGGACTACCCTTCCATCACATAAGGACTTTACTTTGCGAAGTTCGGCGGAGGAACTCGCTATTAGAACCCATTACGAGGCAAGTTCCCTCGAGTATTGGGTTAGTGCTCCACATGTAGCGGCTCCTCTTGCGGCCCCATGTGTGTATTCTCCACTGAGTTGCCCCTGAGGCAAAGTCAAGTCCCTAGACAGACATTCAATCTGTCAATAGGTTCTGGGTTTTGGTAGTTCTCCCATTAAGTGGAGCCCACCTCAGAATCTTCCCCATGTGGTACTTCCTCTGTAAGTCCATAGGTGGTTCCTCACATGTTACCTCCTCATCGGGTAGGATGTGATCTCTGTAGTGCCTTTCCCCCATGGGGGAATAGTCACTGTCCCAACGATCACTACCAAGACTTTTCAGCTGTTATATTATGGTGAGTATTACTATGGGAAAAGGCTCCGGCTGAGGGGACCTCTGCCTCTCTGGTGGCTCTCCCGGATGTTGGAGGTCTTGCAGGTCTTAAGTCTTGGCCGTTTGAAGGTTACGAGGAGGAGAGGTGCATTTGGTTGTGACACGCTGGTTTGTCAACATCTGCACCCCCATGGACTCGTGACGCAGCTCGGCAGTTGTGGCGTTTAGTATAGGGTTGACATAAAGGGAACGTCTCGGTTACGTATGGTAACCCTCGTTCCCTGATGGAGGGAACAGAGACGTTGTGTCCTTCATGCCACAACTCCGAATTTCCTCTGAGTGGGTTGAGACGCTTCTCGCCCCTCAGAACAGAACGAGTGAGCAGATGCCACACTGGCCTATTTATACCCGGATGTCCGGGGCGTGGCCAGCTATGCAAATTCTGCTCACCCAATTTCACTGGCCTTTTCTCAGAGATGTCAGAGGAGTTTGGGCTCCCAAGAGCAACCCCTAGTGTCGTAGACTCGACAAATGTCTCCGTTCCCTCCATCAGGGAACGAGGGTTACCATACGTAACCAAGACGATTTGACATTTTGATAACTTTTATATTCTACAAAAAAGGTTATTCAAGTTTTGAAAGACACAGGGTAGAAAATGACAGATTTCTCAATTTAGAATGACCTTCAATGATCTTCAGACGGTACATTTATTATTTTTCTTTTTTGTTTACCTTTTTTAACAATCATGCAACTAAATTATCAAAGACAAACATCATTTATTTTTTTTACAAATCCACTTGGCTCATAAATCTGAGGGAGTGCATGCAATCTGAATGGTATGACGCATTTAAGTGTCAGAGAATGATCAACAACAGTCTGACATTCTCATAATGACAGTTTTTGAGCAAACTGGACTTTTATATTTTTTATCAGACATGCTTTTAAGAATCTTTGTGTCTGAATGACATATTCGAATGACTCGCTTCCTCTCAGTGGCAAATGAGGCCTGCTTTCTGATTACAGTTTGTTTCTGATCACAAACATTTGTTGAGACATTCAGGCCTGAAGAGGCGGCTGTCGTTATACAGCTCTCTCTCTCTGAACCCTTCTGAGAGCTCTCCTGCCTAGCGAGGTGTGTTAATCTTGAGATGAAAGACGTGCTGTAATTGCCTCACACTTACTTTCCCCTGAAAGATGCTGCTGTTCTTCAGCACTGAAGATCACAGCAATATTGAACCTCTTGTGTCACTCTTAAACTACAAAATTATTATTTTTCAGGGAAGCATTGCCTTAATATGTAAAAAAAATATATATATTTAAATAGCATTACAAAACTTTTGTACAATGACATTTAAAGCATTTGAAGAGCAGTTAAAATACTTGTCATATATATATACTGTATATATATATATATTTAATCGTGTGCCTGTGTGTGTATGCATATACTATAATAATACATATAATTTCCTTCATATAATCTTTCATATTTTACATTGGCCCCTTGGGGTTCTGTAGAGCCCAGTTTGAAACATCACTGCCTTAGACCAGACTAGGTTTGTTTAGTACTAATTTTCCATCTGTTTGGACTTTGCAGAAGATGGAACTGTACAAACTCAGAGAGGAGGAGAGTCAGAATCAAAGAGAGTGTTTGACCCTTTCACCAGCAAACAGGAGCCACCAACTGACGTCCAGCAGCTCACCACAGATGCAGTACCAATCCTCCCCAACCTAAGACTGCTCAAACGCCACTCGGCTCTGCTGACCAAGAGCTTCGAGGGAGATCAGCAGTTTTTTAAAGAGGCACCGCACACCATGCCAACAGTCTCTACCTCTACATCTAACACTGAACATTCACTTCTGGTGCCTCAGGAGGATGCAGCAGTCTTCTCTGACCTTGTGACCACATTGACCATGACTGCGGCAACATCTGTGGAACAAAGAAGGCCCAGCAAAAGCCGTAGTAAAACATCAGAGAAGATCATGGTCACCTCTCAGCCTTTCACAAACCCCACCATTCCAATAAGCACTCCCACAAGCACAGGTCAAAAGACAACTCTCAACACAACAACAAAGAAAGCCTTTGACAAGGAAACTACTTTGCCACCACTGTTTCTGTCAACTTCACCTAAGAAAAAATCATGGAAGCCGGAGGGGAAAACCACACCAGGATATTCCTCTGAGACATCTCCAGGTACATTAAGAACATTATATTATAACATTAGATGGATATTGATAATAGATATGGATGGCTAAAGATGAATATGGATGGAAAGATAAATATGGATAGATATGGATGCTATATATGAATAGATACACATGGCTATATGAGGACATGGATGGATATAGATGGATATGGGTACATAGATAGATATGGATGGTAGATATACATAAATATGGCAAGATATGGATGGCTAGATCTGGAGGATATAGATGCATATAGACAGAAATATATGGATATGAATAAATACGGATGGATGGATGGATGGTGATTTTCAATACACAAATATCAACAAATATGAAGGAAGGAATTTTATTTCACTATTTACAGGGTATCTGCAGAATTTTTTAAAATAAATTTAAGGAAATGTATTACCCATTTTAAGAGCTGCACAAGTAAAATGAACAGTATGACTGGGGTTGGACAATGTATGTGGTAACATACAGTACTGAGCCATAAAATTACATGATTTACAGTTCAGATACAGGTTTTCACAAAAACAAAAATCTTATACAACAGCATTTCAGCCTTTAGACCATTTTTATGAAAAGGGATAAATCAAGCATATAAAGTATTATGTCAATTTAAAACGTATAAATATTACTGTCTTAATTGTTTAGATTTTTAGAAGGCACATTAACTTTTTCGCATTCACTCTTGTCTTTCCATCCCCAACTGTAAGACCTCTTGAAATTATAATTAAGACATTTCTTATACCATTTAACATATTTAAAACTTTTTATGGCCTTAAGTTTGATACAACTCACTTTAGGAGTTTTTAAGGACCCGCGGGAGATCTGTATTTATGATAGCCGTCGGGCAGAGTGGTGATACATTTTGGTAGCCCAACTGGAAAACATAATAGCCCGGGACGTCGGTCTAGCGATTTTGCGAGCCCTGTAGGTAAGTAGGTAGATAGATAGATAGATAGATAGATAGATAGATAGATAGATAGATATGAATAGATATGTATAATTATAGATATGAACATAGGTGTATATGAATATGGACAAGTGGATATGAATAGAAATGGATGGATATACATGGCTAGATACAGAGAATATAGATGGATTTGGACAGGTAGATAAATATGGATATAGACGGATATGGACAGCTACAGATGGCTATGGCTAGATATGGATGAAAGATAAAGGTGTATATGGATGTTGATCTCTATGACAATGCACAGGCCTCAGAGCTAATGGAGGATTATTGCACAGCCAACCAAACATAAGACAGCTGTAAAAGGGGTGACTTCAGAATGGTGCCCTTTTCTCTCTCTCTGTCTTTCTTTTTCCAGCTCACTGCGATATGAACTTCACAGACGCCGAGGGTTATATTGAGCTCCCCCCAGATGTCTCATTTGATTCCCACTTTCATTGCACCTGCCTGGTTACTGTATATCTGGGTTATGGCATTGAGATTCAGGTCAGTACTTTTTCATCTAACGCTTTTATCATACGCAGATTAGGAGAAGCGTCTCTCTCGCACATCTTTGTCTCTCAAGGGCAACAGAGTGTCATTTCCATCTCCTCTACACTTAACATTGAAATTTCATAAGTGTATCCAGAAATTAAAAAAAAGTCTCAGCCTGTTCCTACAGGCTCAGTATGACAAGATATTATTTTCTGTACTTTCTGCATAACTACATGGATATGAGATAAATATTCATTCTCCTAAACAGCAAGTATGGACTGAGAAGCCTTACAACTGCAAACAGGCCACTGCAATTGTAAAATTGCTATAGATAGACGAACAGTGCTTGAATGTGTGCCAGTAATGCAAGAAATAGAATACAACTGAGAATTAAAAAAGTGAAGAAATAGCACAGTTAAATTATTCAGTATGATGATATTAGTGACTGCTTAGTTGAGGAGCATGAATAAGACATTAAGCGCACTCATCTTTAAATCACAGAATGATATCTTTGATAAACCAGTATGATTATGAACAACAGAGGAAAACTAGGCGCTTTTCTAAATAGTTACAGAGGATTTACAAAGTGTCTTACTTCATTACTCAAGCCAAGAGAAAACAAGCCGTTCATTTTGAGCAAATGAAGCATCGCAGACAATGTCTATTCTGCGTTTCATGCAATCAGGTGGAACTTGTTATTGTTCCTGTCAGCCATCCAACTCAATACAGTTCGATCGACTGCACTGCAATTTCTCAGACCTCTAATTTTGGATTGATCAGAAGAGAGAGAAGTGCATTTAAAAACTGATTGTGAAGAGACAGAACATTGCATATAAAAGTTTTAGAGAAATGCAGACAGATGCTGCCAATTCTCTCTCAGGCATTTATAAAGGCCTCCAGTCTGAAGTTGTGAAAGTTTCCATATGTAGTTCCAGGAGGACTGTCATGTTCACAAATCAGTGTTTGACTGCAGAACAGCTGCTGTGTCAAATAAAACAAAATTCCCTCTAAAAAGCCCTACAGTAGATACGTTGGATGAGAGCGGCTGTGCTGAATCATACATGTGATGCTCACTTGACTTTCTGAACATTTTAGATGTGACGGCCTCATCAGGATTTTGACTTAATTTGATCTCTGTGCTTTGGTGAATTTAGTTTTCTGAGTACTTGCTTACAATATTCACCAACAGCTGACATTTTTCATTTATTTAAAGGTCGGTCTGAAGTCAACACTTTTTCATTTGTAATGCATATTGATCTTATTTAAGTTGAGGCAGATCATGAAAATGCTGAAGTGTTTTTTTTATTTTTATGTTTGAGGATATTATATTGAGTGTAAAATAAAGTTTAATGCACTGAATTGATCGCAAAATGTATCCTACAAACTTAGAAAGTTCTGATCATACGTTTGCTGTTTTATATCTATCAAAAACAAGAGTCCTTAAAAAATAATTGCTCTTTCCTGACATATGTAATTCTCCAAGTGGCCAATTTAAAGCCAGTGATTTTGAAATGTGCTTGCTCTGGAAGGGGATGCTAAAGGCTCATTGGCCGCATATTTATTTGAATATGGATGTTTAATGATCCATGTGGTTAAAGATCAGGGCTGCGTTTCCCGATAACGGTGTCTCTTAGCGCGCTACGAAGACACACCTTAACTAGGGGTATACCTTTCCTAGGTGTGTTCCCCGAACTATACCTTAGGATGTTGCTTAAGGTAAACCTTCTTACGTGCGACGTTAGCAGGTGCTGTCCATGGCAGTGGTGCTGATTAGGTTGATATCGATGGCTCTAGAATCGATTGTTCACTACAGGAGTTCTTTCACTGCGTTATAGAGCGGGTAAAGTATTGAGAAAGTGATGTTCATTATAAAGAAGCACTTTAGAAATATTAGAAATTGCATTAATCGGGGCTCACTGCATTTAAAAAATAATCAAAATTTCAAACTAAATGCAACCTTGGATATCATATATATATATATATATATATATATATACTGTGTGTGTGTGTGTGTGTATGTATAATTTTGCAAGTGCGAACTTGCAACCTCACAGAGTATTCTGCCTTAACCAGCTACATTAACTGGCTGTTTGGCTTCGCTTGATTTTGAAAGGGTCATTTATATTCTCATGTTCATATATATTATGAAGGCCTGGTCGAGCGCTGATGGGTTGGCGATGGGGAACTGTCCTGTCCACAAGGCCAATTACTCACAGGACACACACAATGGCATGGAAGCCTTGATGTGCCTCCATCACTTCGTGCCTGGTGAAAGGCATTCGTAGGCTATGTAATTGGTGGCGTGACGGAGCAGGACGTTTGTGACTGTGTGAACGCACCGCCACACCGAGGTCTTACTCAGCCCATAGCCATCCCCAACCACCTCCAGAAAACTCCCCATAGCATAAAAACGGAAAGCCGCCAGCAGCTGAATTTCGGGGCTTAGGGGGTAGCTCCGTTGAGTTTGTCTTGACAAAGTTGGACCAACAAGATGTAAAAGCTGCTGAATTTGCTCCCGTGGCA
>NW_015505232.1:326285-334493 GCF_001515645.1 Sinocyclocheilus grahami | reverse complement strand
TCACGGGACACCCGCAATGGCATGGAAGCCTTGATGTGCCTCCATCACTTCGTGCCTGGTGAAAGGCATTCGTAGGCTATGTAATTGGTGGCGTGACGGAGCAGGACGTTTGTGACTGTGTGAACGCACCGCCACACCGAGGTCTTACTCAGACAATAGCCATCCCCAACCAACTTCAGAACACTCCCCACAGACTATTATGAAATAGTGCACATTCACCAACTGGCTCTGCGGCAGCCGTCTTTAATTTAGGACAACTATTCGCTGTCTCGCTCCCATAGTTTGACCAAACTCCCCATCACATTCATTCCCTTTAAATAGACTCCTAATTATGTGCTGCCTAATATTTTGCCAGCCGATGTGCCTTTGTATATTATAATGGAAAAACTAACAACCATCAATATAGTGACAGTTTTATTCTTTGCATAAAAACACTTCAATTAATTGAACACTAATTGAACACTGGGTGTATTACAACTTTAGAATTGTAATATTTATTTGGTTCTGCACTTTTTCTTGCCACAGAATTACAATCGTATCGACTGAAATGTGAAGAAGGTTTTTGCACAGTGGTGGACACTAGCGGAGTGAACTGTGAACAGCGATAAGGTATAGCTAAGAGTGGTCCAGACTAACCGAGCGAATGACTTACGGAAGGTATACTTAACTAAGAACGTTTCGGGAAACACGTATTAACGTAAAGGTACAACTTAAGGTATAACTTACGAACGACGTAGCGTTAAGAAGGTTTCGGGAAACGCAGCCCAGGGCAGCTAACAGTTGTGGGTTCCAACCCAAATGGCTGCCCACTGCTCCGGGTGTGTGTTCACGGTGTGTGTGTGTTCACTGCTGTGTGTGTGCACTTAGGATGGGATAAATGCAGAGCACTAATTCCTAGAATGGGTAACCATACTTGGCCACATGCCACTTCACTTTCACTTTCAAAGAGGTGAAATGCAATACCATTAGGCCCATATTTGGCAAAAAAAAAAAAAAGAGATGCAATTCCATTGTCAAACGATGAAATAATTTCAGAAAGAAAGAAATGTAAAAATTCTTGCAAATTCTTACTTTTCACATATTTTTTTTTATTCAATCCAGTAGCTGAATTCAGTAAGACCATATATAACAACAACTAAATAGAACATTTCATTCATTTTTTTAATAAAGTACTACTCAGAATTCATAATGTGTATCTTTAACCACATGCTGCCATGAACAACCATCTCTGTAACTACATGAGTGACTCTTATGAAAAACATAAGTTGTAAGCCGTTTATGTGTTTAAGTCAAGTCAAGTCAAGTCACCTTTATTTATATAGCGCTTTTAACAATACAGATTGTGACAAAGCAACTGAACAGCATTAATTAGGAAAATAGTGTCAATAATGCAAAATGACAATAGTAAACACTCATTTTTCAGTTAAAGACAGTTCATCATTGAATTCAGTGATGTCAACATCCAGCTCAGTTCAGTTTAAATAATATCTTTGCAATTATGTCAACGATAACGTTGTTTAATTTTCTAGTTTAATTCACTAGAAAGTACTAATTCATTCAAGTATTAGTTGGACTACACCGTTAACATTGTACAGTTTTGACTCACCAAAAAGAACATGCTCATAAGAGTCATTCTTTTGGGAATCAGTTAGACTACTCTGGTTGTACTAGCTATGCATTTTTCATACACTTAAACAAAAAAAGAATAAAAAAAGACAAAGGAAATGGCTCATAAGAGTCAGGAATCAGATTACTATGTTTGCTGTTTCACACTGTATTGAAAGTGTTGCGGCACCACTTACAGTAGCAAACAGTCAGTATCATATTGTCAGAGTATTTTAATACAGTTTTCAGCCCGCTCATTGGAAGAATGAATGTGCAAGAGCCGTTAACAGAACTGAATATAATTTTTTTAATAATGTTTTGTGAAAAAGCCTTGAACTTCGCTGTGTGTTTTCACCTCCATATGAAAAGCCTCTGTTTTATGTGTTTTCTGATACTGCTATGAATTATGTGACAACATTTCTAGCTTAGTTTGTGCTCCTTTTGCTAACTGGCTATCAATCATTATCTTTTATGAGACCAAGGTTGTGGTGATTCATGGCCATTTTCTGTGATTTATGGAACAGATGCAGAAGTACATGAGTCAGCTTTCCTCAAAATCCATAATATATATTCTTTCATAGAATGTCTAGATAGTTGTAAGAAGTTCATTATCTAATCAATGCTTGTGTGCTGATGAATGGGTGGACAGTGTTTAGTAGTGAAATTGGAGTTTTAGTTGAACTGTAATTAGAGGTACCTTGTATTCACAATGCCGTCTCTCCAGGGCCCAGTGCTCTGTCGGCCAGACCCTCATTAACTTTCCACAAACTGGTCTGCTTGAGTCCACAAAAGTCCTGTGAAAGGCCACAAATCATTAAGATTCTCAACACCGTTTCATTTTAATTGCTTGTCGACCTGTTGGCCATGACAGCGCTCATATTATTCCATACGCACTGCCCTGCTAACCCTACCCAGCACAGGGGTCAGGGAGCATCAACCGAACATCTGATGACACACTTTTAAACCTAGGTAATGGAAATTAAGGTCTTTGTGCTTGTTCAGTTGGCATTTGAGTTTAAATAGCTCAATTTATAGCAGAGCAAATAAGCTAATATTCACAGAAAGGAGTCACTTGAACCTGAGGATAGTTTCAGGGTGTTGCCACCACATCTGAAATGAGTTTTTCAGTCAAGGTCTCAGTTGGAGAGATTGCTGTCAACTGATATTAATTCACCTTGGCTCCAGTACGTGTCATAAAAAGCAGAGATTTAAAGCAAAAGAGTGTCAGGGACGGTTATTCCTCTCAGCGTGCGAGACTGACAAATCACAAGGGAAAGAGAAAAGCAAAGGCATTGGAAATATGAAGCTACATTTATCATCCATGTATTTAAAGCTATGCAATGTTTTGTGCAGGTCATCAGCTCCTTCACCCTCTGACAAATTAGTATTTAACGTGGCTTTATTTAAAAGGAAAGAATGTCTGAAACTCTGCTCTGGGTCTAGCATTATTTGTTTGCAAATATCACTTTGGTTTTAAGCTAGCTACCACAGAAGGGAATGATGGAACAAAGTCATATGTCTCTTTAAATGGAATTAATTAATTAATTAATTAAATTAAATTAAACATTTTTATTTAATATTTTTATTTAATCTGTACTTAAATGTCTGTGAAATTTATTGGAAGTTATTTTAATAACTTTTTGGAATACGTTAATTCAATTCAGTTTTTTTCATATCTGTTTTGTTGATAGCATTTCCAAGAAACTGCTAAAGGGCATTATGCTCTTTTTCCCCCAGATATCTAATTCTCCAAAGTATGCTCAGCACAAATTATCAGAGAGCATTAGGTGAGTTAATATCTGTAATGCAACAAGAAAACTGTGTAGCACCTGTGCTGCTCTCACAGTGGTAAAAACATATCAGTGTATCAGTACCAGCTCTGATACAACCGGGCAGCTCAACACTTCACACAACGCTGTTCAATATGCTTATCTCAGAAACACATGCAACCAAACCGATCAGAAGAACCTCCACACACTCTTTCATATTCTGGATCCACTGAAGTGCACCCACAACACAATTTCAGTTGAACTGATCCTAATAGATATCTACACAGATGCAATCATGTAATTCTGGAATATCACAGCCTACCTTTTGATCTGATTCTGCCCTTGTGCTGCAGGTGCTGAATGCGAGTTTGGATGATGGGATGGAGGCGGTTCTAGAGGATCTAGGTGGACCCATGGCCTCAATTCTGGCCAACAAGTCCATGTTATCCAGAGGTCTGGTGCTGCGGAGCTCTAGTAACCAGATCTCAGTGCAGTTCAGCAGTGAATAAAACTATTTGTAAGATCAAATAATTTTCTAAATTTTGATGCTCGCATTAACTCATCCTTCAAAATCCCAGCATCCTCTGGGTTTGGCAGCCACCAGAGATGAAGTTGCTGGCCAAAAGCCTGTTGAGTTTAAATGCAATTGAAGCACACGTGAACGCCGCTCCTGCTGCTAAACAGAGATCAATAGCGTTTGTCCCAGAGAGAGATTAAATGAGAGAGAGCTATAATGCATCTCTGTGCTCTATTGATATTTATGCGCTGGGGTTAAATGCTCTGTTCAAACGGTCAAGGGCTCAATAAATGCTATTAAGGCAGAGAGATGCAGCTCTGAGGCCATGAAGAGCACTGATACACTTGCAAAAGCAGTCAAAGTAATGAACCATTCGGTATACGATGACCTTCCCGTGATATCATGCTCTTCTCAGCTAGTATTTTACTCATAACATCTAGCTGAATGAAACAATTAATGGTTGCACCATGTTAGAATGCAGAATTTTATTGACTAATGTCACGAATCCGGTCTATGAACTTTCAATTCACCACCAGAGGTCACCCTTCCATTACATTGACTCTCGCACTACAAAACTGTTGCATGTCATCCCGGACTACATATCCCATCATCCAGTGCACTGATTGCACACAGCACTGATTGCACACAGCTGTAACCAATCCCACATTCACTATATAACACTCACTCTGATCCCTTTCAAACTGCTGAGTATTGTATAGCGTTTATCACTCTCACATGAAGAGCACTGATACACTTGCAAAAGCAGTCAAAGTAATGAACCATTCGGTATACGATGACCTTCCCGTGATATCATGCTCTTCTCAGCTAGTATTTTACTCATAACATCTAGCTGAATGAAACAATTAATGGTTGCACCATGTTAGAATGCAGAATTTTATTTACTAATGTCACGAATCCGGTCTATGAACTTTCAATTCACCACCAGAGGTCACCCTTCCATTACATTGACTCTCGCACTACAAAACTGTTGCATGTCATCCCGGACTACATATCCCATCATCCAGTGCACTGATTGCACACAGCACTGATTGCACACAGCTGTAACCAATCCCACATTCACTATATAACACTCACTCTGATCCCTTTCAAACTGCTGAGTATTGTATAGCGTTTATCACTCTCATAGCGATAGCTACTCTATGGAGCCTGTCTAGTTTTTCATAGCCTTATCTTAGTCTAGCCTTGTCTGTTTTCTTGTGTCCTGGTCTTTGCCTGTGTATCTCGGATTCCCCCCTCGTCTTGCCCTATTCGGATACTGTTTGCCCCTTTCTGGACCTTTGCCTTGTACCTGGATTTATCCCTCTAGTCTCGCCTTGTTGATTCTGTTTGCCGATCGTAGACCCACACTAGCCCTAGGAATATTCTTGTGTCTTGCCCTCTATATACCTGTTCCCATTGTCTGACCCTTGCCTGTTTCTGGCCATGTCGGTTAATAAAGCTTCGCACTTGGATCTGCACGTCTCACGTCTCAGTCACTCCATGACAACTATCAATCCAGTTTTGTTTGAAAATAGTGCTGGAATATTTAAATCCAAAAAAAAAATTTTCAGTCCAGACACCCCTCTTTTTATGCTAATTATTATAGTTATTATTTAATGTTCCGATATTATTTCATGCTTGTATTAATTAAATTAAAAAAGGCAAAAATGTGGCATTTTATTTGTTTTTAAGCAAACATATATAACAATGCAGCATTTAAGATCTCTTCAGACTTTGCTTCCACAGATTATTTTCAAACAAAAAAAATGATTTGATTACATACTTCTCCACTTATTTTAATCATAATGCATTAAGTTTCTTTTTTTAGACTCTGTCAGCTGACCCTGAAACGTTTTTGTTCTGCCATTTTAGTTCCCTTTCCATTATATGGAAACGTCTGTCAGTGGCTCTTTTTCCGCTGATAGACAGATTGGATTAGTGTTACATAAAGCCCTGGCATCTGTTGGCCATAACCCCCAAGCTGTGAATCTGCCCTGCTGTGCTTGAACTGAGTCATTATTAGTAATAACTAAACAACTGGGCATGAACTAAACAACTGAACATTAACCACCACGGAAACAGAGAGAGGAGGGCTGGTTATTCACAGCTGGTGAGATCAGCTGGTCATTAAATGTTGCTTCCGCACTTTTAAGCAGCATCTGATCGGTTTAGTGACAGATAAAGGAGTCTGGGTCAGATTTAAGCATCTGCTTTCTGTCTGTTTGTTCAGCTCTGTGTTCCTGTGGCTCAATTGCACTAGCAGCGCTAAGATCAAAGGTTCAGTTCCCAGGGAGCGCATATAGTGATTAAAAAAAGTTGCTTCAGATAAAAATGCCATTAAATGTAATTGCGGATTTAGAGGTCAAAGGTCACAGAACTTCTGCTCATGTTGTGACAGCCATGTTCTCAGTGTCTGCCTATTTCTAACAAACAAATTCAGCCACCTTCAACTACACTTCAACAAAAAAGATTATGTACTTAGTATTTTTGTCTCTTTTTTTTCATTTGAAATATTGAATCTATATTAATATTGAAATTAATGAATCAACACACTTTTACTTGAAAAGGGAAATGACTTAAGATATTAAGCCTTGTTTTCTGAAAATAAATAAATAAACAAAGTTTAACTTGCATAATTTTGATAGATTTTTCCAAAGACAAGACATAATATCTAATAGCTGTAATAGTCATTTTACTTTATAGAAAATGTATTTTGATTTTAAATGTTATTTGTAAGGGAAAACTAGCCACAAAAAAAACTGATTAACCATATGATTTTTTGCCGTATTTAATGGCTGCCTTAAAGCATACTGTAAGTGTCTAATTTCAATGCCACAAGTGTCACCAAACAGAATTTCAAAAATTATAGTTATTTTCAAATACATTTTACATGGTCATATACCATAAATTTCTGTTTCTCTCTCTTTCTCTCTTCAGCCTTTGCTCTGAGTTGTGCATCCCCGTTGGCCCCTGAAAATTGTGAAGTATCAGTTACTGGTCTTCAGGTGGGGGGCGTGGCCTATTTCTCCTGTCTGGTTGGCTATCAGCTCCAGGGCCCCTCCTCTCTCACTTGCCGAAATGCCACCACACCCTACTGGAGTGGCAGAGAGCCAAGTTGTCAAGGTATGAGAGGACAAACCAAAACTATGCCTGTATGTACTGCCTCAACTTGTGATTTAGTTGCATTTAAATGGACCCATGTTATTCCTTTTCATTAGTCTCATTAGTTTTTCTCATTAGTTTTTGGCAGTCTGTTGGAAATCTGTGCAAAGCATAATGAAAATGAAGGGAACTGATTGCAGCAAATTCATAGCAGTTTCTTTCCTTTTTGTCTTTCATGTCTAGTTTCTTGTGGGGGGATGGTGAAAAATGCCACTCAGGGTCGTATCATCTCTCCGGGGTTTCCAGGAAATTACAGCAACAATCTGACATGTCACTGGGTACTGGAGGCCCCTGAGGGCCATCGGCTCCATGTTCACTTTGAGAAAGTGGCACTGGCTGAGGATGATGACAGGCATGTGCTTTTTTTTACTAAGTATTTTTTACTTAATATTCTCCAAAACATTTCCCAAAATTGATAATAATAAGAAACGTTTCTTGAGCACCAAATCAGCATATTATAATGATTTCAGAAGGATCACGTGACACTGAAGACCACTGATAATTCAGCTTTGCCATCACAGCAATAAATTACATTTTAAAGGGGTCATATGATGCGATTTCGTTGATAATAATAAGAAACGTTTCTTGAGCACCAAATCAGCATATTATAATGATTTCAGAAGGATCACGTGACACTGAAGACCACTGATAATTCAGCTTTGCCATCACAGCAATAAATTACATTTTAAAGGGGTCATATGATGCGATTTCAATTTTTTCTTTCTCTTTGGAGTGTTACAAGCTCCTGGTGCATAAAGAAGATCTGTAAAGTTGCAAAGACTAAAGTCTCAAATCCAAAGAGATATTCTTTATAAAAGTTAAGAGTCAACCACACCTACCTAAAACGGCTCGTTCTAACACGCCCCCACATGTCTACGTCACGATGTGGGAAGATTTGCATAACACCGCCCAAATGTTCACGCAAAGAAAGAAGGCGTAACTTTTATTCTCGCTGTAGTATTGTTGCTGCCACCATGTCGTGAAGATGCTGTGTGCTGCGTTGTGAAAGCGAAACTACTTTGTTTGGTCTTCCAAAAGAGGACGATATCCGCTTCGTCATGCCTACAGCTGATCCGTGCTGGTCGCTGAGGAAATACTACAACTTCACGCTGTGGATTGCCAGATCGGCTTTCACCGTGGACGAAGCGGAGTCCA
>NW_015505232.1:184983-318744 GCF_001515645.1 Sinocyclocheilus grahami | reverse complement strand
TGGTGCATAAAGAAGATCTGTAAAGTTGCAAAGACTAAAGTCTCAAATCCAAAGAGATATTCTTTATAAAAGTTAAGAGTCAACCACACCTACCTAAAACGGCTCGTTCTAACACGCCCCCACATGTCTACGTCACGATGTGGGAAGATTTGCATAACACCGCCCAAATGTTCACGCAAAGAAAGAAGGCGTAACTTTTATTCTCGCTGTAGTATTGTTGCTGCCACCATGTCGTGAAGATGCTGTGTGCTGCGTTGTGAAAGTGAAACTACTTTGTTTGGTCTTCCAAAAGAGGACGATACCCGCTTCGTCATGCCTAGAGCTGATCCGTGCTGGTCGCTGAAGGAATACATCAACTTAGTGCTGCTCAGCTCACGCATGCCCGCCACCGGCTGTTCTGACGTATGTTTTCATTTAAAGGATTTGCCACTGATGATTCAAACGCAAATTCTGAGCAGTGTAGAGTAATGTTAGTGCTTGTTTGTCATTTCTGATCACAAATGCAGAGATGGTTTTATGTTTACGCTGCGCGATGCAACGCAACACGTAAAAAGACAGTATAAGTCATCCCCACTGGATGCAACAAATGCCTCGTTTATAATGGGTTTTCATGTTTTTTGTCTTGTCGCTCCGGGAGACGGCATCAACAGTATGGTGAGGGGTGTAACATTTCCGTCTCACGCTTGAGGTATTCGGCCAATCACAACACACTGGATAGCTGGCCAATCACAGCACACCTCGCTTTTTCAGACCGATGAGCTTTGTGAAAATCGGCGCGTTTCAAAAAGGTGGGGCATAGAGGAGAAACAATAATGTACAGTATGTGAAAAATATTGTGTTTTTTTTAACCTTAAACCACATAAACACATTTCATTACACCAAATACACAAAATAATGTTCTTTTTAGCAGCATCATATGACCCCTTTAAAATATACTGAATTAGAAATCTCTTCTTTTATATTAAAATTTTATAAATTTTTGATCAAATAATCTTGATCTGTTCACACAATTACTCTTTAGCGATGCTGACATCCTTTTGTTTGTTTTCAGGCTCCTAATAAAGGATGGAAGTAACATTGACTCTCCGCCCCTGTATGACTCGTATGCAGTCGAGTATCTGCCCACTGAGGGGGTCACCAGCACCGGCAGGCATCTGTTTGTGGAATTCACCAGTGACGAGACGGGCACATGCACTGGCGCTGCCATCCGATATGAAGGTACAAGGACTCTTCTGTATTTCCTGAACATGAGTTATTCTTGTCTTCCAGTAATTTCACAAAAGAGCTTGTTCACTTCTACCTCTCATCAGTTCTGGTCTCTATAAGGCCTGAACAAATTAGTTACAGCAGATGAAGAAGAACAGAGAGGGCCAGATAGAACAGATGTTACCTAGAGACAAAAGATTACTGTGTATATTTATAGAATTACAAGTTTACCATGACCAAGGACAACTGACAAACAACATCCTACTGAAATAATACTATAAATACTAGATTGCTAGAGAGTGCAAGAACTGCTATAATGAGCTTGACTGCAGTGTAAATCACTTTGGATTAAAGTATCTGCCAAGTGCATAAATCTAAATGAAAAAATGCCTTTTTACCGTTTATGAGAAAGAAAAAAAAAGTTGTGTTTATTATATTGTATAAATGTTATTTTTCTACAGCTTTTGCTCAAGGCAGTTGTTATGAGCCGTTTGTGAAGTATGGAAATTTCTCCACAAGTGATCCTGCTTTTGGAGTTGGTTCTGTGGTGGAGTTCACCTGTGAGCCTGGTTATACACTGGAGCAGGGCGCTATTATTTTAGAGTGCGTAAATGATGAAAATCCACAATGGAATGAGACAGAACCAGCCTGCAGAGGTGATTTTGTGTGTGTGATGTCTCTTTCAGAATGCCGATTGATTTATAGTCCAATCTTTTTGGTCATTTTTCTCTGATTTAATTTTTGTTTTTACATGCCATTTGAAGTCAGTATGAAATCCAAATAAACTATCTCTTTAACATTCATTTACTCACCCTCATATCGTTCCAAACCTTTATGACTTTCTTTCTTCTTTTGGACATTTTGAAGAATATCCCAGCATTTTTTTGTCCTTATGGTGAAAGTCAGTCAGCTAAAATATTTGAAGTCATATAGGTTTGGAATGACATAAGTGTGTGTAAATGAAGACAGAATTTTTAATGGAGTATCCCTTTAAATTAAAAAGAAATTAAACCATTTGATCCCTTTAACTTTTGGTGCATTCAAGTCATATTGGATGTAAAGATTGTATTTACAAGTTGAACGCACGTATGAATGCCATTGAAGTTGCATGTTCAAAATCTCAGAGTACTGTATCTCATAGCACTTACACAAATTGAATAAAAACAAAAAAAGCAAAAACACACCCCATTTGCAGTTTTTAATAATTTTATAGATGTAGAGTTAAATAATTGTGTCAAATTTACATTGTCATCTTGCTCCCTCCAAAGTGATTTAAAAGCACCTTACGTTGTAATTAGGACTTCCCAAATCGTTAATACAAACTTCCCAGGAGGACTTGAATGCACCATTTGTTTGTTTTACAGCGGTGTGCAGTGGAGAAATAACAGATTCAGCAGGAGTGGTGCTTTCTCCAAACTGGCCTGAAGCGTATGACAAAGGTCAGGATTGTATCTGGGGTCTACATGTGGAGGAGGACAAGAGATTTATGCTGGATGTCCAGGTGTGAGTATCTGAACCTCAATGTATGTGTGTGGACAGAAATGATAGATGGTTATATTTTAGCACTGTCTTTGTGTAGCTAAGTGTTTGTGTTGCTTTTCTCCTCGAATGAGAATGCTTTCACTTCTCTATTAGCATTCGGTACAGTTCACCGCCTTCCAATTACAGAGGAACAGTGTGTGTAATGACAGCTGATTAATTAATTTAGCACAGACATGGAGGCCACCCACGGACTCATTAACACTCAGCGCTAATGGGCCCACATACAGGTGCCAGGCTGAACACCTGGATAGGGGTCACACCTCCACATGTTACTTCAACGCAATAGAGCTTCTTCAAGATCTCAGTGACCCACTATGGGATGTGCACTCAATTGTATTGAGGTTTGATTGCAACTTCTTTCATAAGTACAAAAGTTCTGAGGGAAACATCAAGGCAAATAATTTTTGATAGAGTTTTAAACAGAAAACCACAAAAATTGGTGGATTTTTGGGGCGTTATGTGTGAGTTTGGCCTGGAGTTGTGTGGGTTGGTAATAGGAGGGTATGGCTTGGTATTTGCAAGGTATAGCTAAGTTTAAATTGATATGGTTGGGTTTTGTGGTGTTATTGGCAGGTGTATTGGTGGGAGAAGAGGGGATTATGGTGCGTTCAAGTCCTGTCGGATAGATCGTATTTACGAGTTGAACGCACATGAACGCCACCACAAAGTCGTTATTACGAGTGGGAAACTCGAAATTTTCTTTAAGCCCCGAGTTTCTGAGTTGGGGGCGTGTCAATGAGAAACATGGCGGAATCGATGGATGCAACGTCTGTAGTTGACGGTAATTTTTTGTTTAAATTGATAGTTTAGTTGCCCTATAAACTTAAATTGGTCATGTTCTTGTTACGCAGCTGAAATCCAAGTAAAAAAATGCAGACCCTGTTGTATTTTCTTGTAATTTATTAAAAGAAGGTACACCGCCATCTTGTGCCGACTAAACTGACTTGAACGCACCTGACGTCGTAATTACAACTTGTCAACTCGTAAGTACGAGCGTACCAGGAGGACTTGAACGCAGCATTAGGGTGATATGAATTGGTTTCTGGATGGTATATAGGTTTAGAGTGAGATGGATGGATTAGTTGTGGACTTATCGGTGGGTTATGGCACAGTATAAGTAGTTTTGGGATGGGATGGTTGATTTTAAGAGGTATTGGGATTAAGGAAGTTTATTTGTGATTGGTAAATTTGGCATAATCTCAAGAGATTGTTTTGTTAGACAAAACAAGGTTAAGGTTTTTGCAAAGCGAGAATGTGGCATTTTAAAAGCAACCTACTCTATTTGATTTATTATTAATAAGAAAAAATAGGGTAAAATGAAAAGTCCTTTTTTATTGCTCTGACATTCTGCCCTTTTTAGAAGCCAATGGTCCACCAGTCATCGAATCTTCCTGAGGCTGAGTGTGACATTATCTCTGCACCCAGAACCTCTGTGTCCCAACATGCATCATTAGCTCAGCTTTACTGGCTTCTGCACAACACTATCTTCCAAACTTACCCTCCAAAACACACACACACACACACAGGCCTGAAAGTATCTAACAATGAGCCTGTTCGATGGAAGAAGAAGAAAAACACAGTCCATCTCAGCTGATCATCAGGACATGTAAATGTGTATTTAACTCTATAAACCCTTATTGTACCCCTGTCTTTTGTCAGGCTGTGAATAATAACACAGCTCATCTATGACCTTCCCAAACAACAGAACCCGAAGGGCTGACAGCTGTGTGACGGCCCTGAGGGCTCTGCCTCTCTGCTTTCCAACATTACACTAAATAAATCTCATTTCTTTGCAAAATGTCACTTCCCCATTGAAGAGGTAAATGCAGCCTCCCGATAGATGAGGGAATCTAAACACTGGACGTTATTGCCATTTAGCATGACAGAATGGAAAACAAGATTGATTCTCAGCGTGGATACTGTTGTGTAAAATTCTGCCTAGGCTGTGTAATTTGTTTTCCCCTTGCATTACTCATGTTGGTTTGGAAATGAAGATGAATTGCAGAATGACATCAGCAAACCATCTGGGGAAACAAATGTGGCTGGTGGTGTGACAGATTCTTATGTTAGAATGCCACCATTCTTCTTAATTAAAGGGATAGTTCACCTAAAAATAGTAATGTTCTGTCTTCATTTACCCTTCTTTTGCTTTAAAAATGTATGAGCTACATTAATGATGTGCATTCACACGTGTTGTTTCAATAGTCTTCGTCTGGGGAAGAATGACCTGCTGACCTTTTATGATGGAGATGACCTCACAGCCAACATCCTGGGCCAGTACAGCGGATTTCTTCCTCGATTTAGACTCTATACCGCTTCAGCCGATGTGACCATCCAGTTTCAATCTGATCCAGCCTCCAATGTCTACGGATACAACAATGGCTTTGTAGTGCATTTCTTTGGTTAGTGGCATTATGAGAATGTGCTGATCATCTTTACATTCTTGTTTGTTTTATTTGTTTGTACATTAAGCAGTTTACAGTAAATATTAGTACATTAAGGATCTCTTATTGACATGTCTGTTGAGCCAGAGCTTGTATTTTCCTAAATGAATCCTATTTGGGCAGTGATGGTCCCCCAGTGTCTGAACAAGCATTAGCAGTAGAGGTGCCAACCTGCTTGGCAGTGCCCCTCATTGGCAAAGACTGAGATGGGCAACTGTTTTCTCACAGCAGCCTCATTTACATTCAAAACTTTATGGTAAAAATAGAAAAATCCCAAGACCCAATGTCTCTTTTCTCCTTCCACCATCCAAATACTAGAAGTGCCACGTAACGACACCTGCGCAGAGCTGCCAGAAATGCCTAATGGCTGGAAGAGCACGTCTCATCCCGACCTGACCCATGGCACCGTTATTACCTACCAGTGTTACCCAGGCTTCCATCTGCAGGGCTCAGAGATCCTGATGTGCCAGTGGGATCTGACATGGAGTGGAGACGTCCCCATCTGTGAGAAAAGTAAGAGCTAACATTACACATGAGTTATTCTTGTCTTCCAGTAATTTCACAAAAGAGCTTGTTCACTTCTACCTCTCATCAGTTCTGGTCTCTATAAGGCCTGAACAAATTAGTTACAGCAGATGAAGAAGAACAGAGAGGGCCAGATAGAACAGATGTTACCTAGAGACAAAAGATTACTGTGTATATTTATAGAATTACAAGTTTACCATGATCAAGGACAACTGACAAACAACATCCTACTGAAATAATACTATAAATACTAGATTGCTAGAGAGTGCAAGAACTGCTATAATGAGCTTGACTGCAGTGTAAATCACTTTGGATTAAAGTATCTGCCAAGTGCATAAATCTAAATGAAAAAATGCCTTTTTACCGTTTATGAGAAAGAAAAAAAAAGTTGTGTTTATTATATTGTATAAATGTTATTTTTCTACAGCTTTTGCTCAAGGCAGTTGTTATGAGCCGTTTGTGAAGTATGGAAATTTCTCCACAAGTGATCCTGCTTTTGGAGTTGGTTCTGTGGTGGAGTTCACCTGTGAGCCTGGTTATACACTGGAGCAGGGCGCTATTATTTTAGAGTGCGTAAATGATGAAAATCCACAATGGAATGAGACAGAACCAGCCTGCAGAGGTGATTTTGTGTGTGTGATGTCTCTTTCAGAATGCCGATTGATTTATAGTCCAATCTTTTTGGTCATTTTTCTCTGATTTAATTTTTGTTTTTACATGCCATTTGAAGTCAGTATGAAATCCAAATAAACTATCTCTTTAACATTCATTTACTCACCCTCATATCGTTCCAAACCTTTATGACTTTCTTTCTTCTTTTGGACATTTTGAAGAATATCCCAGCATTTTTTTGTCCTTATGGTGAAAGTCAGTCAGCTAAAATATTTGAAGTCATATAGGTTTGGAATGACATAAGTGTGTGTAAATGAAGACAGAATTTTTAATGGAGTATCCCTTTAAATTAAAAAGAAATTAAACCATTTGATCCCTTTAACTTTTGGTGCATTCAAGTCATATTGGATGTAAAGATTGTATTTACAAGTTGAACGCACGTATGAATGCCATTGAAGTTGCATGTTCAAAATCTCAGAGTACTGTATCTCATAGCACTTACACAAATTGAATAAAAACAAAAAAAGCAAAAACACACCCCATTTGCAGTTTTTAATAATTTTATAGATGTAGAGTTAAATAATTGTGTCAAATTTACATTGTCATCTTGCTCCCTCCAAAGTGATTTAAAAGCACCTTACGTTGTAATTAGGACTTCCCAAATCGTTAATACAAACTTCCCAGGAGGACTTGAATGCACCATTTGTTTGTTTTACAGCGGTGTGCAGTGGAGAAATAACAGATTCAGCAGGAGTGGTGCTTTCTCCAAACTGGCCTGAAGCGTATGACAAAGGTCAGGATTGTATCTGGGGTCTACATGTGGAGGAGGACAAGAGATTTATGCTGGATGTCCAGGTGTGAGTATCTGAACCTCAATGTATGTGTGTGGACAGAAATGATAGATGGTTATATTTTAGCACTGTCTTTGTGTAGCTAAGTGTTTGTGTTGCTTTTCTCCTCGAATGAGAATGCTTTCACTTCTCTATTAGCATTCGGTACAGTTCACCGCCTTCCAATTACAGAGGAACAGTGTGTGTAATGACAGCTGATTAATTAATTTAGCACAGACATGGAGGCCACCCACGGACTCATTAACACTCAGCGCTAATGGGCCCACATACAGGTGCCAGGCTGAACACCTGGATAGGGGTCACACCTCCACATGTTACTTCAACGCAATAGAGCTTCTTCAAGATCTCAGTGACCCACTATGGGATGTGCACTCAATTGTATTGAGGTTTGATTGCAACTTCTTTCATAAGTACAAAAGTTCTGAGGGAAACATCAAGGCAAATAATTTTTGATAGAGTTTTAAACAGAAAACCACAAAAATTGGTGGATTTTTGGGGCGTTATGTGTGAGTTTGGCCTGGAGTTGTGTGGGTTGGTAATAGGAGGGTATGGCTTGGTATTTGCAAGGTATAGCTAAGTTTAAATTGATATGGTTGGGTTTTGTGGTGTTATTGGCAGGTGTATTGGTGGGAGAAGAGGGGATTATGGTGCGTTCAAGTCCTGTCGGATAGATCGTATTTACGAGTTGAACGCACATGAACGCCACCACAAAGTCGTTATTACGAGTGGGAAACTCGAAATTTTCTTTAAGCCCCGAGTTTCTGAGTTGGGGGCGTGTCAATGAGAAACATGGCGGAATCGATGGATGCAACGTCTGTAGTTGACGGTAATTTTTTGTTTAAATTGATAGTTTAGTTGCCCTATAAACTTAAATTGGTCATGTTCTTGTTACGCAGCTGAAATCCAAGTAAAAAAATGCAGACCCTGTTGTATTTTCTTGTAATTTATTAAAAGAAGGTACACCGCCATCTTGTGCCGACTAAACTGACTTGAACGCACCTGACGTCGTAATTACAACTTGTCAACTCGTAAGTACGAGCGTACCAGGAGGACTTGAACGCAGCATTAGGGTGATATGAATTGGTTTCTGGATGGTATATAGGTTTAGAGTGAGATGGATGGATTAGTTGTGGACTTATCGGTGGGTTATGGCACAGTATAAGTAGTTTTGGGATGGGATGGTTGATTTTAAGAGGTATTGGGATTAAGGAAGTTTATTTGTGATTGGTAAATTTGGCATAATCTCAAGAGATTGTTTTGTTAGACAAAACAAGGTTAAGGTTTTTGCAAAGCGAGAATGTGGCATTTTAAAAGCAACCTACTCTATTTGATTTATTATTAATAAGAAAAAATAGGGTAAAATGAAAAGTCCTTTTTTATTGCTCTGACATTCTGCCCTTTTTAGAAGCCAATGGTCCACCAGTCATCGAATCTTCCTGAGGCTGAGTGTGACATTATCTCTGCACCCAGAACCTCTGTGTCCCAACATGCATCATTAGCTCAGCTTTACTGGCTTCTGCACAACACTATCTTCCAAACTTACCCTCCAAAACACACACACACACACACAGGCCTGAAAGTATCTAACAATGAGCCTGTTCGATGGAAGAAGAAGAAAAACACAGTCCATCTCAGCTGATCATCAGGACATGTAAATGTGTATTTAACTCTATAAACCCTTATTGTACCCCTGTCTTTTGTCAGGCTGTGAATAATAACACAGCTCATCTATGACCTTCCCAAACAACAGAACCCGAAGGGCTGACAGCTGTGTGACGGCCCTGAGGGCTCTGCCTCTCTGCTTTCCAACATTACACTAAATAAATCTCATTTCTTTGCAAAATGTCACTTCCCCATTGAAGAGGTAAATGCAGCCTCCCGATAGATGAGGGAATCTAAACACTGGCCTTTATTGCCATTTAGCATGACAGAACGGAAAACATGATTGATTCTCAGCGTGAATACTGTTGTGTAAAATTCTGCCTAGGCTGTGTAATTTGTTTTCCCCTTGCATTACTCATGTTGGTTTGGAAATGAAGATGAATTGCAGAATGACATCAGCAAACCATCTGGGGAAACAAATGTGGCTGGTGGTGTGACAGATTCTTATGTTAGAATGCCACCATTCTTCTTAATTAAAGGGATAGTTCACCTAAAAATAGTAATGTTCTGTCTTCATTTACCCTTCTTTTGCTTTAAAAATGTATGAGCTACATTAATGATGTGCATTCATACGTGTTGTTTCAATAGTCTTCGTCTGGGGAAGAATGACCTGCTGACCTTTTATGATGGAGATGACCTCACAGCCAACATCCTGGGCCAGTACAGCGGATTTCTTCCTCGATTTAGACTCTATACCGCTTCAGCCGATGTGACCATCCAGTTTCAATCTGATCCAGCCTCCAATGTCTACGGATACAACAATGGCTTTGTAGTGCATTTCTTTGGTTAGTGGCATTATGAGAATGTGCTGATCATCTTTACATTCTTGTTTGTTTTATTTGTTTGTACATTAAGCAGTTTACAGTAAATATTAGTACATTAAGGATCTCTTATTGACATGTCTGTTGAGCCAGAGCTTGTATTTTCCTAAATGAATCCTATTTGGGCAGTGATGGTCCCCCAGTGTCTGAACAAGCATTAGCAGTAGAGGTGCCAACCTGCTTGGCAGTGCCCCTCATTGGCAAAGACTGAGATGGGCAACTGTTTTCTCACAGCAGCCTCATTTACATTCAAAACTTTATGGTAAAAATAGAAAAATCCCAAGACCCAATGTCTCTTTTCTCCTTCCACCATCCAAATACTAGAAGTGCCACGTAACGACACCTGCGCAGAGCTGCCAGAAATGCCTAATGGCTGGAAGAGCACGTCTCATCCCGACCTGACCCATGGCACCGTTATTACCTACCAGTGTTACCCAGGCTTCCATCTGCAGGGCTCAGAGATCCTGATGTGCCAGTGGGATCTGACATGGAGTGGAGACGTCCCCATCTGTGAGAAAAGTAAGAGCTAACATTACACTTAAAGGTCACAGCAGATCATTAGTGCTTAAGTCACACTAGGAAAACTTAATTAACATGCTGATAATGACTGCATAGATTTAAAACTAGGTCGACTGCCACCTACTGGTAAATTAAGGTTACTACAAATAATAACCTCCCTATCATGATAGATGCAGGGTCCGTTAACTGTGAAAACCGAAGGTACGTTTTCAGAAACATTAACTGGCAGGTACCTGTGTGGGTTTAGCGATGGCAATTTGTTGCTTTGAGGATATTTGATAATAATTAGACTGACTCTCTTCTTGAAAAACTAATATTATATTTGAATGAATTCCCATTCAAATTTCCTCAACATAATGATGTGGATCACAGTGTAATGAGCCAATACCTCTGCACAAATGCCTTATTTTTGAATAATTAAATGAATTAATTTACATAATATAATATTAATATAATTAATGAATATTATTCATTAATAATATATACCGTTATTATTAAATATCATTAATGTTTTAACCACCCTAGTTCATGTTTAAAATAGAATTTAGATTTATATATTTAATATGTATTTGTTTAATTATAACATTATTATTATTATTTAATAATATATATGGTTAATATGAAAGATTATTCATGTTTTAACCACACAAAGACTTGATTTCACATTTCAAATATAATTTATGCTTTTATATTGTATAAAACACTAAGAATATTTATTTTTTATTTATTATTATTATTGTTGTTGTTGTATGCAATAAAAAACATTCTGCTCAAAACATTTCAGTTCCAGTATAGTTTTGTTTTTTTACTTTACTTTTTTATACTTTTTTTTCAGTTTTGGGAAATTATAAAAGTTTTCTGTTGTTGTTGTTGTTTTCATGTGTTTTTATTTCTGATATTTGCCTAGTTATGTCATGTGATGAGCCGGGGCTAGTGGACAACAGCCGGAGACTGGTGACTGGCTCTCGTTTCGCTGTGGGATCATCCGTGGAGTACATTTGCAACAAAGGATACTCACTTTCTGGCCCAGGAGTGCTCACTTGCTACAGCAGAGATACTGCAGACCCAAAGTGGAGTGAAAGACTGCCCAAATGTGTCCGTAAGTGGTAAAACATCTGTGCTGTTGCACTTATTTCTCAGCATTACAAGAAATGCAACCCTAAACCTGACACTCTACTGCCATCTAGTGGGCTTCAGGATTACTGCGTCCCAGCACATGCAGTGCATTCCAGCAGACTGAAATCTCTGTTTTTTTCTGTAGCTGAAAGATATGAACCCTGCAGTAACCCTGGCGCCCCCTCCACGGCCATCCAAAGTTCAGAGAAAGCGTTTTTCCAGGCAGGAGAGACTCTGAGCTTCACCTGCCGTGCAGGTTATGCGCTTCAGGGTGAACCCACTATCCACTGCCTCCCTGGACATCCGTCTCAATGGAGTGGAGCGCCACCTATGTGCAGAGGTACGAACTGTTTTCTTTTCAGCTGGTATACATCTTTATGCGTTTCAAAGCACTGTTTAATGATTCAGATGTCTTACAGAAGTTGTTATTGGTGTTTTTCAGCTTCCTCAAGAAACAATGAGGAACACAGATTGAACGGTGATTATTAAAATGTCTTAAACACAAAAGATTCAATCATTCTAATTCATCATCGTATTATATTTTTTTAATGTTCCATAAAATGTCCACATTACAGCTGCTGATTCAGAGTTCGACGTGGAGGGCGTCAACATCGCCGTCGCAGTTCTGATTCCTGTAGCGGTGGTACTGATGCTCCTCCTGGTCGTTTTCCTCTGCATCTCAATGTAAGTTTCAAGGGCAGGGAAAAGGACACTGCTTTTTGTGTTGGGGTGTGTTCTTCACTAATAAGGTTGTTTTGTTAGTCTCTGCAGAGCTCAAAGCAAGACTTTTCAGCTTCCTGGGTCGTCATCTCCACCGTATGACAACATGACGGAAGAATCTGCATTTGACAACCCTGTGTATGAGACAGGAGTAAGTATGGATGCCATGAACCTCAGAGACGTGGGCTCTCACAACACCATCGTCCTGTCCTGATCAACCCTGCCTGCCATTCTGTCATTCCACCTGTCATTTATGACTTTGACTTGGTCTGCAGAACGAATAGTGTGAATAAACAGAGTTAAATGGCTAAACAGCAAACAAGGCCAGTATTTACACAGTAATGTAGCCGTATCAGTACCATGTAATGGCACTACTAAAGATTTAAGGACAAGATATATAATAAAACTGTCTTCATCATTTAGTGCAATGTTACATCAAATCTTAAGACTTAAGAAATTGATTTTAATGTCTTTTTGTTTTAACATTTCAAGTTCAAAAATGCTGCTGTATATTCATAACATACAAAGGGTTAGAATAAAATATGTCAGGATGCAGTGGAGAAGGAAAGACTCTGGGTCCCTCATGAAAACATTCATTTTAGATGTAAAAACCCATTTAGGCTCGAGGCTTTGGGTCATCGTTATCTAGAACTCAGCAGATGGTGTGTGTGTGTGTGTGTCTCTCAATTTACCCTCTTCATGTTCTCATATTGGATGTTCTTACTAATACTGGAGTACCACATATTAACCAAAAAAATAATTTCCTAATCATCAAGTTACCAAGTCGCCGATATCTGTTGAATGTGAAAAATGTGAAATATCTGTTGAATGTGAAAAACTGTCCAAATTCCACCTGAATGATCATACAATTATTTATTTAAATTATATTACCTACATATGAATCTCACATGATTCATGTTTGTGTTTCAAGTCATTTATGTTCACCTGTTCATTATTTTTGTGTTTCATGTCTTCATAAGTTTCCTCTCTTTTGATTCAAATAACAATAAAATTATAATGAAGCTCTTGAATTAACTTGCACATTATACTTTCATAAACGTATCTAACCTACACTACCATTCAGAAATTCAGATTAATTTTTATATGAAAGAACATGATGCTTCTTCATCGTTATCTAGAACTCAGCAGATGGTGTGTGTGTGTGTGTGTCTCTCAATTTACCCTCTTCATGTTCTCATATTGGATGTTCTTACTAATACTGGAGTACCACATATTAACCAAAAAAATCATTTCCTAATCATCAAGTTACCAAGTCGCCGATATCTGTTGAATGTGAAAAATGTGAAATATCTGTTGAATGTGAAAAATTTGAAATATCTGTTGAATGTGAAAAACTGTCCAAATTCCACCTGAATGATCATACAATTATTTATTTAAATTATATTACCTACATATGAATCTCACAGGATTCATGTTTGTGTTTCAAGTCATTTATGTTCACCTGTTCATTATTTTTGTGTTTCATGTCTTCATAAGTTTCCTCTCTTTTGATTCAAATAACAATAAAATTATAATGAAGCTCTTGAATTAACTTGCACATTATACTTTCATAAACGTATCTAACCTACACTACCATTCAGAAATTCAGATTAATTTTTTATATGAAAGAACATGATGCTTCTATTCAGCAAGGATGCATTCAATAGATCGAAAGTGACAGATTACGAAAATGCATAATTGTTTCCACAAAAATATTAAGCAGCACAACACTGATAAAAATAAGAAATGACTGAGCACCAAATTATATTAATGCATATTTGAATGACTTCTGAAGGAACATGTACGGAGCCCCGCACATGACATGCAAGAAAAAATTAATAAATTGCACGCACGATTGACTAATTCGTTCCCTCGATTCGTTCACTAAAGTTAGTAAATCGTGCACACAATTTAGCCTACTATTTTTTTCCTGCATGCCATGTGCGGGGCTCCGTAAACATGTGACTCTGAAGACAAGACTGAAATAATGACTGCTGAAAATTCAGCTTTGCCTCACAGAAATCAATTATATTTTAAAATTACGTTTTATTTTACTGCATTTTTTATCAAATAAAAGCATCAATACATCAATACATGTCACTTCCAAAGCTGTTTTTCATTAAATGTTGTTTGTTTCAAGTACAACTTGGATCACCAGCTGTATTTAAGTGGGCTCTGAATAAAGACTTTGAATGTTACAACAAAGCGGAACTACTGTACTGTACTGAAATCTGATTTGTTTATCTTTCCAGGATGCAAAGCAATATGGGGTGTGCATGTAAAATTCATCTGTCTTTCTTTTGGCACCTCTCCTTTTTTCTGCTGGGCTCCTGTAAATGTATTTTTCTCCAAGACCTCTGCCAGCAAATGAACGATGGTGGACAAAAGGGTGTTATTTCTGTAGCACATCAGAGCCTGAGGTTTGTGTTGTACTTTTTTGTTTGTCTGGTGAAACTCCCCAAGGCTCACACCTTGAGGCTGGACTATATCAGAATGCACTGGATTCTTTTTGTTTCACATTGAGGAACCACAGAGGTGGAAGCTGTTTTCATCCACATGCAGCAAAACCTATGAGTCGGGAGTGTCTTGAGTTCCAGTTGAGCTCATAATGGTGATAAAGCCATTTCTCTATGTATAACTGTCGCTGCATGGGGGCTTATTTGCAGAACACTGTAAATAAATGGTCTAAAACTACATTGTGGTGTTATGTATTTATTATGCAATATAGTCTGGAGCTGTCGAAGTTTTAATTTAAACAAGACTGCAGCTATTTATTGAACAGTATCACTGCTTTATCTTTCTATCATGCTGATTTATTTTTATTCTGATTTTATTAGAATAAAATGCATTTTGTTTACAATAGAATTCATTCTATTATCATTTATTCTAAATATTGAATCTCTATGAATGCTAATTTATTCTGAATGTTGAATTTATATGTAAATGTGAAAATTAATCAGATTACACATATATGATAAATATATAGCCTATATATTATGTACATAATAATTGAATTGACAATTGTTCACCGCCATTGTTCAGCGCTCATTTGAGATTTTAACATTAGTCCACTCCAAAACCATCATAATGAAATTGTTTCATTTCTTCCGTTTCACACATTGGTTCATGTCCCGCCGGCGACAAAACGGACCAATCAGAGGCCAGAATTTTCCCTCACAATACAAAGAGGCTCAAACACGTAAACAAACCGGATAATGGCATCCGCTTTCTAACCCTCGCCGGTTTATGTATTTTACAAGTTCCTCACAGCCACAAAAATGACATACTGACGGTTCCCACGATGACTACATCGACAGAGAGCTTTTATTAAGAAGCAGGAAAAGAGCAAGATGGCTCCACTGTTTACTGGTAGTGATGCCCGACCGCGAACAAATCGTTGTTCTGAACCGGCTCCTTATAAAGATTCATTCGAACCGATTCGCAAATCGTTTGTAAACCATTCGACTGTAAACAATAATGTATACTTTACCCAAAACGTAAACATTTGTCATCATTTACTCACCCTCATGTAAATTACAAATTAATTTATTTATTTTCTTTAATTACAAATGAATTAATTTCCCTTTTTCCCCTCTGGAAGGACATAATGGCAGCTTGAGTCACCATTCACTTTCATTGTATAGAAAATACATGCAAGTGGATGGTGACTGAGGCTGTCAGCGCCTAACAGATGTTTGGATGGGGAGTAAATTATTTAAATTTTAACTTTGGGTAAACTATCCCTTGTAAGAAAAAACCGTTGGTTGTAGAATTGTAAGGTATGTGAAAACCATAAACAATGCAAAGTCATTCAGAACAGTATTTATCATTTATATATCAATTTAAATAAATATTTATATGTTAATTCTTTATTACATAACCATCCTCTATGGCAAATCAGTAACTTGATTCTACTGAACCTGTTCACTAAAGCGAACCGATTCTCTAAATGAATTTGATTCCCAAAGCGACTGACGGGGCGACGCATGCGCACACGGGTTTGTGCGTCAGTTAGCGCGAGCGTTCCTTCATCACAACAGAGACGCTCCGCCGTTAAGTCGTTCTTTCACCGGGAGAAAAACGTCTGATTTTCGCCGCTGCCAGTTCCTCGGAGGATTTGTTCTTCGGGGGGCTTGATGTTTGACGTCTTTCCAACATGGACTTAATGATAATTTCTGTGTCTTTATTATTCCTTCTCTTGCCGGGCCGGAGTCTCGCACAGCACCGGGGATAGAGGCCTCCGCGCGCCTGCTCGATTAACGGAGAGCCCGCGCGGAGCCACAACGGACACGGGCGGGAATCCCACGGCTGTTTGGAGGTCAGACGCTCTTCATCTGACAGGAGTCGGGGTGTAACGTAGCGGCTGAGGGAGACGGAACCAGTTGGGGGTGGTGTTGATGTGGGGAAAAATGGAGACCCCGACGATCGTGTACGATCTGGATACCTCCGGCGGGCTGATGGAGGTAAGACAAACACGCTCGTGCACTCGTTTATTCCTCTCTTCACTGTCCGGTTAACATTGTCAGTGCCGCCGCTAACCCGCTCGCGCTCGCTAATGTCATCCATTCCATAGGCTCCCTTCACACGGGCGCGCGCGCGCTCACGGTCACGGCCCAACAATGGCTCGAGCGGCTGATGTGATGTAAGACGCGGGCAGATGTTTCACTAATGAGTTTCTGAATCGGTCTCTTGCAGCAAATCCAGACTCTGCTGGCGCCACCCAAGTCTGAGGATGGAGAGAAGCGGAGCAGGAAACCGGACAGGAGCACCAGGAGAGCGGGCAGGGCCACCAATCACGATACCTGCGACAGCTGCCGGGAAGGAGGGGACCTGCTGTGTTGTGATCACTGCCCCGCTGCCTTCCATCTACAGTGCTGGTGTGTGTGATGCTGGAGCTGGGACAACATTGGGCCCAGGACTGTGATGCTTGTTTAGTCGGGGCACATGCATTACAACTAGACGTCCATCAGTTTCTTCTTGCATCTCCAAATGGAACATCATGGGTGTTGGAGTTTATTTATATGCTGTCTGATGTTTTTTGCATGAGCAGGCAAAAGCTCTAGCAGGGAGCTGATAAATAATAATTAACCATGAACATCTGAAGGCCACGACCACGTCTCCATTATGGAGAGATTGAGATTATGAGATGGATTTTTCTTAATCGTCTGAGTCAGTTTGTCAGATGTTTGCACATCTGTGATCGGCTTCGTTTATTAACATCAGCATGAAATGAAAAATCGCTGTATCTGTTTTCTAAATGCATGTTATAGATTTTCATTGTAAACAATTCATCTGTGCATGTTTCAATTTTTTAATTGTTAAAAGACAGACTTCTTTCTGATGACATATGCAGGGCTTCTGGCTAAACTTGGCCCCTGCAAGCTTTAACGCTCATCTGCCTCCATTTTTGAGTGCAGTGTCCACATCTCAAAATCCAGTCAACAACTGATGCATAGAACCAAGACCCTGCCGTACATTTTTTTTCCTTATGTGGTAGTCTGTTACACTCGAATGTACGTCACAGTTTGGAAGAAAAGATCTGTCACTATTTCTGTTTTATTGTAACTGTTAACTCACTTCATGCCGTAGTCGGTCAGCTGCAGTGGAGGATGTTTGAATTTCGATTTCCCCTCCGTATTTTCTCTATGTTTATTCTGTCTGTTTGGGAGGTGAAATGATTCCATGTGTGTTTGAGGAGAAACACATGCAGCTAGTGCTGCGCGGCCCATGGGCCACTGGGAATCTGCCACACTGGCCTTCATTTGTGTAGTCTCTAAGTTCCAGAGTTTCTGGGATTGATCAGATGTGCTTCAAATAGAAACTACATTAGGAAGATCTCATAATGGGTTTTTGGTGTTATTAGATGAATCAGGTATTTGAAAGAACTGGGAAGTTATGAAGTTAGAACAGGTTTTTGTTTGCTATGTTTTAACCCAGTTGTTGAAGTACTATACGAGCCTGGTGCTTTTAGGCTTCATTACAGATTCTACCATCAGTAGAACAGAATTGTTTGAGCGTAGATCTGTTTGCAAGTGCAATGCATTAGAAAACACGAGACTCCTTTCTTACAGAGAGAGGTATTGTTTTACCCGCTCAATACCGGCTGGGTATAGATAGTTTATTCAATGCTGCCTCTTTTAAAACATCGCTTGCATAGGTGTTTAATGTGGGCATGGTTTTAGAAACTGCCAAAATTATAGTATCGCATTGTTATTTTTTTTTGCTTTTTTGAATTTTACATTCAAAGTAGGCTAAAGTATAAAGCTGGTCTGCTGTCCCATTATCACTCATTGTTTTATTGAATGGCTGTGCATACTATAACGGTGTATGTTTGCTCTGTGCTAAAATGAAGCCTGTAGTTTTACCTCTGACTTTGTTTACATTTCCTCAGTAACCCGCCATTGAGCAGAGAAATGCTGCCCCCTGGTGACTGGATGTGCCATCGCTGCACCATTCGCAAGAAGGTTGGTGTCCTTTCTGTAATGAAACAACCACTCATGTTATTAGAAGTTTTAAACTTGCCCCTAATTTTTTAATCTTCCCAAATTTTAAATGAGAATAGTTTATACAACAGAGAAGCCTTAAAGTCTCCCTGCAGTTTTCGGATAAAATGGTGTAACATTTGAAGTCATTTTTATATTTTACATTAACATTATTAGAATAATAGTAATGTGTAATTTTTATAACTTAATATATTTTAAATTATATTGTGTAATTGATGTTATTATTATTATTATTATTACAATGCAATTGTGTAATTGATGTTATTATTATGTTGTTATTTTATAGTTATACTGAATGAGAGAAAAACAGGTTTTCCTTCTTTTTTTATCCTTAGTTAATCACATGCCTGATTATTATATATTTACTGTGTTTGAAAATTCTTTATACTTTAATTCTACATTTTTATAGATTATGCCAGTGGGTGCTTTAAAAAACAAAAAGAAAAGAAAGAAACAGGCCTTAAGTTTAAAAATGTAATTGACTTGTGATCATGTTATTTGTATATTGGCTCTTAACAGAAAAGGGAGCAGAAGAAGGAGCAAATTAACGGTTTGTTGGAGCGGCAGCTAGGGAAGCAGACGCCTTCTCCGGGTCCTGAGCAGGAATGTGGGACATTATGTCTGGATCCTTCCGTGGGGTCGGGCGGCACAGGGCTTCGGGCCGCTGTCGCTCAGGTACGACTTTTGGAGAGACGACCCAGCAGCCGACCTGCAACGCCCAACTCCAACACTTCTTCCACAGACACGTCCACACCGTCCGAGCAGAACGACATGGAGGAAGACCTCCTGGATGTGGAGGATGAGGCCCAGGGTTCTGAGCCTGAACTCTCAAATATCACAACCACCCTCAAAAGACCATTTGACCTCCTAATTGCCGCTGCCATGCAAAGGAACCCTACGCAGTTCCAGCTTCCAAATGACCTCACTTGCACAACCGCACTTCCAGGTACAGGACATTCTGATCTCACTTTAAAATAGTGTGAACAGACTGTATGTGATTGTAAGATTCAATGCATCTGTTTTTTTCGTCTCAGGCACCAGCAAAAGGAGACGAAAAGACGAGTTATCAGCCAAGAACATTAAACGTCCACAACATGAACTGGACCATTTTGGACTGGTTCCACTGCCAGTGAAGGTGTGCTACACTTGCAGCAGGTACAAGCTTTTATAAATGTATATGTTATTTTTGGGATGCTCTGGTCGATCGGCCGGAGATCGGTATCGGCCGATAACCACATTTTATGACTCGATCGGTACTCACTACACTTGGCCGATCTCACGTACTGATCGCAATTTGATGACGTCAATGTGTGACGATGTACATGATGCCTGGGGACGTCAATGATGTGGCGCCACAGACTTTTTTTATTTTACGGTCTATGTGCCGCAGTCATGTCATTCGCTGGTGTGGAAATGCTATGACGTTTCGAGAAACAATGAAAAATGAGCTATTTGTCGTGTATGTTTTGCATGATGATATGATGAATGGATGGTTCACGTTACGGCACGTTACAGCTCCACGGCCACCGGAGCTGATCGCGGCCGCTCTAATGCTTGTGTTTATACCATCCAGCCGTGGCACGTTTCTGAAGCTGCTCTCCACGCTGCTTGGCTAAAGATAGTCTTTTGTGAGTGTCACAAAAGGACGGAACAAAACCTTGTTGGAGCCGTAAGGGATAACGGTAACATAACACGCTGATCGTGGGCTGCTTTTAAATTAACATTTATTTATAAAACAAAATATCTTCTTTGGCCATATTAGCCTACTCAATAGCATTAACACAGGCTTTACTCCTTTCAAACTTTATCTGGAATGTCACCGTTTCTGTCACTGCAACTTCCCGATTAGGCAAACGAACACACACACGAAATCGTCTGCCTCATGAAAAAACATTTTTTGTTAATATTTGCATCATTTATGATTTATTTTGTCCACCCGCGACCCACCTGCAAATAATCAGAATGCATTTTTTATTACCCGACCCGCGGATTATCCGCAGTTGCCTGTGGATATAGGAAAAGCAAAATATGTTTGCTGCGTAAATCAGACAGACTTACTGAAAATGCTAATTAATTCTCTGCCAGCAGGAGGTGCTTTAAAGCGGGAGAAACAGAAATTTCCCCAGTAACGGCTGTACACAAAGCAGCGCTGAGCTCACAAACGCTGCTTTATCAGGCATATAACATGCAAGATAAAATGAAAATGACAACGAATATTTTCTAAAGATAGACTTCCTTCAGAAATACAGTGATATAAAAACACCTGCGCCTCATTTTGATTTTTAAGCATGCAGTACGTGCTCATGTTTATTCAACGAAGACTTTTGGAAAATTGGTCAGTTTTGATATTGTGGCGAGCGTCACAAATAAATAAATGTATGGGAAACACATCCCACAGTACAACCACCTGAGCCCAACTTCAGTCTACTCATCACTTTAACTTTAACTGCGTTTGTAGCCGGCGCCACTGATAAACAAACACAGTCCTGAAGTTAACTTCGAGCCAGGCGCGTGCGCCCGATGAAACCATCTATATAAAGCTTGAAGCATCAGAATCTGTATCGTCTGATCACCATGACAAGAAATTGGTACTCAGTATCGACTGCAAAAATCCTGATCGGAGCATCCCTAGTTATTTTTAAAAGGACCCCTTTTTAGAATATTATACATTAATAGTTGTCTTTTTCTCTCAGGAGCTGTCGATTGGCTCCACTGATCCAGTGTGACTATTGCCCTCTTTTGTTTCATATGGACTGTTTGGACCCACCTCTCACTGCCTTCCCTACAGGCAGGTGGATGTGTCCCAACCACATCCAGAACCTGGTAGTAAGGAGGCTTGTGTAAAACAGAAACCAAGACTTGTGTATCTTTTGAATTGTGACATTTTCATATGCTAAATTGAAAAAAAAAAAAAACTACAAACATGCCACTCATTCATTCTCCTCCTTTCCTCACAGCTGAACGAGAGAAGCTTGACCTTCAACAACCGTTGCCAGTTATTTGACCAGTTTCAGGATCGCATATCCCAGCATGCCGTCAAACTTGACTTCCTGCAGCGGATACATCGGCAGCACCCCCCTACACAGCGATCGGCTCATGCCAACAGCAGAAAGACTCTGAAGGTAATCTGTCCTTTTTAAACTCACTGTTTGACACCAGTGATGGACACTTGAGATGATATTGATAAATTGCTTGGTTAATCGCAGGTTCCAGATGCCATAAAGTCACAGTATCAGAACCCGCCTACTCTGATGGCCACGGCAGGAATCCGTGAAGGAGAGCTGATCTGCACCGGCCTTCCAGAATCTTTTGCCCCACAGCACTTAGCAAGTGAAGACGAACAGTGTCAGGTGTGTATAAGCAGCCTGCGGTTTGCTTCTGCTTTTGAATTCAGTATTGTTTCTGAACGAGTGTTTTTGTTATGCTTTGGTGTAGTGGCTCAAAGATGTCATCTCGCTGCAGTGCAGCATTATGAGGCATTTATGGAACAGACAAACATCTCCTTGGGATTCAGAGCACACAGAAAAGACTGATCTGAAACTCAGAGACTCTTGCCAGAGTGCCACCTCAACGGGCAGCCAGAACATTGCTCCAAAAGTTTCCTGTAGCTCATGTACTGATGGACTGTGTCAGAACTGTAAGACCACAAATGGCCCAGTAGACCGATTGGTTCAGTCCAATGGAATGCAGGGTCCTGATAGAACCCAAGAAAACACCACTGGCCATGAAATGCCCCGTTTACACACGCCCACTCCACCCAACCATGCCAACACTGAAACGGAAATCAAGACTGAGAGAGCCAGCTTAAAGTCCTGTAGTGGCACTGAGGACCCTCCTCCTGCGTGTGTCAAACCTGAACCCAGCACTCCATCATGTGACCATGAGAAAACTACATCAGCTTCAGACACAGCAGCAGCAAAACTCTCAGGCACTTTTGTATGTTCAGGAGCACGTGCTGTTAAACCACAGAAAAGCATCTCAGACACCGGGTCAAAAGGTCAGAAATCTACATCCCCTTCCAGTGGTAAATGCCTACTTTTCTAGTTTGATTATTACATAGCGACGCTTTAAAAATAGTGATTGGCTGTTTACTCTTATCAGATGGGAATGCTGTTTTGGATACTGTGATGGCAGGCAGTGGTGACGTCTTCTCTTGCACAGAACCTAACATGCTGGAGCTGTCCGGACGAATAAAAGACATCATGCAGGACAGCGGAGGTGGGTTTGTGTGTGTTTCAGAGAGGAATCTTGTAATATTTCTGTTTTGCTTTTCAAGTTAGGTTGAAAAGATATTGTAACCTTTAGGAATTCATAATCCCTCCTAGTTCTAAATCGATGTATTTTTGTGACTTTGGCGCTCCATACAGTTAAGTGAGTGAAATTAATAATAAATATACCAGTCATAATTACAGTTGGTATCTATACATAAAGCTGCCATAAATCAGTCTGCTCTTTTCATAGAATTTCATACATACTCAGCAAACTTACATACTTGAATTTAACTTTTGATAGAATACATCTGCATGTTTGTAAGCCTGCACAATTGGGATAAAACATATTATATATCAGTTTGACTATAAATAATGATTTTATTAGGATTATTATTACTATTACTTAAACTATATTAAACAAAACACTTCAAAAGATGGCAGCATTTTGAAAGCATTCTGAAACCCTGTTTGTATTGCAGAAGTTGAGCTTGGCTCATTGGATGAGAAATTTATCAAGCTTTTAGCATGGCAGAGGATTCAGCAGCTCTTTGAATCGAAAACCTCTCCTGTTGAGAGCAGTTCTTCTTTATCTGTGTCACCCACTCACAGGAAACACGGTGAAGGTATGAGATTCATTATTCATTATGCTTTTTTTGAAATTTGTGTTACCATCAGCGAATTAATTCTTGATGTTTCATTTCAGCCCAAAACAGGGAAGTGCATGCAAGAGCTTCATTGTGTTCGGTCTCGGGAAAGGGAATGGCTGTAAATATGTGCTACAGGAGTCTGCACATCGGGACAGGTGATTATCATTCTGTGGCTGCAGGAAATGCGTCATCCTACAGTGTTCAGTACAACTATATTTTCTCATTGCAGGTGCTGATATGGACGTGTGCCTTACAAACTACGGGCATTGTAACTACGTTTCAGGGAAACATGCCTGTATATTTTATGATGAGGTATGCGATTTTAAACATTTAACATGCTTTAAGCACAAAGGAGGTCATTTACGTGTACATACATTTGTTCTCTCCTCCTCCAGAATACAAAGCAGTATGAACTGCTGAACTACAGCGAACACGGTACAACCGTCGACAACGTATTATATTCCTGTGACTTCTCGGAGAAGATGAACCAGAGTCCGTCCAGCAACCTGCTATCCAAAGTGCAGAACATCATCCGTGAGTTATTTCTCTTCCAGTTCCATTGATTTTAAAAATTGAGGTCAGAAAAAAGAAAAAATGCATAAATTAAGTCAATAACATGCATTTAGAAAATAGATACAGTGATTTCCATTTCATGAAAACGTTGCAGAGTAAGCTTCAGTATTAACTCAAGTGTGTTCGTAGGACGCTGCAGGAAAAAGGAGCAGGAGGGGTCTGCAATGGGCGTGGCTTCAACAACAGAGGATGGAGTTATGAGCTGCCAGTCCCATGATTCTCCCATCACTCCGTGTAACTGTAAAAACAGTGGCTCCAGTTTGATTGGAGGCAGTGGTGCAGGATGGGAAGGCACTGCGCTCCTCCATCATGGAAGCCACGTCAAACTGGGCTGCTTGCAGTTTATATTCAGTATCACAGAGTTTGCCAACAAGCCGCTTAAAGAGGAGCTCACCATCTGCAGCCTTACTTCCACACCTGGCCAACAGGGGGAGCAGCTGAGCAAGGCCACACCTCCTCCGCTCCAACACAATCTTGTACTTAACCCTTAAAGCATCAACTTTGTACAGTTTAAACGGTTTCCTAATTATTTAATTGTTTATACACTTGCATGAAGTTACTTTTTTCTAGTTTCTTTCAGACTCTTTTGGCAGGTTGCACATTTTTTCTTGTCTCAATGCAAAAAATTGCATTTTTAAAGGGAAACTTTGATCATCCTCTATGCTCAGAAACAATGAGCAGTTTTCACATGTAAAAAAACAAAAAATCAAAACATGTTCTATTTTGTGCCAGCAACAATAGTTTTTATATAAACATGCATTTTCTTTTTTTTCCCATAAAAACAGATGCATTTATTTATGCATGTCCTCTGGAGCACAGTCAGACCTGGTGTTTCTTTAGCGTGCGAAGAGACTCATGTACATATATGTAAGTATCCATGTGAATAGCCAGAGATCCACAGGATTCTGTGCGCAAAAGTGCTCCAGTTTGTATTATTTCTGTTGTGCACTATTTGGTTGCTGTTCAGTCCTTTTATGTGTGTTTCATGTGGTTCTGTAATTAGTTTTCACCAGGTTCTTGTGTCAAACTATGTAAATACAAACCAGATTTTAAATAACATGCTTTAGAAATCCAGTAGGGTGTGTTCATGTGTCATGCTTATTGATTCATTCACGGCCTGCTCTTCAGTAAAATTAGTAGTTTTCTAAATTTAGCATTACTATTGCTTATTTTTAGACTAAGGGGTTTATAAAAAAATCTCCAATGCAAATATTCAGATGCCTGCCTGCCTTGTGCATGACACAAACAATATAGTTAGTTTAAGAAAAGGGGTGCTATTTAAAAAAAAAAGACTTACATTTTCGTCTAGTTTAAGATTGGACAGTCTTGAATCTGAAACATTTACAATGAAGGCCTGACTTAAACAAGGGGTTTAAATCTTTTAGACACCACTGACACCTAAAGGGACCATCCTAAAATTTTAAAGGGAGCTGTATATATTTCATTTATAAAGACCCAATTTATACTGTGAAGAAGTAATATAATAAATGTAGAAAATATTTAGTTTCCATTGTTTATTTGTTGATTTTAATCCATTTTATTATTTATTTTATACCAATTTTGTATTTGAATCTTTTATTTTAGTCAACTGATTTAATAAAAAAAATTCTTATTTCTTTTAATTCCATTTTAATTTAATTTATTTGTTTCCCCTCCCTAAACTTTTCCATGGACCCTTGTTGCCCCCTAGAGGTTCCTGGACTTAAACCATATCAAGGTACCAGAATACCTTAACATCTTGAACACTCTAGAAGCATGGACATGGTTTCAAAATCTCAACAACAGAAGCCACTTAACTTCATAGCAACGTGGTCGCGAGTTTTGCATGGGCAAAAGCACTCATATTAGAAAATGAAACAAATATTTAGATGCCATTTCAGTAAGTGAAGTGAATAAAAGCAGCTTAACAGTGGTGTAATGTTGTTCAACATAATAGCTGTGAGTGTCTGGACTTTGGTTTTGTAATCTGAATAGACAGACGGAGGGCGTGTTTGGCTCCAGCACGTCTTCCTGTTCCCAGTCTGGAGGAAACCGAGCTCTTTCATAAGCATATATAGCAGTTATTGCTCTGATCGGTTGAATATAATGTTTATCGTTCTGCTCATTTGCGGAGGACTCGTCGGGTTTTACCTGCTGCTGTGCGTGACGGTGTTGCGCCAGCCAAAATGTAAAAGTATGGCCAAGCTGCACGGGAAGACCGTGGTCGTGACTGGTATGTGCTCGGTTTTAGTGCATTTGATATTCTCTTCATACAGTCGCGCATGTCCTCATTTTATTATTAATGACCGTTTTAAAACCGCTTTTGCAGATTTTACTTTTCTCGTTACCATTCCATGCGTGCTACACAACGCAAAACTGACAACTCGTCCACTAACGTTCACACAGGCATTTCGTGATAAGCAACTGAATAGCTAAGACTGACATTTTAAGATGGGTTAATTGCAGGAGCAAACACTGGTATCGGCAAAGCCACCGCGCTGGATCTGGCGAAAAGGGGAGCTCGTGTGATTCTAGCCTGCAGGGATGAAAGCCGAGCTCGGGCTGCTGTCACAGACATCCAGAAGGTAAACGCGAGCATTGTATAATAACTAGGGATGGGCGTATCGATCCAAAGTATCGATATATCGATACTGACGCGAGTATCGAAAACAAAATAAGTGGTATCGCCCATCCCTAATTATAACTGTTGAGCATAATGGGCGTTTCTAATAAGACAAAAATTAAAGTTCCACTAGGGGGCGCGTCTCATTCAAAACCACCTACTGGCCAGAAGAGGTACTGTCCAACAGCGTCTAGGCCGACTTAAAACTGCTGTAAGCTAAATTAACAAATAAGCATTTTTGATTTTAAAAACCCGAACAAAATGGAAATTTTGGATCCTGAGATGTTTGTTAGTTCTTTTTTAAGTTAGACAGCATTTTAAAAACGCGGCGCGAGAAGCTGAAAACGCAAACGAGGCATAATGGTTAGACTTTTGTTTAACACATGATTTATCAGTTGAAAACAACATTTTTCATCACCATTATTCTAAGAAAGTGCAAACGTTTTTGCTGAAATCTATATTGTTTGACGTTAGAACGTAAAATCTATATTGTTTGACGTTAGAAAGTGAGTAAATCTTTACAAAGATCACAGACTTTGGACAATACTTAAGGGGTTCAAGTCCCCAAAGTTACTACTCACCAATAGCAGAATACAAGAGAACAGTACGTCTGTTGAGATGTCTCTGAAGTCCACGGTCTTTTGCTTGATATTAAACGGAGCTCCATTCTGGTGGCTGTTTCATGATGGACTCCTCCCCCACATCCAGACTCATTAAAATAAGGTGACCAGACGTGCAACACGTTCTGCACGATGTTTAATGGCACTCAGCGGGTGTTGCATTGCTTCAGTCCAAAAGAACTTAATTAAAAATTGCCCATCCATAAAAAAAAAGTGTCTCACAAGGCTCGGGGGAACAAAGGCCTTCTGTAGCGAATCGATGCGTTTTTGTAAGAAAAATATCCATATTCAAAACGTAATAATCACTTTAATGTAGCTTGCGCCAGTTCACCGAGGTCAGCGTTGCATGCTATTGAGTCTCGTGAAAACCAACGTTTGTTTACAGGATCAAGAGAAGCAAAGTTTCCTTACTTTAGCAAAGGAAAACCAGTCTCCTCTTGGCTTATATCGAAATCCTCCGACATTCTTCTTTACAAATCCTCGTTTTGTACTTCTAATTAGTGACCGTTGTTTTGTTTTGATCTCACCGCTGCGTTTCCGCGTGCGTCACTTCTGAGCGGCGCATGCACAAAGCCCACCTCATACGTCATTCCCCCCAGAACTGCTTCTGTTTGCAACAGTAAGCGCAAGCTAGATTCAAGTGATTATTACGTTTTGAATATGGATATTTTTCTTACAAAAATGCATCGATTTGCTACAGAAGGCCTTTGTTCACCCCCCGGAGCCGTGAGAGACACTTTTTTATGGATGGGCGATTTTTATTTAAGTTCTTTTGGACTGAAGCAATGCAACACCCACTGAGTGGCATTAAACAGCTTGAACTCCGACTGGATTCGTCTGAAAGAAAGTCATATACACCTAGGATGCCTCGGGGGTGAGTAAAACGCAGCCTAATTTTCATTTTTGGGTGAACTAACCCTTTGCGACCTGTATCCGGATGTTGTCCACATACACATTGAAAAAAAGACAGAGAACACCCGTGTGGAGAATAGTGAGACTCCTACACTTGTCTTTGATTTGTAAAATGTCTTGCGACTGAAAATGCTTTTCAAAAGAAAGCCCAACACTTCAGGTCGACTTTGCACCGGGCCATTCTCTACAGACTTATTTAAATATTGCGCAGGAAAGACAGATCCGATCGGTTATCCAGATAGAAAAGTCAGTTGATGTTGCCAAGTGTAAACGCGGCGTCTTCTGATTGACTGATGATCCGATCTGCTTGATCGGATCACGGTGATTGCATGTTAATGCCAAGTGTGAACGCAGCCTTTTTATTTAAATTTTTTTTTAGTTAATGAAAGTGACACTGAGAGTAAAAATAAAAACAGACAGTAAAATTTATTAGGAAATCCTTAGGGGCCTCTGTCAGTGCCATGCAATTTCCTGACAAGCATGCAGCCCTGCAGAACCTCCACTGTTCTGAAATGTTTTTCTCTTCCTTAAAGGGCTTTAAGCCATGATCCATACCAACCAGATATGAGGTTAATCACATTACAAACTTCAGTGGAAAAAAAACGACGGAAAGAAATACAATCTTAAAGCACCGCGAATGACAATCAAAATCTTTAAATCAGTTGTTGTATAATTCTTATCTGTTGTATAATTGACAATTTGATTGTGTAGGCTATATAGAAACTTTGTATTTTAGATTCATTGCAAAATATGTTTCAACAAACACATATACCATCAATTAAATATAAGTCTTTATAAGTTTTCGTATATTGCAAAGTTTTTGTAGAAAACAAATGGAATTTTTATCTTCAGATCCCCACCGTTGCACTCTTTAATATTTCCTCATAAAATTTTTTTGCCATAAAATAATATAAAAATGGTACTATTAGAAATAATAAAACCATATCAGTAGCATGCTGTTTTATTGATCAAATCTGTGATGCTGCTATATACATTTGCAGAATTACTGTAGGAATGTATGAAATCCGTGAATGTATATGCATGTGAAATCAATGAACTGATGTGACTGGCACACAGGAATCAGGAAACAAAGAGGTGTTGTATATGCACTTGGATCTGGCCAGTCTGAAATCTGTGAGGTCTTTCGCTGAAAACTTTCTCAAGAAAGAATCCAGATTGGACATTCTTATCAACAATGCAGGTAGCTATTAAATATATGCAATTGCAATGATACAATTAGTAACTTTTGAAGATAACTCATTTAAAATCGTAGGTTTAAAAACTTTCTATTGATTTCTTTTTCTGTTTTTGTAGGACTTGTAATTGGTGGCAAGACTGAGGATGGCTTTGGAAGGATCTTTGGCGTCAATCACCTCGGTCATTTTCTGTTAACCGTCCTACTGTTGGAAAGGTTAAAAGAGTGCGGCCCCAGCAGAGTTGTGACAGTCTCTTCAATGGCCCATTGCTGGGGGAAAATTGATTTTGACTGCATCAACACTCATAAAGATTTGGGTTTAGGGAATTCTGTAGTGGCCTTATTAGGGATGTACAGTCACAGCAAACTCTGCAATGTCCTCTTTATGCATGAACTGGCCAAGAGACTCAAAGGCACAAATGTCACCTGCTACAGTCTTCATCCAGGTCAGTCTGTGTTCTTTATTCTTTAAAAAGCAGTACTTGATAAAATATCGTGGGTCATAAGTAATCGATGCTTAATTATTTTGTAGGGGCCATCAAAACGGACATCGGTCGCCACAGCAATTTATGGTGGCGGCTGTTCATGGCACCGATTTTGCTGCTTTTCTTTTCGGACGTGGAATCTGGAGCTCAGACGTCTCTTTACTGTGCACTTCAAGAGGGTATTGAACCCTTAAGTGGACACTACTTCTCTAGCTGTGCAGTGCAGAATGTTTCTGCTAAAGCCAGAGATGATGCAGTAGCCAAAAAGCTTTGGGAAGTCAGCGAGAGGCTTGTTGGTTTAGCATGAGATCGTCAGTTTCATTACACCCGCATGGATTTGCAATTGCACAGTTTGTTTAATGGCACCTGTGGGCAACTGTGTTAGATAAATCTGTGTTTCTGCATATTATAAAAAGCCTGTGTCAAATTTTGCGGTTCATAACATGCTCTGACCACAAAAAAGAGCTGTTAATTCTTCTAATAAAAATGTTCATTGACTGTTTTACAGATTGCATTTGTGCAAATATCACTAATTAGCAAACATATTTTGAATATAACCCAAACCGCTGTGTATATGATACGTTTTCACTTCCTGAAGTTTATGGGACCAGGTTTCCACAACATAAATCATGTTTCTTTGTCATACCAAAGTAAAGACGTAACTCACTGGGTGTGTCTGGGGATACCGAGGCCTTTACTGTGCTGACTGTGTCACCTCTCCCAGTTAGAGTATGTTATTGATTTAGTAAAGGAGCAGTATGCATCATCACCTGTGGATTGCAGGTGTCAAAAATACGTCAAGGGATGTGACCACTTTGATAATGTGAAATGTGAAAAATTCTAAATAGTTTGGCACTGAGTTCATTGGTGATGTCATCCACTTCCTTCAGTTTTACCAATAACTACAAACTTAATCTATTCATTTTTAAGAATCTTGTGAAGCAATCTGGTGTAATGGCTGCTGCAATTCAGCTTTGCCATCACCAGAATAAATCCCATTTTAAAATGCAGTATAGTACACTTAAAAATAAAGGTGCTTCACGATGCCATAGAAGAACCTTTTTGTCTAAATGGTTCCATGTTACGAATGTGAAAGCAAGCATCTTAAACTGATTTGTGTCCAAACAAACGTAGGCTACTCCATTTTTAAGAGTTTCCAGCTCTACTTTGTACCCCATTTGTTAATAAAACATGACAAGGTATTAAGATAAATGAGCAGTCTTTAGCCTTGAACGGTATATTGTTCTCTTGAGCACATGCAAACCGGTTTCGTTGAGCGCTCATGGGGTGATGGAGAAAACCCCCGGACCGGTTTATCAGGCTCTGGCCCGGGCGGAGTACATAAAACCGCCCGCAGACGCCTGCAGCGGGTCACAAACATGATTCAACTCATCATCGCCGGTGCGCTCGTCGCAGCTCTTTATGTCGTTTTGGTGGAGACGTTGTTTAAGAAGTCAAAATGTAAAGGAACCGCTGACATGACCGGGAAAACGGCCATTATTACAGGTGAGGTTTAAAAAAAAAAAAAAATCATTCTCTGAAAAATGTCGCGTTAAAACGCGCGTGTCGCCTCCACGTTTGCGTTGGGACGCTGAGGAAAGCCTGCACGTGTTTTAGTTTGTGGTCCTGAGAGATGTTCGGCTTGATGTTTCAGGCGGGAATACTGGTATCGGTAAGGCCACAGCTCTAGATCTGGCAGGTCGTGGAGTAAGAGTCATTCTGGCCTGCAGAAACCAGAAGAAAGCGGAGTCCGCTATAAGTGACATCAAGAAGGTGAGGACCATCACTTCTGACCACTGATTCAAGAGTTTTGAGTGTTTACTGAACCGGTATTTGTTGTTCAGGCCACAGGAAGCAATGACATCCTGTTCATGGAGCTTGATCTTGGCAGCTTCAAATCTGTGCGAGCTTTTGCTGAGAACTTCCTCAAATCCGAGTCAAGACTGGACCTGCTCATCAATAATGCAGGTAAGCCAAACCATCAATACTGTTTCAAATCAGATTGTTAGCAACATCTGGGCTATGTTGATTGAGCACTATCTGAATATGATGGGGAACATGTGGCACTGTTTTCAAAGGTTTTGTTATGTTTAGGTCTTGTGGCGGATGGTCGAACCGAGGATGGTTTTGGCATAGAGTTTGGTGTCAACCATCTTGGCCATTTTCTGCTCGCATGTCTTCTGCTGGATCGTCTGAAGGAGAGTCCTGCTGCTCGTGTTGTCACAGTATCCTCCATGGCCTATCGCTGGGGCAAGATTGATTTCGATTCTCTTGTCACCACCAAAGACCTGGGGTCAGGGAGATACAGCTGGCAGTTCTTCCAGGCCTACTGCAACAGCAAACTCTGTAATGTCCTGTTCACTCACGAACTGGCCAAGAGACTGAAGGGCACAAACGTCACCTGCTACAGTGTTCATCCAGGTAAGTCATACTTGTTTATAAAGTTCTGTCATTATTCACCCACCGTTATGTTATTCAAAACCTGTATGACTATTTTTCCATTCGTTTGTACATCACTCAAATTCCTCTTTTTGCGTTCCACAAATGAAGAGTCATAGAGGTTTGGAATGTCACAAGGTTGAGTAAATGATGGCATTTTTATGGCAACAGCTCATACTCCAGTTCATATTCACATTTGAATGTTCACATTCACTAAAAAAATGTTTTTTCAAAGTTGTCAATGAAACTTTTAGATTATTGGGGTACCTTTTACAAGAAAATATAGTCTTTCTACTTCAAATTTAGTGTTACTTGCCATTTCTTTTGTAGTTATTTGAATTATAAGAATTTGACAAGCAATTTCTCAGTGAAAATTGTTTCAACACCAATTTTTTTCAGTGTGCTTAAGGTGAGGTCACTTTTTAGTGAAATTTCGGCAAAATGTACCTTTCCAAAAAAAAGGGTATGTTGTCAATAGTCACACAGAAGTCACTTTCAAACCAAGCAGTTTTCTGTTGGCCAACGTGGTAAAGCTGAAGAAAAAAAAACATTGGGAAATCTGCGTGGAAAAAAGTTTCGCTCTCACACAAAGTTTCCAATCGTGCAGATTCCTTTTGAAATAATTGGATTTCATCCTCAAAGTGGTAAATATGGCCACACTTTTTGACCTTACAATAACAGAGGCTCCATCCAAAAGCTCATATGGTCTAGTGGGTACTACATTTGGTTTGAAACTTCATGAAAAAATGAAGTTTCCAACATGTTGTCACCATCACATGACCTACCAGCATCAGTTGTCACTTGAGTGCCATTCACAACTTTGTTTACTAATCATGAATACGCACTTATTTGTGCATGAAATCAGTATGTTTACCACCAACTGGATACACTGGAAGGCAAAGTCACATTCCCAGTAGGAATGAAACCATTTAAAACGATAAATAATGAAATGAAGAATAATGACATGAGTAAAAAAACAAGAGTGAATGAGACCCATAGTTTGTGTGTGTGTGTGTGTGCGTGTGAATTCCAGATCATTGATGCTAATCTAGCCTATCATCTGGAATGCTCAGAGCTATTTCCTGTTTTTTGATAAACCGGATAAACTTGTCTTATATAATCTCTGTTGAAGATGTTTAATCATCAATCAGTTGTTCAGTTGGGTTAAAGAAATACATAATATTGTATCACCCTTGTGCAGGTGTTGTAAAGACCGAGCTCTCCCGCCATGTGAGTCTCTGGCAGAAAGTTTTCATCGAGCCAGTGGCTAGACTGCTGTTCCTGGACCCAAAAACCGGAGCCCAAACAACTCTGCATTGTGCCGTTCAGGAAGGAATCGAGCGTTTGAGTGGACGTTATTTCTCATGCTGTGCTGTGGAGGAAGTCAGTGCCAAAGCCAAAGATGACGTGGTGGCCAAAAAGCTTTGGGAAGTCAGTGAACATCTGAGCGGCCTTTCATAAAGCCAGAGGAACGGTTTTATTTCTGGTGGCTTCGAACTTTATTTATCCCTAAAGGGGAAAAAACTAAACGTGTGAAGTGATGAAATTGTTTGTGGCATTTTTATGTTTCTGAACGCACAATTATTTACGGTTTACAGTGTTTTAATTTCTGTTTATATGAACTGCTGTATGCTGGTATGAGTTTTTTTTTACTGTATTAAAGTATCTAATGGAATCACTATTATCCTGGTTGGTTCTTTATTGTTTGAATTATGAAATGATATTTGATATGAAAGCAAAACTCCAACAAAGGTGAGTGATCTAGTAATTTTTGCTTGGCCAATCCCCAACTTGATTAAACTCAGACATTCACCTTTTGTTACATATTGCCGCTAAAACTTGTTTCTGCCACGTAAGAAAAAAGAAAAAACATATATATATATACAGTGGGGAAAAAAAGTATTTAGTCAGCCACCAATTGTGCAAGTTCTCCCACTTAAAAAGATGAGAGAGGCCTGTAATTTTCATCATAGGTATACCTCAACTATGAGAGACAAAATGAGAAAAAAAAAATCCAGAAAATCACATTGTAGGATTTTTAAAGAATTTATTTGCAAATTATGGTGGAAAATAAGTATTTGGTCAATAACAAAATTTCATCTCAATACTTTGTTATATACACTTTGTTGGCAATGACAGAGGTCAAACGTTTTCTGTAACGTATATCTAACGTAACTTCAGTTCTTTATCTCACAATTAAGACTTTTTCTAGCATTTTTTTTGCTAGACGTTAACCAAAGTCTCGTAATTCAGTGTATTTCTCACAATACTCCTTTTTTCACAGAATTTAGAGAAAAAGCATGTGAGCATGCTGCTTTTTTTCCCTGAGTTTCGAAAGCACAGGAGCATGTGTCTTAAAGGGTTAGTTCACCCAAAAAAAAAAATACTATAGAAGTCAATGGCAGCCACCAACTGTTTAATTACCAGCAATCTTCAAAATATCATCTTTTATGTTCGACATAAGAAAGCAACTCATACAAGTTTGGAACGACATGAGGGTGAGTAAATTATGACCGAATTTAAATTTTTGGGTGAACTATCTCTTTAAGCACACGTCCAGCTACGCAGAGAATGAATATATATATATATATATATATATATATATAATTTTTTTAATGTGGTTAGAGGGTTTAGTGAGTTTGTGACTTCAAGCTAAAACTGAAAACCGCTGAGACTGCACCATCAAATTCTCTTCCCGCTCCATTTACAGGCACATATCCACCTTGTTTTGGAACGCGGAAACAAACTGTTTATAATTATAATAAACCAGAATAATATGATAACAAATATAAATTTGCAATATAAAGCAGCACAGCGTAATGTTTTATACAGGAAAGATAGGCAACGCACAAAAACTACAAACGGTCCCGCCTGCCTTTACCTTAAATATAAGGTGGATAAGGCGTTTATTAGTAAAGGGTGTTACAGAAACTGAATAATTACATTTATTGTGATCCACTTCACAAAGTATGTAGACAGAAATGTTTTTACTTTCGCTTTGATCAGAAAAAGTGCCCGTGGCAGCCTCTGATCGAACAACATGAAACCTGACAGGAATAAATCTGTGCATTATCCTGAGACATTGTTAAAATGACACAAAACTGTGTGAAGTAATATTTGTAAACCTCTGAATTTTACCTAAATGAAAAATTTCCTGCACATTAAAAAAAAAAAGTAAAATAAAATATTTTTTCCCCTCCACTTTTCCCACACAACGATAAATGAACATGTGGCTGCTACAAAATCCTTTCCTTTTGTACTCCACTGTAGAAACAGTCAAACACGATTGGAATAAAATGAAGATAAATAAATGGTGAAAAAAAAAAAGTTTATCTTTTTTTTGGTGAATTTTTTTTTTTTTTTTTTTTTTTACAAATACTGTGAAACTAAAAATGAATGTTTCTCACCATCTCCCCATGTCTCTTTTTAAAATAAAGAACATGAAGAAAATGACAACAAAAAGAAAACGAGAATTTCCAAAATAAAACAATACTGTAATGCATTACAAACTAAATCTTAAGTGCTCAGGTTGTGTTAGCCTCATGAAATATACAATACCTACAAAATATATGAATATTCATTCAAATAATGACTGATCAGATGATTAAAATACTGACAATAAAGGTACAGATTAGCCAAAACTCTAATATGCATCTAAACATGTTAGCCCTAAAATAGTTTATGGACAGAATATATGAAGTTAATTTGCAAAAAACGATAAACGCCACTTTCAGAGATAATTAGCTGATTACCGTGCATTATTCTCCACATATAGCGCGATCTGAACCCTAAACACGTTTTGTCAAAAAAGCGTTATGGGTTTTTGCAAATGAACTCTTCATATAATCATACATACAAAGTCAACACTGAAATTGCCACTTTTCCCTTTAAAGTCTCTTTGTAGCTCTAGTAAAGCCTGCTTTTGCACGTCCATTCATTAACACATTTGGGCCTTGTCAAAAACAAACTAGAGGAGGAGGTCTGGAACATCTTAAGTACTCGTCAGCTTGTGCATCTCTATCTTCAAGAAGTTTCAGAACGTCCACCCTGCATCGGATCAGATTCACCCAGTGCATCCAAGCATGGCAACGTCAATTTGTAAAATGTGTCCCAATGTATCACTCAAACCAGTGTGATCTCCACCTCTTCTCTCTTCTGCACCTGGCCCTGCGCCTGCTGTTTGGGTGGAGGAGGAGCAGCTCTTACCTGCAGAAAGCAAAAACACCCATCAGAATTCACAGAAAAGCGCCCATCATTGGCATGCAGCTTTAGAAGTGCAGATCTCACAGGTCTTAGGCCCGACCCGCCCTCTCCTGGGGATCTGGGTGATGGGGTGTGGGTGTGACCTGTGGAGGAAAAACACAGATGAATGTGATTCTGACATCTGATAAATCTAATAATAGAACAAAAGCCTCAGTAATGTTGTTTTATCATTGAAATACTATTGAGATACTATTATTTTATTCATATTTTAAATTAGGTTTATATTTTCCATTTTAATTTTGTAATTTTTTTAAATGTTACATTTTGTGTTTTTTTATAGTTTGTCTATGTCTATATAGTTTGTATACATTTTTACTTCAGTTTTAGTTATTTTACTGCATCAAGTTAAACAATGCAAAATGAAAAACACTGCTTTAGCAACTAGCTTGAAATTAAATAAGTTTTATGTTTGATTTTATTTCAAGTAACAAACCATTTTTATGTTTTTAGTTAGCTGTAATAACCATATGCCTCAGTGTTGCAATTTCTAACTAAAACCTTTTCAGTTACATAATTTCATAATCCTAATATTAAAAATGGTTTTCGTTACTTGAAATAAAGTTGAATATATATTTTAAAAATCTATATGAAATGAAAGACGCAAAAAAAAAAACGAAAATGAGAAATTCTGCCTTGGGAACAAACTGAAAATATGTAAAAGTTGAAGTACTAAAATTACTAAAACTAAAACAGAAATCCAGCTAAATATAAATATATAAAAAAACATTTTTAAAAAGCACCTAACAAAATTACTAAAACATTGAAAACGGAAAATATACAAATAAAAGCTGCATCAAAATATGAACTAATACTAAAATAGTCTTATTAAAATAACACTGGTAGGCCAAAATGTTAATGTTCTTATATATATATATATACAGTGGGTACGGAAAGTATTCAGACCCCCTTAAATTTTTCAGTCTTTGTTATATTGCAGCCATTTGCTAAAATCATTTAAGTTAATTTTTTTTCCTCATTAATGTACACACAACACCCCATATTGACAGAAAAACACAGAATTGTTGACATTTTTGCAGATTTATTAAAAAAGAAAAACTGAAATATCACATGGTCCTAAGTATTCAGACCCTTTGCTGTGACACTCATATATTTAACTCAGGTGCTGTCCATTTCTTCTGATCATCCTTGAGATCGTTCTACACCTTCATTGGAGTCCAGCTGTGTTTGATTATACTGATTGAACTTGATTAGGAAAGCCACTTGTAGGTAGCTAAATTAATAAATGCACATACTGTGTCTTTTTATTTTTCAACATTTTTAAGACATTTGGGTTGTGAAATTGAACATCACTAAAAATGTTACAGTGAGGTTTACTATCAAGCTTTAGGATTTGCTATGGTGCTCTGTCTTACTGAGGCTCGAGATTTTGGGGGGTTCTGGGGTTTGATAGCCGTTTAAAGCGAGTGTGCTGGTCAAAGATGGCAGCGGGACGGATTCTGGACTGCTACAGGATGGAAACACAGTGGGTGGACAAGCTGCTTGATCCAAAACTGACAGAGACACCTGGTGGTAAGAAACAGCTATTACAAAACATATTTCAGCATTGAACATAGGCTTGCTGTAAACATGAACAAAAAAGCTTTTTCAGTGTGGCCAGTGTTTTCCGGTAGTACGTGTATAAACCTGTACATTCATGCTCTTGTGTGCTCGTGCACTCTCCGGTCTGCATAGATTCTCCACTAATACTGCAGGAAAGACGCCCACTGCGCCGTTGAACTCGCCCTCCCAGAACCCATCATCTTCTTGGTTGTGTTTGCTGAGAATGCAAATAACGGCTCCCTCTGGGAAAGACAACTCGTCCTCTGTCTGAGCCTCATAGGCATACAGAGCCCTGGCCAGATTTACGGCTGTGCAAAAGAGGAAGAGGGCAGAAAATGTAGAGTTTTGTTAAATTATTTTAAGCATTCAGTACTTACTGAGGCATATGAACTGAGGCATACTATAAACTAGCATTACTCCAGTTATTATACTATAACCAGTGGTCTCACCGCTGCCATGAGTGTTCAGGCTGCTCTGGGTGAGTGTCTCTATTTCTGGCTCTTGTTCTGCAGAAGTGCTGGAGGTGTGTGATTGGGCGTCCATGCTGGAGAAAGACTGGAGCATCCTCAGTAGAGAGCTGGAGGTCGGGAGCTGCAGGTATTTCTCCGGCACGTATCCCACCTGGCCTGCTCTGTTCCTAGCCTGTAAAACATACACTTGTCCAATAAATGGCAACATCGTAATTGCCATGTAGTTCAGGGGTTTTCAACAGGATGTTATTGTGTCAGTAGAAAATTAGAGATATAAAAAAGACCAAATGTATTTTAGCAGAACAAAATTTAAAACCAAATATTTATATAGTTTGTGAAAAATTGTAAAGTAAAATCATATAAATGCTACTTTAAAATAAGAAAATATTTTATAGATATTTCAAGAATGTTGTTTTTATTTAGCACATTTAAAAAATATATATTATTAGCTTATAAATAAATGCTAATTATAATATAACTACTAATTATTTAAAATTACTTATTATATTAATAAATATATGTACACTACCATTCAAAGTTTGTGCAAAAGGTACATTCAAAAGAAGTCTGTGATGATTAATAATTTGTATATCATACTTAATTTTTTTACATTAAACATCCACACTACTGTTCAAAAGTTTAAAGATTTTTATATGCATTTTTGTAATAATTTTGATTAATTTGTAATTTATTTTAATTAATTTTAAATAGAATTTTAATTAATTATTTCTTATGCCCACCAAGTGTTCATTTATTTAAAATGTAATAAAAAATACAATAAAAACAGTACAATTTGATTTCAACATAACATAATGTTTTCTATTTTAAAGTATTTTAAAAAGTAATTTATTCCTGTGAAGTAAAGCTGAGTTTTCAGCATCATTACTCCAGTCTTCAGTGTCACATGATCCTTCAGAAATCTGCTGCTCAAGAAACATTTATTATGATCAATGCTGAAAACAGTTTTGCCACTTAATATTTTTGTGGAAACCGTATTTTTTCAGGATTCTTTGATGAATAGAAAGAACAGCACTTGTTTGAAACAGAATCTTTTGTAATATAAATGCCCTTACTGTCTCCGTTGCATTTAATGCATTCTTGCTGAATAAAAGTATTGATTTCTATCAAAATAAAATCTTACTGAACCCAAACCTTTGAAAAGTAGTGTATGATAAAAAAAATGTATTCCTCACACAGTACAAATGGATCTGTATACATTAAAATATAAGGAATGAGTGAAGCAATAGGATCATAGGCATTTGAAAGTTTAAAAAGCCCTGACCAAGTTGAGAGGGTCTTCGTGTACCTTAACCCAGTCCTCCATGTCTCCATCATCAATAAGCTCCAGTATCTCCTGTTCCTGGATTGTGAGCTCATCAGGCTGGGATGCCTGTGGAAGTAAAGCACAGGAAATGACATTGCAAATGGATGAATGGACCAAAGAACATCAGGCTAGATCCCACTAGGTGTGCACCTGATAGGAGTACAGCACAGAGCAGGTGAGAGGGTAGTTCCTGTGAGTGCTGGAGGGGCTGGAGCTGCTGTCGTCCAGCGTCTCTGTGTCCTCATCATCTTCTCTGTCAAAATCTACAGAGTGCTTTAGACATTTAATGTAAAACACAATTAGAATGGGTTATAGGGGTTTGCGTGAATCTGGCTTTGACTGTAAGAGATTCAGACTTACAGAGAATGAAGCATCGTGGGTATTGAGGACCGCCCATCTCACGTTCTCCAGTTCCTCCATCACTTGGTTCATGGCACTCTTCAGCCAGACATCTACAGCCACACCAACGTCTCTGAGGAGGTTCAGACGTGCCTCTGCCTTCAGTTTCACCGTCTACAGGAAGAGTGGACTCATCATCTACCAACTTCCTATTTTATTACACAATGTTTATGTATATCAACTATTCCAACATCATTTGATACAAGAAAGGGTACTATTTCAAACTTTACTGGACTGAATGTGCAGCTTTAGTTTATGGAGTAGCGGCAGAGGGCATGTGAGTTTTTTCCAGAGGTGATGGACAACTTATGATGAACTAGACTGATGTACAAACTCAAATAAACACACTCCTCACCTCTGATTTCCGAATGCATTCTCTTGCGTCGTCCATTTTCACTTCCAACTCATTGTTATTCTGGTCCTGTAGATGTGACTCTTCATACTCCAAAAGAGTCTAAAAAAACATCAAACCAAACAAATTTCATACTGTACATTATAATGTTGCGATGCCTAAATTCACTTGCAGCATTTACAATGACTGATTTAGTTTTTTAATGTTTTATGTTTAATTTATTGACAAAATAGAATTTTTTTTATTATTATTTTACATTATTTTATTGAATGTTGTTGTTATTGTTGTGATAATTCACTAAAACGAAACAGGTTTTACATTTTAATTTTATTGAATTTAGTTGTTATTGTTTCAGTTTCATTTAGATAAATACATTTTATATTATAATTATTTTTTATAATAGTTAGTTCTTGTTTTATTTTTAATTTGAGACTAAACAGATTTTATATTATAGTAACACTTTGCAATATTAATGTATGAACTAAGAATGAGTAATATATTTTCGTAGCATTTATTAACCTTTGTTAATGTTAGTTCATAAAAATGCATTTGTTCATTGTTTGTTCATGTTCATGTTAGTGCATTAACTAATGTTAACAGATACAACTTTGAATTTAATTTTAAAATGTTTTAATTTTAATAATGTATTAATAAATGGATTAAAAATAACATGAACTAATTGAATAAATGTTGTTCATTTTTAGTTCATGTTAATTTTTACTTTTATTTATTATTTAAATTATTTTTTTATTATTATTTAATTTTAATTATTAACTATTCATTTTCATGAAAATAATCTTTGATTTTACATTTATTTTAATATTGCCCATTTATCAGTCACATTTTAATATTATTACAACCCTAATATATAAATTAAAAATATCTAAATAAATGATGAAATATAACAATATTTTTAATATCAAAAATCAACATGCTAATGCATTATATTGTTTCAGTGCCCCCTCACCCGCTGCGTAAGGATGATGTTTTTGTGTTCTCTGGCCACACGTGTGGCCCATTTCCGTGCTTCTTTATTCAGACTGTGTTCTTCAGCCGTGCCACTCTCCTTCAGCAGTTCCCTGACCTAAAGAGACCAAGAAAGAGAGAGTTGACTACTACACAACACAGACCCTTTTATCTGAACGTGAAACCTTGATAGCTTCTCAGTGCCCATGTGTACACAAAAGTCCCAGCATAACTTGGAACAACATCAATCTCCCGAAATGAAATCTTTGCACTCTTAAAATATTATGTCTGTAAATATTGACAGACTAAATGATTAGGTAACGTAAGCTCTTGAAGAATGATCCTTCGAGATGCTACTTTACAGAACAACTCCTGTTCACCACAGACTGAATATTACAACAACTCCTTGACGAAATGGTTTTAGCATAATACAAGAAAAAACACAAACCATCAGTCTCGTCTGGGAGTGAGAAAAAAATCATGCAGATACTGATGATTATACAATTTCTAATAATATACAGTATTTGTTTTTTAAAAGCTTTATATATTTTGGGACGGGGGAATGGGAGGTGTTCATGAGGGGTGCAAGAGGTGAGGCAGGTTCACTTCTCAATGCCCTCTTTTCACAGGCCGTGTTGCTTCCTGCCTGCACTGACGCCCAGTTTTCTCTGGTCTTTTCGCCCCACCAGCGCTGAGGGCTGCATCTCTAATGTTTTCTTTAGGAACAGACTAAAGCTTGTTTGACTAGCAAACAAAAAGAGGGTTAGCGAACAAACGGGCCACTATGCTGGTGTGGTGAGGGGTGAGATGACTTGCTGGCAGCAGGGGGCGCGATTGCAACAGTTGCACAGTCATGGAAGAACACATTCGGCCTTCATTACAGCACTTTTCCTCTTTTAGACTGATTAATAAACAAATAAGAATATTATAATAATGTTTTAAATGACATTTACAGTGAAAGAAGTTTTTGGATAAGATTATGTGGTGAAACTTCATTTAAAACATTGAATCCACAATAAATGTAAAATCTTTTTGAATGACTATTATATGCTGTAAAAGTACTGTTCATTTTTAATTCATGTTAACTAATGTTAACAAATGAAACCTTATAGTCAAATGTTACGGATGTTAGTATCATTATTTTTTATAATTTTATTGAATTTAGTTCAAATTTATTTAAACAACAGATTTTAGACTGGATAATAGAATAATTAATTTCATTTCATTCTTAATTTTAATAAAATTATCTTAAAAAATTTATTAATTTTAATAACATAATTATTTTATATTTATTTTAATATCAGCCATTTAGACAAAATAGATTTTGCATTAAAAATAGAATAATTAATTTTTATTCAATTTTAGTCATTTCAATTAAATAATCTTAAATTACTTTATATTTATTGTTATATCATCCATTATATATTTATTATAATATCATCCATTTATTTATTACTGGTGCAACCCTAATATATAAATAAAAAATAAATAAATACATGTATAAATAAATTGTACAAACATTTATAATATCACAAATATGTCCAGTAAAAGAAGAAAAGGAGTTTTGCATCTCTGTTGTTTGTGCGATTTTGTAGTACATTCCTGAGTGGGAGGCAACATACCGAATCATTTTCACAGGGCTGATACTGAAAGGGGGCAGCTTTCTGAAACAGTGGGTTGTCCTGAATGAATATCTGTTGGTGAATATCCTGTGTCACCTACAGACACACACATACAAACACACAAGGACAATTACATTTATGTAAACTACTTGACTAATGTCAAGATGTCGCATTAACAATAGCACAGCTAACATAATCTTTCCCTTGGAGGAATGAGAGACCACCAGAACAGGTAATTCATGAATTGTGTGTGTGTGTGTGTGTGTGTGTGTGTTGTAACCTGATGCTGGACTAGAGACATTAAACCTGAGTCCCACAAACTGAATGGAAACACTGTGAGAATCATCGAATTACAACAACACAGGACTACAAACAGACCTAATGGCAGGCTGAAGGCTGTCACTACTGAAAATCGGTCGATTTCTCTTCAAATGTACACATAATAATAACTAACAGTCATTTTACATTTCTAATTTCTCAAGCAGGAATTGTGTGCGCTCAAAAAGAACAATGAGTTCTCAGGTGCGTAGAGCAAAAGGGAGAACATTTCAGTCCAAGAAGTCGCTGAATTTGTCCGCACACTGAAATTTCTTTTTCAATCAGACCAAAAAATGTCTCTCAAAAATGTAGTTTTTATTTTCCATATGAAAAAGTGAAAAAAATGACAAAGGTGCTAAGTGCACTTTTTATTTTACTAATATTTCTAATTTCAACATTTTTATGTTTTACCCAGTTACTGCAGACTTGAAACATCAATATATCTTAAAAAACCTGTCTGCTTTAACATAGAGTAAAGATCTCATTCCTAAACCACTGCAAACTCTCTAAAGCAGGTACATTTCTCTCTTTAAGGTCAGTATTAACTGCTTGAGCTGGGATTTGATCCAATAACCCTCTAGTGGCAGATCATATTACCTGCTCTACATTCGGCCACTGTGGTTCATGTGTGTTTTTCCATAGCAGTGTATACTCAAGTGAGTGTGTAACTCACCCCACTGGACATCTCCAGCAGGCACTGAAAAGTGTCTTGAATGCTTTGAGATGTCTCAAGCTCCGTCTGACACAGTGAAATCAGAAAACTCTGTACGTGATCGTAGAAACTGCCATCTAGAACCTGGACTCAAAAACAAGGAATAGGATTTTTATTTTCAATTGGATTTTTGTTTGTGATGGAAGTGATTATAAATAATATATATATACTGTAGGTATATATAATCATGTGTATTCCTGTGATGCAAAGCTGTATTTTCAGCATCAATACTCCAAGTGTTTAGTGTCACATGATTTTTCAGAAAATCATTCTAATATGCTGATCTGATGCCCAATAAACATTTCTTATTTTTATCAATGAAAACATTTAAAAATGTTGAAAACAGTTGTGCATTGAAGATGATTTTAAATAAAAAAAATTATAATAAGCTGAGCAACATTTGGCCTCACCCTTAAGCAGCTGATCAGATCTGTCTCATAATAGCGGTCCTGATGAGCGTTAGTGGTTGACAGTGTGAGCAGGTAATCATTCCTTGCTTGTGTGGCTTTGAGCTTCCATTCGTTCTTCTTGGCTTTCAGCTGAAATCAACAGAAAATGTTCACATGTGCACTTGTCACAATGATTTTCAAGCAAATTTTACTACATGAAGATGGCAAAACATCATTCACTGTAGTTAAATAATGTCCTAATTAAATGGATTATATCCTATAAAATTTTATTTATTTTGTTATTTGCTTATATGTTTGTAATTTATGTATGTAACAGTTTTTTTATTATTTAAATGTATTTTTGACCATTTTTAAATAACAGTGTTCCACTTTTCTTTCTCACCCCCTCTTTTTTAATAAAAAAAATTATATATTATTTGATATTATGTCCAATAATGAATTTTGTCAAAGTAAATAAAAATAAAAGACTAAAAAACATAAAACATTTTTAATGCTATAATTGAATCGCAACATTTTTATGTACCGTGTAGTAAATGCCATTTTGGATAACATTTATTAGTGTTATTAAATAATTTGTTTTATTTAAAGTTTAACTCTGGGTGAGTGTTACATGGTAATCTAAACATAATAAATTGGAGAAATGAGCATGCACTTTAAAATATCAACAAATGAACCAATATGGTACTGATATATTGTGCATTGTACCTTCACACTCGCCCTCTTCAAACTGGAGCGTGACTGAAACAGACTGAGCTTTGACCTTGTATTGTACAAGTAAAGAGGAATAATAGAAAAATACCAGAGAAAAAGAAACGAGAGTAAGGAAAAACAGCAAAAAAACGATGAATCTTCATTTAAAACTGAAAAACATGATAACCCTCTGCCCTGTTCTTGTGCACAGCTGATGTCACTTCCTTCACATGTGACAGGTCAGCAAACGTACTTTGCCTCCATATCAGCTTTCTCTCTCACAGTCTGCGCTGTTTGTTCCGCCTCCTGGTAGGTCTTCCTGCTCTTCTCCAGGTCTCTGATCGTGCCCTGCAGATCGGCCTGAGCTCTTGCCAGCTGTTCGCAGCACTGAGAGAGGACAGATGAATAAACATGTTCGTGAATGGCTGCTGTTATGCTTTAGTGCAGAGTATCTGTTGATGCATTTACCCTCTTCAGTTGAAGGTCTTTCTGCGCTCTGAACGTCTTCACAGGATCTGAGATCTGGCTCCTGTAGTTCTCACATCCGTTGATACGAGACTGGCTCACTTTCATCACACCCTCCAAGTAGGATCTCCATACAGCCCAAACATTTCTGTACACATACACACAAACATCTCTGAAAATTGAAAATCAATCATATATGCTCTTTTCTTTGCTCTTTTCATCCCTCCTATTACCTGGAGTCTCTCTGCTCCTCTGATGGGGCTCCAGACCACTCTCGCTTCAAGTACTGTGATGCAAGCTTCTGCAGAGCCTACAAAGTCCAGCCACATTCATTTATATAGCACTTCATACAATACAGATGGTCTTCTGGCCAAAATAACAGTCTATAATCCATAATAAAGCTTCTTCCAGTGAAAAGGTTTGTCCCTGCTTGTCCTCGCACATCAAAATCATCTGTTTAGAAATGTTTTTGCTTGTGAATGGTGCTTGATCTGTGCATATTTCTCTCCTGATTCAGACAAGATGACTTTTTCACTGGAGAAAGCAATATTATGGATAGAGGACTCGTATTTTAGTTGGAAGCGATGGGTCGAAAACATCTTGTTGATGGATTTTTTCTTCACAATACGTTAATTGATGGAATGGAGTGGTGTGGATTACTTGTGGATTATTGTGATGTTTTTATCATCTGTTTGGCCTCTCATTCTGACGGCACCCATTCATGCAGAGGATCCACTGGTGAGCATGTGATGTAATGCAAAATTTTTCCAAATCTGTTCTGATGAAGAAACAAACTCGTCTACATCTTGGATGGCCTGAGGATGAGTACATTTTCCTATTCCTTCAATATAATGTTATTAAACATTTATGAAAGTTTAGATTTAGAGCTTCCGAGCAGCATTTTAAAAATTCCACTTCAATCGTCGCCACAAAAAATAAAACAGATGCCTTAGAGAAATTTCTCCTTTTATCCCATCACTCCAGATCAGTGCAAATGTGGAAAACATGGAGGACAACTTTCAGTCTGTAAAAGCGAAACCCACGTGGGTATTTCTGCCTGTCTGCTTGACACTTAAATGCCAGACAGCAGTACAAACTGCGCCAACGTGTAGATTTACAAGTGAGTAAGTAACTGGCTGCCTTTGAAACAAAAGAAAGGAGAAAATAACACTCACTTTCCATCTTCAAGTCAAGTAAATGTCTCTGTATTGGACTGATCTCCAAAAATCACAAACAATTTGGTAAAATATCAGAGCAAAAAAAAAAAAAAAACTTAAACTTAAACCAGAAACTGAAAAATAACCAAGCTAGTACAAAGTTCCTTTCATTACTTCACCACTACTCTCTTAAAAGTAAAGGCTCTTTATTGGCATTGATAGTTCCAAGATGAACCTTTAATATCCATGGAACCTTTCCATTCCACAAAAGGTTCCTTATAATGTAAATTGATTCTTTAGAATTTTAAAATGTTTTTCATACTAAGAAAAAATGGTTCTTTTAAGAACTGTTCACTGGAAGGTTCTTGGAAGGCAACCAAAACTGGTTCTTCAATGGGACTGCTGTGAAAAACGTCTTTGGGAACCTTAATTTTTTTAAAGGTGTACAGATGATAATTCCAGCAAAGTTTCAACAAACTGAAATAACTGATCCGTAACAAGTTCCACAAAGTACAAAGAGTGAGTAGCATCCCCCCAAAACAGAGAGGATTTGCTTTCTGTCCCTAAGACTACAATCTGGCACTGTCAACCCAGTCCTAAAAGCTGCCAGCTCTGAAGAGTCGACTCAGGAAGAGACCTTGAAGAAGAGAGAGATTCCTGTTTTCATGAGCCAGTCAGCATGCAGCAGCCCTGCAGGTGCACAAGCTTCAGATCCAACAGAAAAGAACCTCTCACTCACACACATACTGAGAGTCATTCAGACAGCTGGGCTCTCTGAATCTGAAAATGTCTGTCCCATAACTTATATCATGTGGCTCTTCTTAGCAACACATTTGAAAGAGACAAGAAAGCAGATTCGAACCAGAACGCAACTGGTAAAAATTCAAGAAACCAACCACCTGCAGGTCATTAAGAACCAGTTTTTTCCACTGAGTCACTAAATCTACCTCTCTACAAAAACAAACTAATTCACACATAAAATGTCAGTGATCAGTGGAAGACGCATCTGTTCATCATTAATACATTTTTCATTATTCTGAACAGAAAATCTTTAAAAGATTTGTATAAAATCAGAACAAAAATCAACTCATGAACTCATACAATTTAATATAATGGCCACAACTCACCTGTGAGTAATCTTTCTCTATTAGTGCTTTCTTCTGGCTGTATGTCCTGAGGATTAAACACACACACACAGTCAAGCAGTTCAGCACTAATATACCGACAAGACAGACAGAAAATAGCCTGATAGGTATTTTAAAAGCAATGTAAAATGTGAATCAAACTGGACCTCAGATCCTCTAGGAAGTCCAAGTCTGTCTGGTGTTTGAGCTGGAGTCTGTTCAGCTGCTCTGTGTGAGTGTGTTTCACCTCTTGTGTGACTTTTACCTGCAACACACACAATGACAACCTCTGGAGAACCAACTCTGACCCAGATCACACCAGCCTGAAAGAGAAACCCCTGTCTGGCATACTGGAGTCAATGGAGACAGGGCAGATACTGGACTCAACGTAAACATAATGTAACATGTATAATGTACGTTTTATGTGAACATTTACACACATTACATAATATATATTTTACTAGTATTTTAAGATGTTGCAATTATCAAAATGAATAGATAACTAACTAACAATAAAATGATGGTTAGACAGCTAGACAACATCTATCTATCTATCTTAAGTTTGTTTTAGTCAAACAAACAAGGAGACAAGAAAGCAAGCAAACAAACAAATAGCCTATACTGACATGACAACAAAACATCACAAACAGTACGAAGAAGCAGGTCACCTCACCTTTCTTGGAGGAGGCTGCATGTCTGGATCTGGATATACAGGAAAAACTCTCAGAAATGTACCCCGCAAAACCCAAACACATCTGCGGGACGGAGATACGCAGTGCAGAATAATCTGTTTAGGTGGAAGAAAGAAAAAAAAAACACTGAAATACTTCCAGACCCCTCCGTTGAGCCGCTCACGCAAAAACTCCGCTGAGAAGTGAAGCGAGAACTTTAGTCAGGGGAGCAGAATTCGGAAGAACAGCGCCCTCCAAGTGACCAAATAATATGTTTTGAAGGCAAATATGACAATTCACAATTGTAATGTATGTTTATGTGTGTGTATGTGATACGTTTCCGTTAGAATATGAAGCTAAATATGTACAGACTAGCGTGCAGTAGCCTATTTAACGTTAAGTGTGTGAAATTAGACAAAGATAAAATCTCATTCGTAACTCTCTAGTTATTTCTATAGTCTTTGCTCTTACTCTGCTGCTCTCATTCTATATATAATTGCAGTGATGATAATAAACATTTTATCAACTGTCACTTAATTAAATTTATTATACCTTCATTATCATAAAATACTCACAAAAAGGCCCTGCATGTTGGTGAGATGAGGCCATCTAGTGGTGGGCGTATGTAAAAAATAAAGTGGGACACTCGCCAAATCAAACTGAACAAAGTTCAATATCATAAATTATAATAATTAATTTTTTTTTAAATAATAATAATAATAATTAGCAGTAGTAGAAGTAAGTAAAGGCTCTTTATTGGCATTGATAGTTCCAAGATGAACCTTTAATATCCATGGAACCTTTCCATTCCACAAAAGGTTCCTTATAATGTAAATTGATTCTTTAGAATTTTAAAATGTTTTTCATACTAAGAAAAAATGGTTCTTTTAAGAACTGTTCACTGGAAGGTTCTTGGAAGGCAACCAAAACTGGTTCTTCAATGGGACTGCTGTGAAAAACGTCTTTGGGAACCTTAATTTTTTTAAAGGTGTACAGATGATAATTCCAGCAAAGTTTCAACAAACTGAAATAACTGATCCGTAACAAGTTCCACAAAGTACAAAGAGTGAGTAGCATCCCCCCAAAACAGAGAGGATTTGCTTTCTGTCCCTAAGACTACAATCTGGCACTGTCAACCCAGTCCTAAAAGCTGCCAGCTCTGAAGAGTCGACTCAGGAAGAGACCTTGAAGAAGAGAGAGATTCCTGTTTTCATGAGCCAGTCAGCATGCAGCAGCCCTGCAGGTGCACAAGCTTCAGATCCAACAGAAAAGAACCTCTCACTCACACACATACTGAGAGTCATTCAGACAGCTGGGCTCTCTGAATCTGAAAATGTCTGTCCCATAACTTATATCATGTGGCTCTTCTTAGCAACACATTTGAAAGAGACAAGAAAGCAGATTCGAACCAGAACGCAACTGGTAAAAATTCAAGAAACCAACCACCTGCAGGTCATTAAGAACCAGTTTTTTCCACTGAGTCACTAAATCTACCTCTCTACAAAAACAAACTAATTCACACATAAAATGTCAGTGATCAGTGGAAGACGCATCTGTTCATCATTAATACATTTTTCATTATTCTGAACAGAAAATCTTTAAAAGATTTGTATAAAATCAGAACAAAAATCAACTCATGAACTCATACAATTTAATATAATGGCCACAACTCACCTGTGAGTAATCTTTCTCTATTAGTGCTTTCTTCTGGCTGTATGTCCTGAGGATTAAACACACACACACAGTCAAGCAGTTCAGCACTAATATACCGACAAGACAGACAGAAAATAGCCTGATATGTATTTTAAAAGCAATGTAAAATGTAAATGAAACTGGACCTCAGATCCTCTAGGAAGTCCAAGTCTGTCTGGTGTTAAATAATAATAAGTAGTAATAGAAGTATTGCATTTGGCTATGTATTTATGATATCAATATTAATAATTGTTGTTGTTGATCATTATTTATACTATACGTTTTATGGTCATGCATTGCAATAAAAAGATTTCTAAAAGTACATTTTAGATTTCAAACTGTTTGTGAAAAGGTTGACACGTTTAAAAACAGTGAAAACCAGTCAAATTCACATACCTGGGAAATATTTCAGATTAAGGGTAATTCCTGATTTAGAAAAGATTGCAGTGCCATGCAGTGATGACGAAGTTTCTAATTACAGGTTTCACAGCTTCTGTGATAGATTTGTTTATAGGTCATTGATGGTTTAAAAATAGATAATTGGCTTGATATGACTACTTCAATTAATCAGTGTTTGCTCAGTTTAGCCAAAGGTGTGCATTTGAACATGATGTGCTGTGCCTGTCCACAGAGTTACAAAATCATTCAGAACCTCTTTGTTAGGACATCTCCAGAAAATAAATAAGTTCATAAAAACAATACTTTTAATTCAAATTTAAAAAATGCAAACGGTGTATAATGTAAGTCTGTTTACCCAGAAAGTGTGATTTAGATGAGGGGGCTTCATTATAAATATATGGCATTCAATCAGAGCAAGGAGACAGTTAACAGGAGAAACTGTTAAGACTTAATATACAATAACACAAAATAACATGAAGTAGATATTGAGAAATACAGGAAAGGAAGAGAATATTCCATGTACAACCAGTACACACGGTGCCATAATCTGAGATTACTGGACAAGCGAAGCTTCACTTTGGCCTGTTTAAAGGATTAGAATAAGAGTCATTAAACTATTCCAGCACTACAAAACCCCCTCCGACTGCTGAGACGTCTTACAGTCACTGTCATCACTCACAAACAAAACTCAGCCGGCATATCAAACAAGCACCACACAACATTAGGAGTACAGTTGTTATTCCGGTGGCAGTTGACTGATCAGGCCCAATGGCTCTGCTCAAATCTGGCTGGCTCTGGAGACAGAGTAAGTATACGATTCTTCATTTATATGCTTATATAAAGAGTTTCCCAGTCTTCTCAAGGTACCTCAGAAAAATAGAAGTAGTTGAAGTTGCAACAGAAGATTGAGGAATAATTTGTATGTATATTAAAATAAATAGATAAAATATTATTATATATTATGTATTATTATTATCATTACAAAGACTTTTCCAGAAGGTTTGTTATGAAACTCAGGGCCTGATACTGTTTGCAGTAATCCTCTTACGGTCAGTGTTACAGTAGCCTACAGTACAGTATAGCTTTTAGTTATGGACTCCAGGTTGTTTTATGCTCACCTAGAGAGACTCCAAACAACACATTCATTTTAAAAATGAGAAATCGATGCCGATGGGATTACATTTAAAAAAACAATTTGAACATTAAATCCTCTGCACAAGATAACTCCATGCCTTGCAAATAAGGTGGTTGTTCGATTTTTGAACGTTTGGAATAGAATTCGGAATCAGTGGAGTCGACTCCAGGAGACGATTCCTAGCAAATTTTCCCCATTCTTAAAATAAACAGTGGAATATTATTATTGATAGGATAAATAACAAGTGACCAATAAATATAGGTCTATTCTTCGTTAGTGCACAGTCTAGTATGATATCTTCGGGATGTCTGAGTTTACAATGCTAACTGTGAGGGAAGGAAGGAATAAACTACGACTATTAAACTAATAAACGACTCAGTGGTATTGAACGGATATGTTGATTGAGTGATTCAGTGTTTCACCTTAATGCTGTAGCATACAGAAAGATTGTAGCTACTTTTGAATAAGTCAATGAACGAATCTGAACGTAATCATAAGATTCAGTTCACTGGAACCCGACCCCACCCCTATCGTAATAAACGCAAAAATGAATCTTTAAAAAGACTATGGAAAAGGAGACAGAAATTATTTTTATTATTATTTTATCATTTTTTATTCACAGCTTCAGTCCTCAAACGCTGGAAGCTGAATTGGTGTGACCTGTGGATAGATGGGAGCTTTGTTTTTTACCAAACTGAATCCAGAAGAGACTACGAGGCCAAAGTGAATCTGAAGGCCACCTGTGTGAATGTGAAATCTGGACTGGAGTGTCCAAGTAGGAAGGAACTTTTTTAACCTTTCAGTTGTATTTGGTCATGTAGAAAGTGCATGTGTATGGTATGAAAATACTTGAACACTGTTTTAACAGATAGTGTCTTTGTGAGCAGATGTATGTCCACCTGAGAGTCACCCCCGAGAGAATCTGCTGGTTGTTTTCCTGAGGGATGGTAACATGCTGATCCTGTGTGCCAACAGTGAAGATGAGGCACTGTAAGCCTTGACCTTTGACATTTTACTTAACATATGAAGCCTCACTCACTTTCCTCTCAAATTTATTTCCCTTCTGTCACTTTTCAGGGCCTGGAAACTCACACTCATGGAGGCAAAAATAAATCCTGTGAGTGTTTTCCTTGGCATGCAGAATGGTTTTCTCTGTTTATTAATTTGTAATTTATTTCATATTTTACTCAATTTACATTTCTTTTCACTCTCATAGGTTCTCACATACAATCCTTATGACGATACATACCAGACCATTCCAATTAACAGTCATAATGCGGTTTACATCATGCCAAGTACAGGTAGTGGAGGTTTATACAAACACATCATTCATTCTGTAGAAAGCACAAAGAAAGGGAATGCATTTTACAGCTGCTAAAGAAAGAAAATTAAAGTGATAGTTCACCTAAAATTGGACATTTCCTGAAAATGTTCTTACCCTCAGGACATACAATATGTAGATGAGTTTGTTTCTTCATCAAAACTGACGAAGAAATTTAGCATTCTACCACTTGATCACCAATGGATCCTTTGAAGTGCATGGATCCAATGACAGTCCACTCCAAACAGCTGATAAAAACATCACAATAATCCACACGACTCCAGTCACCAGAAGTGAAAAGCCACATGTTTGTAAGAAACAAATCTATCATTAAGATTAACATAACTTCAAACTGTTGCTTCAGTCTAAATGTGTCCTCTCTCCGTAAATTTGCTTTCTCCAGTGAAAAAGTTATCTTGTCTGAAATATTGACTTTCATAGTAGGAAAAAAATACTAGGGAAGTTAATGGCAACCACCAACTGTTTGATTTCCAGCCATCTTTAAAATATCTTCTTTTGTGTTCAACATAAGAAAGCAACTCATACAGGTTTGGCACGACATGAGGGTTAGTAAATGATGACAGAATTTTAATTTTTGGGTGAACTATCCATTTAATTGATGGACAGGCGTCATGTGGATTACCTGTGGATTAATGTGATGTTCTTATCAGTTTGGACTCATTCTGGCGGCACCCATTCACTGCAGAGGATCCATTGGTAAGCAAGTAACGCAATGCTAAATTTCTCCAAATCTGTTCAGATGAAGAAACAAACTCATTTACATCTTGGATGTCCTGAGGGTGAGTAAACTGTCAGCAAATTTTCAGTTTTGGGTGAACTATTGTTTTAAGAAATTGTGTTGAAATGTAAATATTTCATTTTAAATGTAACAATTTATTGCCACTTTGAAATTCGATTGTAACTGCTTGATTTTCAGTGGTCTTATTGGTTCCCTCTGTGGAATCTTTTCATAAACAAAGAAACATTTAACCAGGGATGTACCTCTAATCCTGATGTGCTTCCCTGCAGGGACTCAGCATGTCTGGGTACACAGAGACTCTTATGATGATAGTTTCAGAGAGCAGATTGCGTTGGGCCTCCTGGCTGGAATGGCTGCAGGTGCAGCGATGCGTTCACTTCTATGGATGCCCTTCTGGTTCTGCTGAGGACCGGTCAGATAGCAGGATGATCACTGGAAAGAGTGAGAGAACAGACTGGAAGAGCCATCCAAAAACCTCAGCCATAGCAAATGATCTTGTTCCTGCATATAAATATGTAAATATGAGAAGAGCTGCAGCTGATTTAAACTCATGAAGTGGTCAATCAGTGTGCAAAGGAGGGATTCTTTTTTCATTGTTTACAGTCTAAAGAAAACAGTCCACTTTTAGCTGCCCAAATTTATCAGGACAGGATTTAGCAACAGATTTTTCTGTAGAATATCAATATACAGTATATATAAAACTGCATAATTCTGCACACAGCTAAATAATGATTGCTTTTTCTTGCTGCTATGATTCTGCTCTTTGTATAATGTACATGTAAAGCTTTGCAAACGTTCAGGATTTTGTCGATTATGATGTTATTTTTCTCAGACATAAGTTCTCCTATCATGATTTCTAAATAGCTCACTAAACACTAAAGCCCTGAATTTATTATTTTCCATTGCATGAGGTTTGGGAGTGATCATCAGACCACTGAATGCTCTTCAAATATGAGGATCTTGAAAAATCTTCTTCCAAGAGAATATGATGCTAAAGTAACAAACGAAAGCTGAATATATTGATCGAGCCTTAGAAATACATCAATAATGAAGGCAGGATTATGAAATCAGTTCTCATGACTGACCAGTAGAGGCAGGCAGAGCAGCATTTGAATTTGGCCTGTTTATGCACGACTATGCTACCTTGCCAGTAGTTATTATAAACTTTATATTGTTGTACAACACTTAGGTTAAAATAAAATGCTGATATTACATATAATCATATAAGATGGCATTTCATTTTTTTCGTGTTTACAATCAAAACTACTAATGTCCTGATTAACAAAGTTATACATTATCCATAAAAATAAAAAAACACTGTTGCTAAATACAAGATTTTATTAGGGACATCTCAAGATGCTGATCAATTTTAGCAGTGCAAATAATGAGCATTGGTTTCAAGCAGTGTCGCCAGATGAAACTGGTTAAAATCCATTTGAAATGTATGAGACCTTTTCAAGAAAACAACCAAACAAAATACACAAAATGCACTACATCTTAAAAACGTTTAGATCAGTCTGGGGACAAACTCATCACTGTACATTTAACAAAAAACAAACGTGGCAGGTGCTTTGGGCCAGAATGTCTAAACGTCTCAGTCTACAACTTATGAAAAATCAAACCGTGTTTAAAAACAAAACAAAGACATTACAAATAAATATTAGGGTTCATGGTTGATTCAACAAATCAAAACAAACCATAACTAGTGTGTCATTAATACAATAAAATCAAACTTTACAATGCTAATAAAAAACAAACAAACAGTGGAAGCCCAATAAAACAAACCATCAAAGGCAACTTCTGCATATTATCTGTTAAACTGGATCTGATACTTCCCTTAATATACATAATAGTTCTTTACAATAACTGCATTTCTCTTTCTTTGACTAAGCTATTGGCTTTCTAATGCTCAAAATAAGAAATTGCATCTGAGAAAAAAAAAAGAAAAAAAAAGACGCAATGCTCGAGTCAACGGAGCTAAAAGCAGCACTTGTTCCTCCCAAATTCCAAAAACATTTGTTTTTACACTTTCCTTTCTTCCTTATGAAGAAGAGACATTAGCAACGTCACAGATGTAACGTCTCATAGCCACATATGATGAAATCTAGACTTGAATATTTCCAAAAACACTCGCAAACATTTCGTCCATCTCTGCACCGTGAATCTGGAACGATGTTTAATGAGTTCTCGCGTATTCAAATCTGGATATCCTTCTCACATCAGTTCTGTAATTTCATTTATTTATATTGTTTTGTTCCTATTCACGTCATTATTACAGTAATAAGTATTATTTCACATAAAACGGAACATGGACAAAAACAACACTTTATAAAGTGTTTTGAGAGTGAAAAACAAAAACACCAAAAAAGGTGTACGATTAACGGAAACAATAGAAAAGCAACAGCACACACATCTACATTGTGCTTTCAAATTTAAAGTCATCGGAGTGGGTCAGCGGGAACAAGGGTGACGGGCAAGTAGTGTTCTACTCCCTCCAGGTGGGCGGAGCTTCTGCGGAATATCCAGAGAGATGCTGTGAGTGCGACTAAGAGTGACAATAAGAGACACGGCACAGAAATGTCGACTGAATCCTCAGCATGAACAGCCGCCTCCGCTGACCGGCTGCTCTGGTGGCTTTTCCAATTTTATGTCGATCACTGAAGGAAAAAAGAATTAAGGAAAAATACAATGTTTTGTAGTCTGTTTACACTGCAACACATACAGATGGACAATCAAATACTAAAACAAGCAATTGCAAGTGTGAAAATCCCAATTATATATGTAAATGTATGCATATATTTGTATTTGTGTAGGATACTGTCCTCTCTGCTCTTGTCTTGTGTGCTCTCCATACCAGGAAGAGCTGCTGCTACACGCCGGAAAAGCTAGACGAGACAAACACAAGCCCTGTTATTAAACTCTCGCACCAGGATCAGAAAAAAACAAGCAGTGTGTGGGTGTATTTGAGATGGTTTGCATTCAGAAAAGTTGATTGATTGATTGATTGATTGATATGAGAGAAATGTACAGCAATGCTGTTTTTGAATAACAACCGTTTTAATAAATCATTTAATGCGGAGTTTGTCAAAGCACATATTTCTACTGTTGATTCAAGTGAAATCTCAAGTCTCACTCACCTGTTTGACATTGTATCCGGCTTTAGCGCTAGTCTCAATAAACATTACATTCAGTTCTTTGGCTTTCCTCTCCCCTTCCTCAATAGAAACTTGCCTGAAATTATCCCCAAAAAACATGTAATTAATATTTCCCTACTGCTGATATTTTGCTATTTTGAGCAGATTAAGAGAGTATTAGTATTACTTTGGGTCATTTAAAAAAAGAAAAGAAAAAAGGTGTTTTTGTCATTAGATACATTTCTATTACTTTAGTACATTTTATGTAATATTGCATAAAATACAATTTAATTGCAGCAATTTTGTGCATACTATCTTAACCAAAGGTTTGGGGTCTGTAATATTTTGTGTTTTTGAAAGAAGTCTCTTATTCTCAACAATGCTACATTTATTTGATCAAAAATAGAGTAAAAACAGTAATATTGTGAAATATTATTACAATTTAAATCACACATTGATATATTTCAAAATGTAATTAATTCCTGCGACAGCAAAGCTGAATTTTCAGCATAATTTCTCCAGTCTTCAGTGTCACATGATCCTTCAGAAATCATTCTAATATGCTGCTCAAGAAACATTTATTATTATCAATGTTGAAAACAACATTTTTGCAGAAACCATGATGCATTTTTTTTTTAATTCTCTGATGAATAAATTCAAAGGAATGTAATTAATTTGAAATAGAAATCTTTTCTAACATTATAAATGTCTTTACTAAAACTTCTGATCAATTTAATGCACCCTTGCTGAATTAAAGTATTAATTTGAAAAAAACAATATATACACTGGTTGAACACCATTTAATAGCAGTGTAACAAACCATGGCATATTGTTTGTAAATGCAACCATTTAAACATACCTTTTATCTGCAAGGTCTGTTTTGTTTCCCACCAGCATGATAATGACATCACTTCCCCTTTCCGTTCTGACATCATCGATCCATTTGGTGGTCTGCTGGAAGGAGTTGACATCTGTCGGGGGTATTTCAGAAACACTGGGTTAATAATCAAGATGAGCCTCAGGGGGTCTATCAGGGGGAATCCCAGGATCATAACCAGGGAGACAACTCAGACAGAAAAAAAAAAACACACGGATAGAATAAGAGGAAAGAAAGGAGGAAGTTCTAAAGCTGGAAGTGTCTCTGTGCTCATGAATCTGTCACAGGAACTTGGTCTGCAGAAAGAGTTAATCTGAAAAGAAATAGAGAAATCATCTCTCATCTACATCAACTAGAATTCATTAGTCTGTAAAATGGTAAATGAACGCATATTCTTTAGTATAAATAAAATATTTTTTAGATGAACAAAAACTTAAGAAAACCACATTTAACAAAACATTTTTAGCAAATATAAAAATGCATTGCTAAAAATAATGGTTTAAAAAAAAATGGATAGACTAGTGAAAATGTTAGTAGGAACTTATTTTTGAGTGCTGAAGGTGCTGAATTAACTTCTCACCACAGCTGCCAAAAATTTATGACTACAACGGACCATCTATTATTTTTAGAAAAATATATAATTTCTGTCTTTATGAAAATGGTATTACATAGCTGCTTTTTGTTTTATTAGCAGCTACAAGTGACACACAGTTCTGTTAACCTTTAAATGTAAACATATACAAAAAGATGTGTTCTCAGTTTTTAACACTGAATTGCAATTGCAAAACAAAAAACAAGTCATAAAAAGACGACAAAGAGAATGAAATCACATAAAAACAAATGATGTGTAAGAGAAAAAGAGAGAGTGCGTTGAGATGACACAGCTTTCCTCTTCCTTAAGTTCTCCGGCCAAGGATCCACACTCACTTGTGATGTCATAGACTACCACGGCAACCGTAGAGTCCCGGATATAGCTGGGAATCAGACTGCGGAAGCGCTCCTGTCCTGCTGTGTCCCAAAGCTGCAGCCGCACCTGGCCAAATATTTTAGCACCAGAGATCCAGCAGAGAGAGAGAGAGAGCGAGAGAGAGAGTGGGGGAGAAAGGGGAAGAGGTAAGAAGAGGGGAACTGGACGCAGAACCGGTCTCAGATACCTACTTGTGATGTCGTAAACTACAACAGCAGCAGCAGAGTCTCTGATGTAACTGGGAATGAGGCTACGGAAACGCTCCTGTCCCGCTGTGTCCCAAAGCTGCAGCCTGATCTGTGTGAATGGAAAACAATCAAAAGAAAAAGGAGGAGAATAAAGGAAAAAAAGGGGGAAAATGAAACATTCAAAGGGAAAATAATAGGAGTGGAATGAAATGTAAGGAATAAGAAAAAGCAAAGTGTACTGAAAAGACTTCTCAAGTTGGGCTAGGGAACGGATTAAGGTTAAGGGTTAAGTTGTGAGTCTTTGGATGGGCTCATGTTAGTATGGGTTATGTTATCAAGATTGCAGATCTTCAGAGTAAAACCTTCCCACTCAAAAAGAACAATTCTTTACAGGAGGAAACATATACATGTAAACAAATAAGAGACACACCAGGGGAAAGAGGCACAGGAGTTTCTCACGGTGCAGTTTATGTTGGGTTTTTACAAACGCATCACAATATAAATGTTCAAATTCATGTTCAACAAAGAAAATAAAAATACAAGGGCTTCCCAAGGCGAAAAATGGGATGTAGAATTAATTTCATGCATAATGCAATTATAATATGTCATAAGAAGAACCAAACATTAATGCGTCAAATCAATTTAAAATTATTTTCTATAATAATAGGAATAGTTAACTACAAGTACAGTAGACTAGATTTAAAGTAGAATGCATTACAATCATTGTTTATTTATTTATTTACTCATTTAATCATTTATTCAACACCATATCAGCAGCAAAGTTCATGGTAAACTCAGTTTTATAAATTAAAATTATCATAATAATAATATAAATTAAAGAAAATTAACACAATGTAACAGCATTGTTTTTACAACAGTATAAAAAAATAGCAATTTGATTAAAATCAATGTTAACCGACTTTAAAATGTTCAATGTAAACCATAAATCCCTCAGTCATCATCAATCAATACTTAGCATCCCAGACATTTACACACTGGTAAAAGTATTATACAAGACTAATATTTTCATGCATTTAGTACATTTAAAATATTGAAAGGCATGTGCATTTACTGTTAGAACAAAAAAAAACATTTTACTTACTGTTCTGTCCTCAAGATACATTGTTTTCGACAAGAAATCGATTCCTATTGTGGCCTGAAAATTAAAAGCAAGGAAACGAAACTTTAAAGGATAAGAAACATCCAAACAACTCAAAGAACATCAGAACATTGTGTAAAGTTGCAGAATGAGTCTGAAAAATATTCACTCACCTGGTAGGTATTATCGAAACTGTCATACATAAATCTGGTAATTAAAGATGTCTTTCCCACTGCAAAATCAAATGAAAAATTAACTTGTTACTATCAAAACATTATCTTTATTACATCCTTGTGAAGTTGTGACCTGTATGCCAAATTTTATTCAGAGACACTTCTGCATCAATGATCATCATTTTTAATGACAATACATTTTCCTAGAAGGAAAAGATCCATCCAGGGACACAAATTAAATGTCTATTTCATGAGTATCCATCCTTTGATACACCTAACATTTGATGTTGTCATGCTAATAGATTTCACTCCAAAATCACAACTTCAAAAAAAACGGACTGAAGCAAATGTCTGCATGAATGCATAAATCTGTCCACATCCATTTCAGATTCACATCAGAATCTTCTCACATGAATGAAACATACAGGATAAAATAGATTGAAAAACTGCATGTGACATGAACACATGCATCAGTATCTATGCAAATATATGCAAACAGTTTGAATATTTGCAATGTTTATTTACTACTCAAATTTTTAGAAATCCAAAAAAAGCAATTTTTACACATCTAGTCTAACTAAAGTAAAAAAAAAAAAAAATGCCACATGATCTTTGTTTATGCTGTATACTGATTTACATCTGGCGTACTGTTGAATTCTGGGACCAGTGATTTTTTCACTAGCATGAATTCAAAAAGAGATTGACAGGCCACCTGTGTTTGGTCCAGATATCTCAGAAAGGAGAATGGATCTTCATACTGAGAAATGAAGTGGTATCTATTAGTCAGTGCTGGTGTTTTTAATCACACTCAAGTTCTCCTAACATTTGAAACGTGAGTGTTCAATAGTTAGTAGATCCAGATAACTTCATGTCAGCAAAACACAGAGTCGAATATGTGAATATCATGTTCACACAGGAGACAGACAAAAATATACTGTGAAAAGAAGTTCAAGACCAGACTTTACATGAAGTAACAGTTGATATTTACGGTTTTGGCTGATGTATGAAGGCTTCAAAACACAAGTGGGTTTTTGACAGGTTTCACTAAATTTGTGAGCAAATTATCAAAAGTATAACCAAATAAGTACACAAATTCCTGCACACACACACTTCTATTTAGATATATCAGATATTTGGCACACAAAAGGTCAGATTATATTATACTACAGAATAATACATCATATATATATTTATTTATATCTTACCCACACACACACATATATATGTATATATGTGTATATATATATATAAAATGTAGCACATATTTTGCAATATAATACACTCACTCAAGATAAACACATTCACTCATAATGTTACATACACACACAGATATTTAAGCAGATAGTCAAACCGTCATATACACGAACACACACTCATGAAGAAAGAGAGTCGGGACCAGTAACGCTAGGTTCGGTTCGACACTCACCGCTCTGTTCTCCCAGAAACACCAACTTGAATTTGCGGAGCGGGTTGCCGAAATCTCCTGTTGCAGACATGCTGCCGGTTCCGCTGGGCCTAACGTGCGTCTGAATGTGTTGCTATAACTATTAAAATGCTCTAAACAAGAAAATAAAGCCTCTACTATCCCTGTTCCTCTAATTCGGTTCGGTTTGAGACTCTCAGCCGCCTATACAGGCCCAGTTCTACGCCGCAACCTAACATGACACTCACAGAGGCGTGATTGACAGCTCAGCTCAGCCTATAGAATTTGAGAGAAAACAAAGACATGCGTCCAATCAACACGTCGTTCTTGTCAAATTAATTACACAGTAGTGGATAATTAATTAGGTCGCACTGAAACTATTCAGATATGATCTCAATACCATTAGTCATATAATTTATTATTTATTTATTAATTTATTATTTATTAATTTATTAATTCACTTGTTATTATTTTGAGCGTTACATTTCATGTGATGTCTTTTCTTTATAACATGTAAATTGAACAGGCTCGCTGAACTGTTTAATTCGCATCCGTATTCAAATGTGATCTATGTTTTTGAGTTCTTAAAACGTATTTGCTTGTGAAAATTAAATTGTTATTTCTGTATGTACTGGACTGAGCCAGCGGAATGTTGTCTATATATGGAAACGAGGCGGGACGCCAAACAGGTTAGATTGAGCTTTGCAAGTGCCACGTCACGTTCCTAGCGTCACTGCCCTGCATCATCGCGTTCCGTTAACCCTTGAACTGTGCAAAGCGGGAGTTTGCCAGGATTTAATTACTCTGTCGCTGCCAATTTTAAGATATAATACAATTATATGCAAATACAAGATAAATTACACTAATGCTTGATTTCTCTGTCAGAGGTTATTTATGATTATTTCACGTACCTAGTGTAGAATAGGTTAATATTAGGACAATTTTGTGAATTCTGTTTTTTCCAATTAATATTTCAACATTACATTTTTCCTAAGCACAGTAATAACTTATAAAATGCTAAAACAAATCAAACTGATTTTAATCGCAAAACTATGTGCCGCTTCTGCTCCAGCAGGCGGCAGCAATGCGGCGAACGAGCGTTAATTCACCTGCTGAAAACCGGGTAGAAGATCGGGCGCAGTACATGCTGTTTTTATACAGTCTATGAGTACATGCGCCTCTCGGAGTAATATTTACGAGTTTTGGCTACGTATCTATAAACTTTACCGCTGAATTAAAATATTAGCGTGAAACAATGAACACTTTACTGAACAAGGTGCAGTATTTAGTTGTTGATGTTTTGCAGCGGTATAAGTTATGCTGTTGACATGAGCCAAGGTCGTACAGGAAGAGCAGATATGAGAGTGTTATATATTTTTTAAAGTTTACTGTATTTACAATCATATTTTTTAGTTTGTGCAATTCTTTTGTTTCAGGTTTTATTTAGGGATGCACGATATATCGGCCACCATATCGGTATCGGGCAAAATTTTCATATCGGTGCATCCCTAGTTTTATTGTTACAGAACACGGGTGCTGGTGTGTGCAGCATCATCGGTTCAGTAAGTGTCATTTTATTGGTAGATAGATCTATCTATCTATCTATCTGCATGTATATTAATCTGTGTTTTTTCTCTAATGTCACAGAAGTCAAGTGTTAACTACACAGATGCTTTTGGGTAAGAGAATATGTTGTTATATGTTTAATTTTCATATATGCGTGTGTGTACAAGTATAGGTAACTGACAGTAATCAAGTGATGAGTGAACAGACAATCATTGACAGTAATCAAGTGATGTTTTTGTGTCTAAACAGGTGTATTACTGACTAACAGACAGTATAGATCAATGCCCACGCGTGGTATTGGAAAATACAGACATCTTCTTCCAAAAGCATTGGCAAGACCTAATGTGTTGTCCATTATCTGTATAAATGTTTTTACTGCCTGTTCTTCTAAATTATTTCTATTCAGCCAAAGAAGAAGAAGGACAGAGTTCAGGCGAAGCAGATCAAAGCGGCGTCGGCAACAGAGTTTGGTATGTTTAATGTGTGTTTCCGGTAATGACATGACTCTAGTGGAACATTATTCTCAGTACATCCACAATCTCTGCAATCATTTGGACATCAAAGTCGATGAAAGGTGGGACAGAGAGAGACTTTTTCCTAACATATTTAGGAAATCCCTATGCACAAAACTAAGATATTTTCTTAAAATCTTGTATTTTTAATTAATTTATAGTTTTTTAAAATCAATTTCATTTTACATCCTATTAATTATTATTATTAGGTAGTGGTGAAATGAATGATCTCATTTATGTTTGAAAGCTATGCCCTGCCTACAAAAAGCACAGAGGTCATGGTGATGCAGGAGCAAGGCACTAAGATGTATGTAGATGAAGTCCTGAAAACCCATGAGCGTGTTGTTCAGGTGAATACTTTGAGTTTGTGTTTGGTCATATGAATTAATTGTATGATTGAATGTAATCGATATAGGGGTCCTGTAGCTATAACAGATTTATTGGTGGTGTGTTTATAGATCAGTGAAATGAAGGTAACACTTTTTCCCATATTTATGGACGTTAGCCTGAGGGGGTGCGATTCTGTGTAAAGCAGGTCAGAAAATTACACCTTACACTTATTGACACTGTTCTTATATTTATTTTAAATATGTCTGGCTGCATTTGACACTTCTGTAAATTTTTATGGTAATTGTTAGGCTTAATTTGTTTTTTTGGGGGGGGGTTCCAGCACACGGAAACAGATTTTCAAGCCCGGTTTAAGACAAGACCTGAGCTTGAGGGACTTCTTGCAAAAATTAATAATTAATAAATTATTTTGAAATAACATATACTTTTACTAACATATACTTTTGACATGTTTTTCATGTAAAATAAGAAGTGTCAGACAGTTTTCTACCCCATGTGTGCTGTAATGAATTTGTGAAGCAATAAACTACCCCATGAATGTTTTCCATATTTAGTCGTTTTTGGCTTCTTTTGAATGCAGTAACAATAATTTGAGGAGTGTTTAAACCAGTGCTGTCAAACGATTAATCACGATTAGTCGCATCCAAAATAAAAGCTTTTGTTTACATAAAATGTGTGTGTACTGTGTATATTTATTATGTATATATAAAAACACACATACAGTATATATTTTGAAAATATTTACATGTATATATTTATATTAATAGAATTTGTATTATATAAACATAACATATTTTTCTTAAATATATACATGCATATGTTTGTTTTCATATATATATATATATATATATATATATATATATATATATATATATATATATATATAATAAATATGCACAGTACACACACATTATGTGAACAAAAACTTTTATTTTGGATGCGATAAATCGCGATTAATCGTTTGACAGCACTAGTTTATCCTCTCTGTCACTGTGCTGTATCACATCACTGTTGTTGGCAGTTTCACAATATTCCGAAATGTTATAAAAGACCGCATTTCCCAGAGTTCCAAGCTCCGTATCCATAGCAACCATTTTGACAACAGTAAACTAACTTAACAGAAAGAGCTCAATGTTCATTCCTACTGAGGAAATTCGGGTTTGCATTTGTGCATCAATACGGTTAAAGTGTAAAGATTGAGCTAAATAAATAGGCCATGGGAAGAGACTATTACGCTGTTTTGGAAATAAACTGCAACGCCACTGATGCTGACATAAAGAAGGCGTAAGTTACTATTTGTTTGGTTTCTAAGTAGTATTATGTGTATACACTTCATTAAAAGCAGAAAAAGATATGGTTTATTGTCATTTTGAGGACGTTTTCTTTTTGTATCAGCTACCGGCGACTCGCGCTGAAGCATCACCCGCGCAGCAGCAGCCACGCGCGCGCCGCCGAGCGCTTCACTCTGCTCGCGGAGGCGTTTGACGTGCTGAGCGACCGTAAGTTCACAAGACCAATTATAGAATACAAACCTACAATAAAATACACAACAGCACTTGAATATGCGACACAGCGTTACAATATTTACTATAAACGGGTTGATATTACAACGGCAATGTTTCCCAACATTTTTGGTTCCTAGTCCTAGAACGTTCTGGCAAAGTTAGTTTATGGTTATAAAAATAAAACCTACCATATCCGTTACAGAACGTTGTGTATAAGTTCTTATTGTTCTCACATAAAAGTTTGTGTTATAAAAAGAATGTTAGAACGTTAAGATTTGGTTCCCCAAAACAACCAAATGGAACCGAAAAGGGGAACATTCCGCATTTGCAGGGATGGTATTCTTGGAGGTACCATGTAAATATTTTTCGTAATTCATTATTTATTTTTCATATATACTTGGATTAAAGCAGCAAAGTATGCCTATTACTATCTCATACTATCACTGTACCATGGTATTAAAGAAAACCGCACACAGACAGACCTACAAATGTCACACAGTACACAGTTCAGCCCTCAGTTTTTTCCTGGTAAGCTGGTCATTGTGTTTCTGTTTTTTTATCCAATGCAGCACGTAAAAAGGCCACATATGATAAGTTTGGAGAGGAGGGTTTAAAAGGAGGGATCCCGTCTGAGCTGGGAGTGAATGGCGCCTGGTCATCAGGATATGTGTACCATGGAAATGTAGATGAAACGTTCAGACAGTTTTTTGGAGGAGATAATCCTTTTGCAGGTTAGGATGAAAAAGCTGTATTGTTTTTCTTCAATGAATGAGCTTCTTGTATCATTTCATGAATGTAGATTTCAAAAGGCAGTCTGGTGCAACTAAGTCTTAAATTAATAAATAAAATGTCCTGGTGTTTTGAAGAATCCCAGTTCTTATTAGTAATATGTGTCATAGATTTTTTCACCAATGATGGCAGTGAGGACAACACAGCTCTTAAGAGCTTGCGTGGACAAAAAGAAAAGCTACAGGACCCACCAATAGAGAGAGACCTTCACCTCGCCTTGGAGGACCTTTATTATGGATGCACTAAAAAAATTAAGATATCCCGTAGGGTAAGTTCTGCATGCAGGTGTACAAATACCATAATTTGGACTCATGAGAAATTAATTTCAGAGATGTGTTTGATATAGGTCATGAATGAAGATGGACACACATCCAGCATCAGGGACAAAATTTTAACCTTCACTGTAAAAGCAGGATGGAATGAAGGGACACGGATCACGTTTCCAAAAGAGGGAGACCAGGCATGACCACACATTATCACAATTTTATTTCATTGTGTTTTTAAATTGATCTTAGTCCTCTCAGAATGTAAGTTTTTTTCTCCACAGGGACCAAACAACATCCCAGCAGATATTGTTTTTGTCATACGCCAAAAGCATCATTCACGCTTTGTTCGCCAAAATGATGATCTGTACTACACAGCACATATTTCTCTTGAGAAGGTAAAAAAAAAAAAAAAAAAAGTTTTCATCACAAGCAAAAACATATTTCAAACATATTTTCCCTTTAGTTTTTATGCCAAATATGTGATAGGGTTTTCAATCAGACCAACATGACAACTTGAATTGAATCAACATTATATTTTAGTTTAGTATGATTTTGAATATAGATTTTTGTGGCAACTCTGCAGGCTTTGACTGGTTTCTCAGTAGAAGTTGAGACACTAGATGGCAGACTGCTCAACATCCCCATCAATGACATTGTGCAGTGAGTAACCATTTCCTTCTCTCTTTGAGATACATTGGTCAAATAACAGACAAAAAAAAAAAAAAAAGCACACTTTGTGGTTTTCATATATAAGGAAAATGTCATTAATTTCTTTATATTATAGCCCTCAGTACACCAAAATTGTGACCGGGGAGGGAATGCCACTAGCCAACAACCAGTCCAAGAGAGGGGACCTGATCATTCGCTTCATTACACAATTCCCAGAGAAGCTCTCGCCTGAAAAGAAACAGCTTCTAAAACAAGCTCTCTCATCCAAACTCATTCAGGCATCTTAAAGTCATAACTAGAAACATTAAAGGAATTAAAACACTTCAACTCAAAATGCTAGAGTTTGAAATTGGTGTTAAGAAGAGCCTCATTTTTTTGGCACAAGACAGACAAGAATAGAGTAAGTCTAAATCATTTTTAATAGACATGTAAACGGTTCTTACAGAAAACCTAAAAACATCAAGAGAAAGTCAGAACCACATCAGCAAAGCTCAACTAATTGCATTCGCTGCTTAAAGGGGAGTGGCCCAGTTATGGCGTGCTGCCATCAGGGCCCGTTTCAGCTGTTCATAGGTGACAAACATAACCACATTCCAGGAGCCCAGCCTCAGGAACGATGGCATGAATCTAAAAAGAACACAAACAGATGTCACTTCAACATTCATCCTTAAATCATTACAGTAAAGCTATAGTGTGTAAAGAGCTAACCCCTTGTAAAAAGCCTTTGGTCCCTCTTTAGTCAGCATGGCTACAGCACAGTTGAGGGCACTGCTGTACTGGCCCGGGGCGGAGTTCATGTATCTTGTCTTCACAACATCAACAGGAGAAGCAATAACTGTGGTGCAGAAACCAGCTCCAAATGCAGATGTGAAGTGGCAGGGAAGATCATCTGTGAAGAAAAACAGCTATAAATATTTCTGTCACGGTCTGACACTTAAGTTTGCAATCATTTTTTGCAGTCTCATCTTACCAGTCATCAGCGATGATTTTAGAAGTGCATCTTTGATAAGATCATAGGTCACCAGCTCAGTGCAGTTTACAATGGCATTGCGGGTGATGTTTGGGCCAGTTCCTAAAAAAAAAAAGAGAGAGAGAATGATAATGACAATATAATAATAATAATGAGATCAATACACAATAATAATAATAAATAAAAACAATTATAAATCATCATCATTAAAATAATTAGTTTATCAAATGTTTATAATAATGTTTGCATTTATAAACTCATTTTAACAAACTAAGCAATTAAAAACAGATTTTAAAATAGTTTATAATATCATAAACTAAATAGATAAATAATTGGTATTAAAATATAACAACAACAACCATTATAAATTATCAAAATATATTTAGTATTATAAACCATTAATAAATTATTAACTAATAACTTAACCAATTAAAAAGTTGTTTAATTATAAACTAAGATTTAAAATAAGTTAATATAATAACAACAAATTAAAATATTTTGTTATTATAAACAAATATGAACCAATTAAACTGTTAATCCATTTATTTATATTATAAACTAATTTAAAATAAATACATCAAAATATATATTTAGTTTAATATTGTAAACCAATTAAAAATAGATTTAAAAAAAAAATAGGTGTTAATTTGGTTTACAATGTAACAAATTTTAATAATAGTAAATTAGTACAAGATATCCATTTTACCTCAAACATTTTTACTAATATTGTTATTATATTAATAATAAATGTATTTATTTTATAATATAACAATTCAAATTGATATTTTTTTTATTATTATTATTCCAAGTTGGTCCAGGCTCACCTTTCCACAAACCACGAAACCCCTCTTCCTTTGCAATGGTCCGATATGCATCCATAGTACCATGGTAACGTTTATTGGCCCCAGCGCTGATCTGAGCCTGAAATCGTACCTTCACCACATCGGTGGGTTGGGCCACAGCCACGGCCATGGCTCCAGTCGTACAGCCAGCCATCAGCCGACTGCCAATCCCGACGTCTAAGGAAAACGATGCATTGAATGGCATGAATATGAAAGGTCTTGCATTACAAATGGTTTCCAATCATCCCTGCATACAAGCATTTGGCAACTTACGATCTGAGCCTTTGGTGTAGAACTGCTTGACGGAATCATAGAGGCCAATGCGTACGGAGGCAAAGCTCATCTGACGCTGCAGTCCCGCAACCAGCCCGCTGTAGAGACTGCGCGGCCCCTCGACACGCACCATGGTGCTGATCGTGCCAAACACTCCACGATATTTCACCGGACCATGGCCTGTGTTCACGGGACTTTTGGTCTCCCCCTGAATCTGTACAGAACAAAAGTTGGATGGAGAAACTTTACAGAATCACAGGGGAGGGAAGCAGCATCTTCAGTTTAAAAGGGTCCATAGAGATCCTGGGTCAGCAAGGACAATCATCGAGGCCTGGACCTGCTTACGTTGCTAGTGTAAAGAGAGTCAAGAGAAATAGATAAAGCTGATGTCAGTATGGGTTTGACTTTAAACATTCCACCTGAAATCAAAGGTTAGTTTTTGTTAATGCAAGTTGATCTGGGTCAAGTCGTCACCCGCGTCTGTTGTCTCCAGACTCAACCGCTGGCTAAGCTGTCACACAAGCAAAAATATGTCATTTAAACAATGTACTCAAATTCCACACAACAAAGACTCACCTGAAGTCTAACTTTCACGGTGTCCAGTGGAAATGTGAAGAGGTCTGCAATGCAGGCTGCAGTTCCTGCACCAATAAACTTCACAGTGGCTGTAGGAGGCACATCACCAGCTCTGAATCCAACCATGTTTAGTTGCAGTTGGAATCACAGGAACGTAAAGGTGAAATGGAATGCGTTGAAAACCAATGAAGTGAACACAAGATAGGTGAACTCCACCCTAACCTGGATTAGGAAGACACATGATTACTTTCTTTTGAAGCTTATGGTATGCATTTAATGCCTTTTTTTATTATGCAAGTTTAAGTCATTTGGGCTGGGACAATTTAAATGCAATGTAAAGGCTCTGTACGGTCAACAGACAAAAACGGAACATGTTCTCTTTAACGTGCTAATCTATATGCTGACGTCACATCCTGTTTACATCTGGTGCCGCTGCAGCCCGGAGATCTCCAAATGGGGGCGGAAACTCCAAAACGGGGTGGGAGCTCCAAAATAGGGCGTGGCTTCCTCCCATTGACAGACAGGCACATGACACGCATGCGCAATTTCCCCCCCCCCCATCCACTTCAGTGCAAACTCCGCCCCACAGCTGATTCTAAATATTTTATTGGTTGTGTCAATTAAAGTGTTGATTTCCTACATTATGCTACAAAAAATGCTAACCCCTAAACCTACCCCACACTTGACCCTAACCTTAACCAGTGAAACTGACTGCACGGCGGGAATGGCGCTGAATAGCGTGGTAAAGAAAGATGCAGTTCAGGAGATAAACAGTTAATAAGATTATGCGATATGAGATTGTTCCGTAACTCCCCAACCGGACCTCACCGGACAATGGCACCTTTTTAGTTACACCCAGCGTCACTACCCCCTCCTACCCTGTGAATTTCGTGCCCCGGGACGCCCCGATGCTTGGAACAAAGTGATAGAGTAAAATCTTTCCCCTGTGCTGGGACGGCTTGTGGGTGATTCCCGTTTATATCATGAAGCAGAGGTTCAAACTCCAGTCCAAACACCACTGGCCACGAGCTTTGGGCTCTGCTCTCACGGAGAACAGTTACTTATATAGCATATTTTATTTTAGATGAACTAGAAACAATGTTTAATTTATAAAGTTTTATTTTGAAATGTAAGTCAATAACAATTGGCTGAAGCCAGAGCCAATGGTGAAAGTCTTTGCGAGAGGAGACCCCGCCCCATTTTGGAGGTTCTGCCCACTTTTGGAGTTCACGCCCCATTTTGGAGATCTTCGGTCTGCAGTTATATCGACTTGGCTTTGCTGGCTTTCGACCACACAAAGGAGCTTTAATACAGGAAGTGCGGATACACAAAATGCGAGAGTATGTAATGCTGGCATAATTTTACATCAACTGTATTAACCTTATTGATTAAAACAAGTGAATAAACGCGTTTACGAAACTTTTTGTACCAACCGGTTTGGATGAGAACTTCAAGATTCTCTGAAAGTATCTCTCTGGTTGAAATGACTTGCAACTTGAATTTTGTTCCCGCGTTCTTCCATAGAGAAACGTTTAGAACCCGTACAAATCAAAAACATACTCCAAAGTCTGCAAGACAATAATATTTCCGTGTTACATACAGCTCTGCATCACTTTAAATCATTCAACAAAATACTTTGCTGGCTTTCGACCACACAAAGGAGCTTTAATACAGGAAGTGCGGATACACACAAAATGCGAGAGTATGTAATGCTGGCATAATTTTACATCAACTGTATTAACCTTATTGATTAAAACAAGTGAATAAACGCTTTTACGAAACTTTTTGTACCAACCGGTTTGGATGAGAACTTCAAGATTCTCTGAAAGTATCTCTCTGGTTGAAATGACTTGCAACTTGAATTTTGTTCCCGCGTTCTTCCATAGAGAAACGTTTAGAACCCGTACAAATCAAAAACATACTCCAAAGTCTGCAAGACAATAATATTTCCGTGTTACATACAGCTCTGCATCACTTTAAATCATTCAACAAAATAACTTAAAAAGTAACGGAGAAAGTCTATTATATAATGTCATGTAAGGTCACAATACTCACCCTAAACAAAAATGTCTAAAGCGTCTGCGAAGAAAAGTGTTTACTAGCGAAAGATAACTTCCTCGGAACGCAAACAGTTAAACCCCGCAGGTGCTCTTTTCTGTTCTGAACGCTGCAGCGAGCTTTTAAACGCCTTCGAGGGAGTCACGTGACACGCGTGACGCGTCATTCAGCGCATAAATGAACGCCTCTGCTGACTTTACTGATAAAACCTAAAACCCGTTCTCCAAAGCGCAGCTTTCATTGTTTTCGGTTTATGTTAAAAAGTGCAGGTAAATGCTGCTAAACGTTCACACACAGGGTTTCTATGAGGTTTCGAGTCAAAATACTATTGCACAATTGAGTATTTTCTCTTGTTCAAACTTGTTGATTATTATAGTTAATAGAGGCCTGGTGTTGTTTTGTATTTCGGAATTATTCACTCTTTAAAATAATTTGAACGGCAGGTTCTATTGTGACAACTTACCCTATGTAATGACAACATGCCAATACTTTAAGGTAGCCTATGTGCTTATACACATATGAAATTGACTTTTTCAAAAACAAATCTATCTTTATAGGTTTGAGAAAAGTGTGACAACTAGTTTGACCGAAACGCTGAGCCACTCTGAATGTGTACAGTAGTAGGCTATGTGTAGTTGCACATATATTTTTCATAAAACAGGACTTTCAGTTGTCCCTCTTTTAAAGAAACAGTCTTCAGGGAGCATCAGGCATCTCTTATCACACTTCCTCGGTATCCTGAAACATGTGAGTGCTTTTTGTCATGCACTTCAACGATTTGCATTTGTCTTAATGTTAATTTGGCACATGCAATTCACAGCTTTGTTCTAACGAAGATTTTGTTTGTCTGTCTTTTATTAGGTCAGCATGAGAGCAGTTTGAAGCCACTTTCTGGTCCTTTGTTATGTGAAAGCCATTTGTATTAAAGTTACCCTCTGGGTGTCAGGCTCTCAGTTGATTTGATCATTGATTGATTAAAAGACTCTCGGCTTTAGGGGAGACAAATGCATGTGATCTTAATGAGTTGCATGTAGCAGATTTGATACTTAAAACAGTTTAGACCTCATTCAAGGAAACGGATATATCATAAAAAGCTTTATTTTTCAATAATGTACAGTTTACAAATTATAGTATAAATATACATGCATTCATTAGAGCTATGGACCCGTTTTAATGACATATTTAAAAGTATTTACATTAAAAATGGACATATATCCTTACTATTATTATCCAATGACATTGTAACTAAGACAAATATCTCAATTTGCTTTCTCAGTCATGCGTCTCATGATTTTTGGCAGCTCATCTTTCATTTTTGATGAACTTGACCATTGGCCTTAACAAGTTGCAGCCTTTTTCAGTGATAAGACTTAACCCGGGAATCCCTTTGTTCTCATAACAGAGGACTTGACTTATATTTGCACTCTCTGTTTAATCTAAATCAGAAGATGCTGACAATGTCCATTCAGAAAGGTGACTCCCATGAGCTCTGCATTCTAGTCAGACCTCTCTTGATTTGCTCGTAGGAGACAAACATCACAATGTTCCAGGATCCCAAGCGCAGGAAGGAGGGCACAAAGCTGTTGGGGAAGATGAAGATGACAAATTCATGGTACTGAAAATAAGACTGTGTACCTTGTTCTATACAAATAATAGTTCATAGCATATTTTTCTTACCCCTTATAGAAAGCTGTTGGTCCCTCTTTGGTCAGCATAGTGAGGGCACAGTTTAGTGCACTGCTGTACTGGCCTGTAGTTGAGTTCATGAAGCGGGTCTTTACTACGTCTACTGGAGATGCCACAATCGTGGTGCAGAAACCAGCTCCGAATGCAGCAATAAAGTGGCAGGGTAGGTTGTCTAATGAGGGCATATGTGTTAGACAACAGGAACATACAAATAGCCATAATAAAAGCATAGGGTTCGTAGGTTTCATACCTGTCATGAGGTCATATTTTAATATGAGTTCCTTGATAACGTCGTAAGTGACCAGCTCTGCGCAGTTTACAATCGCGTTCCTTGTGATGTTTGGCATGCAGCCTAAAATAGAGAAACACATGCATGTTTATCTCAACCAGAACACATCCACTTAGAATGGCATGTGGAAGTTGAATTTAAAGGGCCAGTGCACCAAAAAATGACAGTCATAATTTACTCACCCTCATGTTTTTCCAAAACTTTTATTTCTTCTGTGTAACTAAAAAGACGATATTTTGTATTTGTATCCATACAATGAAAGTCAGTGGGGGTCCAGTTTTGCTTTGGACAGTGCTATTTCGGTATTATTTGATTATTTATTAACATTTGAAATAAGATTTCTTTTTACATTTTCAGTTTTCATTTTAGTTCAAGTTTTTGTAAATTTGTTAAGTGCCTATGCCATTTTTATTACTTATACTTCATTTGAATTTTTCATTTAATTTAGTTTTTTTATGTAATCATTTAATTTATTGAATCTTTTTTTGTAATAGTTTAAGTTTTAGTTATAGTTAGCAATAACAACACTGGTTTGGACCCCGATGACTTACATTGTGTGGACGAAAACAATAATAAAAAAAGAAATTTCTAAATATATTTTCTTTCCGAAGAAAGAAAGTCATACAGGTTTGGAATGAAATGAGGGTGAGTAAATCATGATAGAATTTTTGGGGAGGGTGAACTATCCCTTTTTAAGAACTCTCGCTCACCCTTCCAAAGCCCCCGAACACCCTCATCACGTGCAATAGTCCGATATGCATCCATTGTGCCGTTGTATCTCTTTAATCCGTCAGATTGACGCACTTGAGCCTGGAAACGCACTTTTACGACATCTGTGGGCTGTGCAAACACGACAGCCATGGCCCCAGTGGTGCAGCCAGCCATTAGACGAGTGACAATATTTGCATCTGAGAAGAAAAGAGCAGAGTGTAAGGATCAGTGTCACCACTATCATTCCTGTCTCTATTCATACCACCAGTCTGATACTTACTCTCAGATCCTCTGGTGTAGAATTGCTTCATTGAGTCATAAAGGCCGATACGAACAGATGCGAAGCTCATTTGTCGTTGCAGTCCTGCCACCAGGCCATTGTACAGACTCCTTGCGCCCTCTGTATGCACCATAGTGGCAATGGTGCCAAATACTCCACGATATTTCACCACAGCTGATCCTGAGGCAGCTGTAGACTCTCCCTGGATCTGAAATAAGACAAATGGATTATCAAAATATGCTTTTTGTGTAGTTATTCGATTGTTTCAGGCACAATGCAAACATGCTTCAAACAACTCTTAATGGCACCAAAAATGATTTTCTTTATGCCAAGCTTTTTGCATATACAGCTTATTATTATTATTATTATTATTATTATTATTATTATTACAATTATATAAATTATAAATATAAGTTCTCACCTGAAGTCTCACTTTTGCTGTGTCCAGTGGGAAAGTGACCAGATCAGCAAAACATCCTGCTAGTAATTCGATTGTTTCAGGCACAATGCAAACACGCTTCAAACAACTCTTAATGGCACCAAAAATTATTTTCTTTATGCCAAGCTTTTTGCATATACAGCTTATTATTATTATTATTATTATTATTATTATTATTATTATTATTATTATTACAATTATATAAATTATAAATATAAGTTCTCACCTGAAGTCTCACTTTTGCTGTGTCCAGTGGGAAAGTGACCAGATCAGCAAAACATCCTGCTGTACCAGCTCCAAAAAACTTGACAGCGGCAGTTGGTGGCAGGTCGGTAGGTTTGATTCCAACCATTTTTTTCTGTGCTTCTGACAGAAACTTTAACTTTTATTTTTATTTAGAGCTTCTTGCGTTTCCCCACCTGAGGGAGAATAAGAAGCAGGCCAAAACTGGTTAAGATTCATCATCGCAAATTAACCATCTTGATTCAGATCCAAGAATTGAAAATAAATATTTAGGCTTCGATTTACCTCAGCAGACTGCTCATTCAAGATCAAGTTTCTTCCAAAGGAATAACTCTCTTGTCTTTTGTTTTAAATGTTTCAACACCTTTGGCCATAAAAAATTGTGGCTCAGTGTCCCAAAGCAGCATACCAGCAGCACAACACTACAGAGAAACATTTGGGATCAATGCAAATCATCTGTGACTTGTGGTTATAGATAAAGCATGACTCTTAACTCAATATTTCTCGTAATTTCAGCTGTGGATACCCAGAAATACAAAAATCAATATTGTATGAAACATAATAAATTACAGTGTATCTCTCATTATCAGCATGGGCGAAATATAATAAAATACAGTGTGCTCACCAACCTTCTGGTAATATGAAATTGTTAGTCCAAATTGTACAGACAGAAAGCAAAATAATTACTTCCATCCAGGGTTTAATCCAGCGAGTGTGTTTTCCACCTGAGTATGGTGGAATCGGTCTGTCAAACCTGAATTTATAGGTGCGTGTGCCGGTTGCAGCCAGTCCCATGTATTCCTTTCGTCACACATGACTCTAATTTTAACTTTGTGTGGCGGGAGAACGTGTACACTTGTTTACTAGTTGTCACTGACAGTGTTGTTATCTGCCCTTCATATGAAATGTACACACATATCAATAAAAACAATAGGCCTATATTAAATTATTATATATACATTTTTTTATGTTCATTGTTTTTAATTTATAAATAAATGAATTATATATTTTGAATACAAATTATATATTGTTATATATTTATTTATAAATAAATTCTATATAAATTCTATATCTATCTATCTATACTGTGTATATATAGATATGTACACACATAGGTTACATGGCATTTTGGAATTTTTACTGCTAATTTAATTAATTATACATGACAATGTCACAGAATTTTCTTGTGCATTTCCAATTAAAATGATTAATTTTATTGTTTGTTTATTGTTATTCACAAAAATAGATGTTCATGGACACACATGTGTCACAGTCATGTGTTGCTTGACTGTCACCTTTCCCCTGCTTCCCAAAACACCTCTGGAACGTGGCCAGCAGGAATTTTGCTCTGTAATCTGAGTGTGATCTCATTGGCTGCTGAGTGTGCCTGGGGCTATATGTTCATCATATCAAACAGGGGGCTTGTCGCTTTGACCTAAGTACTTAGACTTAGGGATAATTTTCATTTCTGCTATTTACAGAGAAGGGATCAGTGTTTCAAATAAAAGTTGCCGTCCATTTATTAAAAAACACAATGTTTTTTCCATTCATTTAGTCATTGCCGGATAAATAGAAACCAATGCCTTAACATATACATAAATACGCCGGACATCCATGCCACAACAATATGTACCAAGATGCTGCTCTGCCCCAAACTTGTTAAAGTTGTATAAGCTCTTAGGGGAACGCCACTCTTAACAGCCAATCTGTGCTTGTTTCGTGGTGGGAGTGAATGTAAGGCATCTGCTAACAGTAAATCAGGAACCTCCGTAGCCCGGATGAATCCAGATCAGGTCTAAACCAGCCAGAGGCCCTCAGAGAGGGTACAGGTCCAGGTCATATTTACCCCAAAATCAAAAGAAAATATGTATAGATGTATTTATGTAGATGTATTTTAGTATCCCAAAAAAAATTCATGAAAAACCCATTAAGATTCTCCCAAAAGTGTCAAGGGGCCAAAAAGAGAGAAAATCTCTCTCTCTCTATAAAGTTATAAGTTATATATACTGTAAGTTATAAGTTAAGTTTTTCTGGACATATGCAGTGATCTGACAGAAACATAAAAGTACTAAAGTACCAAAAAAAAAAAGAATTTAAAACTAAACTTATTATAGTCTGGTTAATATGATCATTCATTACCGTTTGGCTGCTATTTAAACTTTGGCTTTGAACAAGCGGCCAAATGACCAGTTACGTGACAGTGGCATTATCATGTTTCAATAAATGGTGAGATATATTTCCTGTCTAGGCCTGCAGTCTTAAAGCTGCAGTAAACGGGAAGAAAATTAAAGCAAAATATCCTTCACAGACGTGTTTGTGCAGGTACTGTACTTGAGATCAGACCATTCAGTTTTTGAAAGCGCTGTGTTATAATGATATTTCTGCCACAGCAGATATTGCACCATTCAAATAAACAACCTGCTGCTGTTTGCAACTGTCATAGACCCACTAAGGTCTATTAGTATGAATGAGTGACCTGTGAGCTCCTAGAATGGGTTTGCATCACTGATCAGCCAATAGCAGCTTGTGATTAAACCTTATTCATTGTTAATTTCTTACCTTCTGTATTTTCAAGATTTGTTTGTGTGTTTGTGTCTAGACTGGAATCCCTTGTACCTTCTCCACATTGTTTGATCTGCGAACTTGATGCCATATCTTTGCTGTCTGCATCCAGCTAGAACCAGTTTCTTCAATGTACCCTGTGATCTTTCAGCTTCTGAAAGAGGTAAACAACCACCTGTGTCGTGCCAGACACACACTCACCCCATCCCCTACTGAAAGCGGATACATCCATAACTGACGCAGATGCAGATATGAATTCATGTCTACCATAGACAGCTACCGCTGAGACCTGCTGTATTAATAAATATTTCCTCTGAAAGCACAGGCACATCTAAATATATACTTTTCCGTATTCAAGCAAAGGTCAGTAGGTCACACTCAGTGTATGGAAAGGTATGCAAGTATCTCATCAAAACTCCATATGTGGTCATTTATCGTACAACAGCCCACCAAAAGTATTGGGACTCTTAAGACACATAAAAATGTCCAAATGTCAAACAGCATCAAGCTAGATCTTTTCTGCTAACTTCACTTGCAATGACATCTAGTTTAACTATGTTTGAAAACTATAAAATGTCCAAATATGTTAATTTTGTACAGTATATTTATTGTTTCATGCACAATGTAAAACTTGTTCATTTTCTTTAAATAAATGCAACATAAAATATTTTTTTGGGAAAATAAAAAAATCCATTTAGTTCAACTATGTTTGAGAACCATAATATCCAAATCCAAGTCTATTTTCTTCATTTTGATCAGTATATTTACTGTTTAATTATAAAAACTCTTCTCTTATCAGGGCCGGCCCTGGCCAATTTGCTGCCCTAGGCATTTTACCTGGTGCCCCTTGCCTCACATTAACATATATAACTAACTTGAACTAGCAATGAACAATACATTTGTAACAGTATTTTTTTTTGTTAGTGTTAGTTATTGACAATTAACCTTATTTTAAATGGTTTCCAGTGAAACTATAAAAATATAGGTGCTGCCTAAGTCACTTTATAAATTAAACACAATTAAACATCAAGAATAATCACATCTAGTATTCCTCCACAAACAAAACTATTCATTTGAACACTTCTCTTGCATACAGCAGGCTACTGTTTAATCTTCAAAATAAATGTGAAAAGTGTTAGATTTCCAGATGACAGCAGTGTTCTGCTAACCCATTCTCATGTTATCACCATGAATTGAACTGAGAAACCTACATCTTTAAAGTGAATTTTACATTCATTTTACTAGTTTAATAAGCCCAGTCATATACAAACATTATTCAATTAGCCAATTTAAATTAAAAATACCATAAATCCCCAAATACTACACAACTATAGCGTAAAAATATTAAAACGTGTTGCCATGTTACACGAAAAATGACACTTATGTTGCAAAATCTTGGATCTCTGGAACTGCAGACATTGTTATTACCCTATTTTAAACTTTTAGACTATAGGCTTTCTAGACTAGGCCAGCATAAAGTTTGTTCACAAACTTTTACCTCATCTAGAGCCCTTAAATGCATACCTCGTGTCTTTAGCGAACCGGGAGATCATTCACTTTCTTCTCCCTCCTTCATTTTTTAAAGTTTGACATCAACTTTCTTAGTATTCCTCAATATATTCATTATAAAAAATATAACAAGAAAAATGCCTGTTTTCTTCTTCTTATAATTATTATTAGATGTTTTTTTTTGTAAAATGTGTATAGGGTCGCTAGAGACCCCATGTATGTAAATGTGAGTAGTGTTTTTTCCTGGACTATATACACATCTGATGACTCAATAAGTGCAATGCATCTTTATTCCTCGAGGTGGCACTGTTTGATACGCAACGACGACGTGATGTTTCACTCATAATTACCGCAGGCATAAAACAAAATAATATCATCAGCAAAAATTCAACTGGTTTGAATGGCTTTACTGCAGAGCAATTACTGTACGCAATGAAATATAAATGTCACTGTCATTTGATGGTGGATGTGATGAATATTCAACAACCTGGCGCTCAACACTCTAAAAACTGTGGAGATGACCGTGGACTTCAGGAGAAACCCCTCTGCACTCCCCCCACTCACCATCATGGACAGCACTGTGACTGCAGTGGAGTCATTCAGGTTCCTGGGCACCACAATCTCTCAGGACCTGAAGTGGGACACTCACATTGACTCCATTGTGAAAATTCTGTATTCCTCCTGTCATTCTTAATATGGCTGTCCCATCATGCCACACCATTCTGTGCAGGCTATTGCTGTGTCAGCTGGCTGACTGCATGGAAATCAGTGGCGATACACTTTAGAAAGTCACTCATGTGACTAAATATCCTTCCACAAAGTTATATCCTTCCACAACTTTTTTGTGCATCTTTTAAGATAATGTTGTTGTTGCTTTTTTAACATAATAGCGCATAAATGTTGGAATTCAAAATAAATAAATAAAAATTTCTCCTCCTTAACCATTAAACTTCCCATTTAATAGTTAAAGACAGTTGAAAGTATCCAGAAATTCACTTACCGCTACACAGAATTGCAATAATTCTGTACAATATAGCTATTGTCCATCAGATATTGCTGAGAAGTTGTTTGTGGTTCTATACTTTTTGGTGTAATTTTACGTTTTAACCTTCTTTTCATCAAACATTTTTCTTTAAAACTATTGATCTATTAGTTTGTATCAGTTTCATATCAGTTTTTAGTATATGTATCCTTCTTAATGAGTGAAATACAAAGAAATATTTTAAAACAACATTTGTTTGCAGTAAATAATCAGGAATGTAATATGTAAATGATGTGATGGTAAGGAAACATTTGCATGTTTCCAAGAAAGAAGAAAGAGAATAACCACAGGGAGGAAAATAAATGAGGAATTCCCTGGGGTTGTGAATGTAACTGGTGTAGTTATAGTCAGGATATACAAATAAAATCTTATCAATCTTTTTTTAATTTAATTTATTTATTTTTTGCTGAGAATGCATCATATGAAAATGCCACACCATGATGTTCTCCCACACGAAACTTTGTAGGCATATATTAAACAATAAGACAGCAGGAGTGCTTCAATTTATATGTACAAAGCAACCAAAGTGTCACATGATTGTTCTGTAATTTCATATTGCTTATCATAAAATTTCCCAGCATGCCTTGTTTCATTCTGCTCTTATATGAACGGCTGTGATAAATCTCATAAATACAGTTAACTGACAGCGCCCTCTGCTGGTAACCTATGACTTTAACAGTTCATTAACTCACCTGGACTCATTATGAATGCATAATGACATGCACTCATACACACGAGTTCACTTTGTTAGTGATCTTAGGGACAGTGTTCACTACTATACTTTGATACTGATCACTATTTATTACTACATTTGTTTTCAGGTAACACGAGAGATGTTACCAATACTCTCCCCATTAGTCCCTGTAAGTATTTCTGCCTGTCTGGATTTCTTTCATGTCCTCTTTCTTCAAAATCTCTCTCTCTCTCAAAGAGAAAGAGTCCCTAAGTGCAGTTTACTGCTGTTGCAGTGTCTCGTGTTAATTTTTCTTTCGTTTGTCTTGTTTTTACTTAATATCTGGAATCTAACTATTGTGCCATTTGAAGTGTTTGGTTTAGGGCCCTTTGTTTCTATTCCACTCTCTGCTGCTGCTTGTGGTTTGTTTACATCAGTTCAGTGTCTCCGACGCAAGGGCTTCTGGGCCATGTGTCTGCCATAGTCGCGGTGCATTGTGGGGAGGTTGTGGTCCTCCAGCGGCTCGGTTCGGAATAATGTCTGCCTCGGAGGCAGCGGACGGTTCTTCCCCGGAATTGTGCCCGAGCTTCGCCGTGATCTGCTCGTTTCTGGAGCGGTATGGAGCTCTGCTGGACCTGCCGGAGGTGTCGTTCCCGGAGCTGGAGCGCAGTCTGCAGGAGAGCAGCGCGGGTGAGCCGCTCCTCCATTGTTGCTCTTCAGCAGCTTTACATGCGTTTAAACGGGCCGTTTGGTACTCCACCCGTGGGTGTCGGTGTTTTTGTCGCCGTTTGTGTCTCTAAAGCGCCGTTTCTGCCGTTAATATCGGCGTTTCGCCCGACGGAAGGTTTTATTGCGCTTTATTTAACGCTACTCATCACAGCGCACAGTAACGCATTGCTGCTTTATTTGCGTTTATATGCGACCTTTTACGTATGGAAAATCACTTGTATTTGCATATAACGACACGCATATTGAGAGGAATTAAATAATCATGTTTATTCATAGTTAAATAATAATTTGGCATGAATTAGTGCGATGTGAGAAGCGCGCATGCGCAGAACGTGTAAACTTTCTGCTCGCGCCGCTGAGAGGGAGAAATGACAATGTGGGATTATTTTGATTGTCAGATTTTGGTGAAAGGTAACAATAAGCCCTTTTATTTGTATCTCTGATGGTTTTGCTACATTATAAACGGGTTAGGTGTGTTTAAGTTGAACTGACGCACGATTTGTTGAGCAGTGTGCTATATCCATATATGCTATATATTCCCTATACCTATCTATCTATCTATCTATCTATATATATATATACACACAACTAATTATAGCAACTATTTATAGGTCCAAAATGCCTCAGCTGTAGTACACTAAATTACAGTTTTGTACACTAAAACTGTAATACATTTATATATATATAAAACATAACTGTTTTGCATGTTTTGTTTATAGTATTAAACCCTAAAATTAAAATTGTCATTCCTTACTCAGCCACATGTTTTTCCAAATCTGCATGACTGTCTTTTCTCCATGCAGTTATTGAAAAAATATTTGGATTTTTTTTGGATGAACTGTCCCTTTAAATTACTACAGTTTTATTGAAGTAACAGAAAATGTAGTTGTAATGGTATTTTTGCTGAAACTATAGCTGCTATGGTATGTACAGGTGCATCTCAATAAATTAGAATGTCGTGGAAAAGTTCATTTATTTCAGTAATTCAACTCAAATTGTGAAACTCGTGTATTAAATAAATTCAGTGCACACAGACTGAAGTAGTTTAAAGGGGTCATATGATGCTGCTAAAAATAACATTATTTTGTGTATTTGGTGTAATGAAATGTGTTATGCGGTTTAAAGTAAAAAAAAAAAACATTATTTTCCACATACTGTACATTATTGTTTATCCTCTATGCCCCGCCTTTTTGAAATGCGTTGATTTTTACAAAACTCATCGGTCTGAAATCCAGTGCGTTGTGATTGGCTGAATACCTCAAGCGTGAGACGGAAATGTTACACCCCTTACCATACTGTTGATGCCGTGTCCCGGCCGGAGCGACGAGACAAAAACATTAAAGGGGTCATATGATGCGATTTCAATTTTTCCTTTCTCTTTGGAGTGTTACAAGCTCTTGGTGCATAAAGAAGATCTGTAAAGTTGCAAAGACTAAAGTCTCAAATCCAAAGAGATATTCTTTATAAAAGTTAAGAGTCAACCACGCCTACCTAAAACGGCTCGTGGAAAATAATGTGTTTTTTGAACCTTAAACCGCATAAACACATTTCATTACACCAAATACACAAAATACTGTTCTTTTTAGCAGCATCATGTGACCCCTTTAAAACCCATTACAAACGAGGCATTTGTTGCATCCAGTGGGGACATAATTACTGATTATAATGACTTATACTGTCTTTTTACGCGTTGCATTGCATCGCGCCGCGTAAAACATAAAACCCTGTCTGCATTTGTGATCAGAGAAATTACAAAAAACAAGTGCTACTCCACACTGCCTAAAACTCGCTTTTGAATCATCAGTGGCAAATCCTTTAAGTGAAAACGTACTTACGTAACATAAAACCCTGTCTGCATTTGTGATCAGAGAAATTACAAAAAACAAGTGCTACTCCACACTGCCTAAAACTCGCTTTTGAATCCTCAGTGGCAAATCCTTTAAGTGAAAACGTACTTACGTGAGTCAGAACTGCCGGCATTTTAGTCTAACGTTACTCTCCCAGGATCAGTAAACAGTCCTCCATAAAATGCGCTGCACACATCTGGATATTTGGGTTAAACTGTTCTGGAACAGTGTTGTAAATACAACTTAACCACTGATTTCTAGTCGTGTCCATTTTTGGAAGGCCAAACAAAGTTTCGCTTTCACAACGAAACACAGCGTCACACACGCTGATTGGCATGTCACCATATTCTAATTTGTTGAGAATTGGTGGGTTTTTGTTAAATGTGAGCCAAAATCATCACAATTAAAAGAACCAAAGACTTAAACTACTTCAGTCTGTATGCATTGAATTTATTTAAAACACGAGCTTCACAATTTGAGTTGAATTATTGAAATTAACTTTTCCACGACATTCTAATTTATTGAGATGCACCTGTATATAATAGAGACCGATAGATTCTGCCAGTCATCATAAACATATTTATATGAATACGTCAATGAAACGTGTAGGGGACTATGGCAGGTACAAGAACAACAGCAATATTAAATGTCCAGGAAGGCGTTTATCATTGTGCAGTTCCTTTAAATGCAAATCTACTGTTCATGCATGAATAAGTTACACACTAGTGTTTACAAACTATTAACAGTTTCTCAGGTTTTGGTGCCCTAAAGGAGTGGTTCTTAAATCCTGAAATGGCATTAGTATTACTTTTTTATCTTGTAACTTTTTTTTTTTTTTTTTGCTGATGGATATAAATGATCCTACTGTGGCTACTTAAGAAGTTGGATCAAACACTTAAGAACACAGGTGTGTTAGTTATGTTGCTGAATGAACAGATACACAAATCAGACAGTTAAATATTCAGTCACAACATTTTGAGAACCACAAACCTAAAAACTAATAAAATGTGTTATGGCTGTGTAAATTATAAGTATGCGTTACATGTTGCTTTAATATAGAAATACTTGTATGTCCTCAGTACCCAAACTCCTCGTGGATCTTCATGTGAAGTTACTGAGGAAAATTGGCAAGTCTGTGTCGGCAGACAGATGGGAGAAAAATCTCATTAAGGTGAGTAAATCAGTGTAAACAATGAATTAAATATTTTAACAATCACATTCAAACAGCTGTGAATTATGGACTCATTTCATAATGAATATGTGAATAGCTGTGAGCACAATGAGCACTTGACAGTGTTAATTCAATATTAGTCTCATCAATGTTTAATTTTTGATTTCTTTATTACTCTGTAGATCTGTCAGGAGTTTAACACCACATGGGCATGGGAGCTGGAAAAGAAGGGTTATCGAGAAATGACAGTGGAGTGTAAGACAGGAATACTGAAGGTAAGATGGGAAAATCTGTTAATGTCACACCACCGAATGAAGTTGCATTTGAGCCTCACATCCATCTGTAAAAACTGTTGTTGTATTTGTAATGTATTTCTGTTTTTATTAACCCATTGTAACTTTTCAATGTTTTGTTTTTCAAACAGTACTTGTGTGAATGCCAGTTTGATGACAATGTCAAGTTTAAAACCGCTATCAATGAAGAGGACCCAGATAAAATGCGTCTTCAGCCAATCGGCAGAGACAAAGATGGCCTCATGTACTGGTTCCAGCTTGATCAAGACCATAATGTAAGGGTCTATGTGGAAGAACAGGATGATCTGGATGGGTCATCCTGGAAGTGTATAGTAAGGTATGCATTCTGCGATCAATTCCAGTGGCATTAAAAACCACTTCTTCATAACATGGCATGCTACATAGTGTTTTCGCTGACTGTACTGGATGGCTTTTAATTTGTCAGAAAAACATGCCAAATGACAGATACATTAAAAAAACAACGTTATTTTCCATTTCAGAAATAGAGACAGCCTGGCTCAAATCCTTGGACTGTTGAAGACTCAGATTGATCCAGCACTTTTGGTAAAGAAGGATCAGGAGGAGGGCTCATCTAGTAACTGTCCGAACCCAGAGAATGAAGAAGACAAGAAAAAAGAAGGAGCTGAAGGTATCTAAAAATTAATATGAAGTATTGACTGAACACCGCTTGAGTTAGGATTGTTTTACTGATTTGTTTTATCTCTGTGTTTTTGGATTCCAGTGGAGATCAGAGATGAGAAGTCACAAAATGATTTATCTGCATCTGAAAATAAGGAAAACATCTTGGAGAAGGAAAATGCAAAGCAAGAAGATGCAGAGACCACAGATGCTTTGTTGGAAAAAGGCTTAAAGGTGAAGGAAGAGCTGCAGAAACATTCGGAGACGGCAAACGGCACTAATGGATCGATCAAAGAAGAGCCACAGGATGAGGATGAGAAAGTCAAGGACTTGTCAACACCTTCACAGAATACAGAACAGACGGAGGATGTAAAAAGAAAATCTTTAGAAGAGACTCAAAGAGCTTTGAAAAATGACCATCAAGCTAAAATCCCCCTGAAAAAGCGGGAAATGAAACTAAGGGAAGACTTTGACACCAGTAGCATGGGAGTACGAAATGCTCCTCTTGCTCCTGTGAAAGAATCACTGACATGTTTTGATGACAGCAGATCGAATGCTGAAAAGATCAACGGTCATGTCCCTCACCTTACAACATCTGAGAGTGAAACGCAAAAAGGGTCAGAGAGTCTTCAAAAAGAAAGCATAGAAGAGAATAATTCTGAGAAACTCCCTCTTGTTTTAGATGAATCCAAAGAGAGAAAAAAGAAGAGAAAGGATGACCAGACGGAAGAGAAGATGGACACAAATGAAACCAGATTGTGTGCTGAAGAGCAGATGGAAGTGGAGAAATCTGAGGAATCCTTTGCCGCCACTGCAGAAGAGAACAAGGAAAAATCTGAAACTTCTCAATCTCATGAAAAGATCCTTGGAGAAGAAAAGCCCTCACCAGTAAGTGAACAATCAGAAAAGACACCTGGTTCTGAAGACGTAACTGACCATAAAAAGTCTCCCAGTAGTGATGGTACAGATGCTACTGAAGTAAATACGTCAATACTGCCTGGAGAGTCAACAAAAGAAGAATCAATGAAAGATCTCCCAAACAAGGAGTCCACGATTGAGCTCTCAAAAGAAGAAGACACAAAAGATCTCCCAAACAAAGAATCATCAAACGATCTAACAAGAGACAAGTCAGGGAAAATTCCCCTGAAAGATGAGCCAGCAAAAGATCAGTCAACAAAACATCTCGCAGAAGAAGAGACGTCAACTAAAGACTTCTCAAAAGAAGCAGTGAAAGAATCATCAAAAGATCTCGCACGAGAAGGGTCAATAAAAGATCTTCCAAAAGAAGAGTCAATTAAAGATCTCTCAAAAGAAGAGAAATCAAAAGAAGAGTCCATGAAAAATCTTCCAAATGAACAATCCAAGAAAGATCTCGCAGAAGAAGAGTCACACAAAGTCCTCACAGAAGAAAGTCAGCAATCTCCCAAAGACTCCAATAAAGACTATGAAAAACCAGATCCAACTGCTTCCACACCGTTGGAAACTGAACTATTCCAATCATCTAAAACAGAGCCTTCTTCCTGTGAAGTAATCCAACCACATTCTGGCACAGAAAAGCCAGTGACCACTGAAGAAACTAAACTTCATCACAGCTCTGCAGACACTACCACAGAAAAAGAGCCAACTGCCATTGTCTCAAAAACTGAAAAACAGTGTATATCTGAAGGAGCCAAGCTCTCAACCAATGGAGAAAGTAAGTCCATTGCCTCTAAACCTTCTGAAGAGACAGATGGCCCTCAAGACAAAGTGCAAGAGCAGTCCGAATCCCCTAAGCCAACATCTAGTGATCTTGAAAAATCATCTGTTTCTGATTCAACAAATAAGCCAAGCACACCAAAAACCACAGAGAAAGTAGACAGTGAGGAAAAATGTGATACAGCTGAAACTGATAAAAATGAGGATTTGGAAACGTCAAAAGACAAAGATGAAAAGGGTGAAGCTGCAAACAGCTCAGAAGAGTCTGCAGTGAAAAAATCGGAAGAAGTTAAAGCTACAGAACGACCCAATGAATCCAACAGTTTGGAGAATCCTCCTTCTGATAGAGAACATGAAAAGGAACCTGATTCAAAGGAAGGGAACAAAGAGAAGCCAATGGAAGTTGATAAAATTCAGTCAACTATTGAGGAGGGATGTGAGACTACAACAGCAAGAAAGAAGGAAACTGATGTTCCTGTGGATCAGAACACAACCTCAAGCAAACAATCTAAGCAAGACGCAACTTCTGAAGAACGTGAGGCTCCCGGGGATGATCAAGAAAAAAGCACCGCTGCTGTGAAAAGCAGTAAAAGGCAAGGACGGCCTCCAAAGAAAGCTCTGGAGAGTCAGGATGAGGATAAAACAGGCGAAGAACAAGAAGAAAAGGCACAACGGGAAGGAATTCGCATGAAGATCAAAATCCCAGCTCACAGGTGGAAGGCAGAACTTCAGAGAGAAGAGGTGAGGGGAGATTCAGAGTCTGAGGTGACTGACGGCAGGTGCTTGAGGAGATCTCCGAGAATCTGCAGACCCACCACTAAAGCTGTGGAGATCCAGGACAGGAGGGTGGAACGGAAGCAGGCGACTCCGGTGTCTGAGAAAGAAAAGGATGAAAACGAAGACAAAGAGGATGAGGATTCTGTACCAAGGAAACCAAGGAAAGCTGACCCAGATGGCCAAACAAAACCAAAGGTTTGAGTACCTTTTGTTTTTTTGCTTAAATATATGTCCCTGGACCACAAAACCAGTCATAAGGGTAAATGTTTTTAAATTGAGATTTATACACCATCTGAATAAATAAGCTTTCCATTGATGTTTGGTTTGTTGGGATAGGACAATATTTGGCTGAGATACAACTATTTGAAAACCTGGAATCTGAGAGTGCAAAAAATTCTAAATATCGAGAAAATCGTCTTTAAAGTTGTCCAAATTAAGTTCTTAGTAATGCATATATCAAAGAATCAAATAATAAACAATTAGTTTTTGATATATTTATGGTACTAGGAAATTTACAAAATATTTTCATGGAACATGATCTTTACTTAATATCCTTATGATTTTTGGCATAAAAGAAAAATCTATAATTTTGACCCATACAATGTGTTTTTGGCTATTGCTACAAATATACCTGTGCTACTTAATACTGATTTTGTGGTCCAGGGTTACATATATAGCTCTTTTTTTTCTGTAAGGCAAAGCTAAATTTTTAGCAGCATGAATCCAGTCTTCAGTGTCACATGGTCCTTCAAAATCATTCACATATGCTGGTTTGGTGCTTAAGAAACATTTCTTATTATTAATAATGTTAAAAACAGTTGTGCTGCTTAATATTTTGGTGGAAAACAAGATGTTATTTTCAGGTTTCTTTTGTAGCATTATAAATGTCTTTACTGTGACTTTTGATCAATCTAATGGGTCCTTTCTGAAACAAATTACATTTAAAATTAATTTATTAAAAAAAAAACTTTTGAGTGGGAGAGATTTCGTAATTGAAGGTCATTCATAATGTAACTCCTCATTCAACAGGTGGGGAGACGTCGGAAACGACAACCATGGTCTCGCATGAGACGTAAAAGGAAAAGTTCTGACGATGACGAGGAAAGTGAGGAAGAGGAGACGGAGGAGGATGACAGCGATGAAGACTATAAGGTGGAGAAGAAGACCAGGAAAAGGAGAAACCGAAACCGAGAGCGAAACAGCTCTGACTCCTCTTCCTCTTCATCAGAAGATGATGAACCCAATGACGACCCCTGCAAACACTGTGGCCTTCCCAACCATCCCGAGCTGGTGCGACACTCTTCTGCAAAATATCTTCATCTTCTCACAGTCAGAAGTGCTGCTTTTTACCTCTCGTTTCTGTTCCCCTAGATACTCCTGTGTGATTCCTGTGACAGCGGTTACCACACTGCCTGTCTGCGGCCTCCACTCATGATCATTCCAGATGGGGAATGGTTCTGCTCCCCCTGCCAGCATGTGAGTCAATTTAGATTTCAGGATTTTCTTTACAGAAAGGCACAATTCTATTCATATGCTGATGATCTTCATTTCTCTTGCAGAAGCAACTTTGCGATAGGCTCGAAGAGCAATTGCAGAATTTGGATGCCGCCCTCAAAAAGAAAGAACGTGCAGAGCGAAGGTAAATAAAGAGTGGATTAGTTTGAACCAGTTGCAGAAAAGTTCCTAAATTAGTCCAGTTAACCTTTCAGTCTGTTAATCTATTGTGCAATGGGATGATGGCCTATGTGAGAAATTATTTGTGAAATGTCAGAAACATTGTCATTCTTCTCTCACAGGAAAGAGCGACTGGTGTATGTTGGCATCAGTGTAGAGAACATCATCACACCTTCCGTAAGTGCCCACAGTGCTTATTGAAGTTTGTGGATACTTGGTATAAATATTTAATGGCAAATATTTTTTTTTATTTAGATTTTTTACAAAAGAGCACTTAAAAGTATGAAATGTCTGCTATCACAAAGCTAAACTATTATTTTAAGATAGTAGGATAGATTTGAGGAAATTATAAAAAGACATAGAAAGTTTATTTTTACCTTTTAATCCTAATTACCATTTTTAATTATAAAGAAATATTTGGAGTATTTTCAATTCTATAATGCATGATCGTCATTTTCACTACCGTTTTACCATGATTTTTGTTTTTGAAAGAAGTGGTTTATGCTCACTAAGGCTGCATTTATTTGATCAAAATACAGTAAAAATAGCAATATTGAGAAACATTTTTAAAATTGTAAATTACTTTTTTCTATTTTAATATATTTTAAAATGCATTTTATTCCTGTGATGGTAAAGCTGAATTTTCACCAGCCATTACTCCTCTCTTTAATGTGCTGATTTGGTGCTCAAGAAACATTATTATCATCAATAAAAACAGTGGTGCTGCTTAATAATTTTGTGGAAGCTGAGATACATTTTTCAGGATTCTTTTTTCAGGAAACAGTTTGAAATCCTTTATAACATTCTAAATGTCTTTACTGTCTTTACTTTATCCTTGCTAAAGTGAAGTATTAATTTATTTTAAAAATCTTCCCTAGCCCATGGTAGTAAAACTATGTAGTTATACATATACATTTTTTGAAGGTGGAAGTGGAGGAAGAAAAAGAGGAAGAAAAGGAGCAGGTGGTGAAAGAGAAGAAAGATGTGAAGAAGAGCAAAGGTTGGGGACGGAGATCAACCAGGGCAAAGAAATACATAAGCTACAGGTATGTCATTCTACCTGCTCATTATCTTGTGCTGTTTATACATGGTCGTTAATATTCACTGTTTATTGTTACATTTTTGTCAGATTTGATGAGTTTGATGAAGCGATTGAAGATGCAATCGAGGAAGACATTAAAGAAGCAGAAGGTGGAGGTAGTGGAGCATTTTCATACATCACACTAGTGTTGATATTTGAGCTTGGATATGGAAGTTTAGACTGATCAAAGATGTCAATACACAGGAGCAGGCCGGGGAAAGGACATGGCGAACATCACAGGCCACAGAGAGAAGGACATGTCCACTATCCTACAGGAAGATGGGAAGGAGAACGGGCAGCCGCGGCGAACCAGTGCAGCTCAGAAGAAGAAGCGGCGGCGTCTCAACGATCTAGACAGCGACAGCACCGTGGACGAGGAAGAGAGTGAAGACGAGTTCCGTCTCAGCGACAGGTAATGTTAAACAGCTTTTAATTCAAGAGAATCACAGAGTCTTGTCAATGAAATAACACTTACTCTGCTCTGATTGGTCAGCAGTTCAGAGGATGAGTTTGCGGCCTCTGATAATGATGCGGAGAGTGAAGCAGAAGTCCCGTCCTATGAGGATAGTGACTTCGGGAGCGATGTTGCCCGTCCACAGAGAAGACAGCCGCCACGCAGAAGACGCAGACCGAGAGGATACTCCGAGGAGGAGGAGGAGCTGGAAACTGATGAAGAGGAGGAGATGGGTGAGACATTTAAAAAAAATTTAATGCAAAGAAATGATACTAATACAACCCTGTTATTTATTCTGACAGTTTTTTTTTATATTGTAGAAGTTTTATTCTTTTATGTAGTTTATTTTTTTTATTTAGTTGTCTAAAAATAAATAGATGCGGAGAGTGAAGCAGAAGTCCCGTCCTATGAGGATAGTGACTTCGGGAGCGATGTTGCCCGCCCACAGAGAAGACAGCCGCCACGCAGAAGACGCAGACCGAGAGGATACTCCGAGGAGGAGGAGGAGCTGGAAACTGATGAAGAGGAGGAGATGGGTGAGACATTTAAAAAAAATTATTTATTCTGACAGTTTTTTTTTATATTGTAGAAGTTTTATTCTTTTATGTAGTTTATTTTTTTTATTTAGTTGTCTAAAAATAAATATAAAAAATTTCAAATTAAGAGTCTCAGATATTTAAAAATGAAAAGCTGATATAATATTTATGTTTGAACTGCTGAGGTAGACAAATAGTGTTTTCTGAAGGTGAAGACCTTTTGTTGAAGAAATTGGATCAAAAATTTGAGTTGAATTTGTACCATACTTGTGGTTTACTGTTTGTTCACTGATATTTCTGTTTTTTTGTCTTGTTTTGTGTGTGTGTGGGGGGGGGTTTGCATGCAGCGACTGAAGGCTCTAGTGAATTCAGTGACAGTGACCTGGACGTCCGCTGTCGACGGTCCTATCGGAGTCGTAAGCAAGAGGTGAATTACTGTGAAAGCTCAGATTCTGACGGCTCACAGGCCAGCACCAACAAAGACAAAAAGAAGAAACGCAGACGTCTTTCCAGCTCCGACAGCGAAGGTCAGTGCCATTTACACCTACGAATTTTCACAGCATAAGGCTCAATCATTATATAATGTATACCATATACATTAAACATTATATAGTTCTATAAAATAGAAACATGACCGTAATGTAACCAGTATCTTATATAATATTGCTAGAATTATTCTATGGTCGACTGATAGAGGTTTTTCAATAGCTGGTAGCTATACATAGAAACCTGGATGACTGATATGTACATATTATACTTTACCATTCAAAAGTTTGGAATCAGTTTTTTTTTAATTGTTTTTTTTGTTTTAAAGAAATTATTACTTTTATTCAGCAAGGATGCATCAGTTAAAAGTAACTATAAAGGTTTGTTACAAAAGATTTCTACTTAAAGGGTTAAGCCCCGTTCACACCAAGAACGATAACTATAAAGATAGCGATATTAGCGTCCACACCAGCGAACGATATCGTCTGTTTATTCTAAGCGCACGCTCGTCTGCCACTTTAAATTCTTGAGCTCGTTACAGCAGGATGGATTCTGATTGGCTGTCAGTGATTTATCGTTCATCAGCTGAAAAAAATCGCTTTGAAAGTGATCACAGCGATATCGTTCCTCTGTATCGTTATCGTTATAGTTGTGGTGTGAACTATGCTATTCTTTAATATTGAGAACGATTTTTAGAACTATATCGTTATCTTTATCGTTATCTTTATAGTTATCATGCTTGGTGTGAACGGGTCTTTACTCCACCCCAAAATGAATTTTTTTTCATTAATTACTCACCCTCATGTTGTTCCAAACCCATAAGACCTCTGTTCATCTTCGGAACACAAATTAAGCTTTTTTTATGCATTCTGAGAGCTCTCTGACCCTCCCATAGACAGCAATGTAACAAGATCAACGTCCAGAAACCGCACCACACGGATACGTATCGTTTTTGTTTAAATCAAAAACGTAAATAAACGTAGAAAACATATCCGTGTGGTGCGGCTGACACAGAACAGCATACGCTGTTTGCGTTCAGTGGATACTCTCCAAAATGGCGCTAGGGTGACGCGGAGACAAATTGTTGAATAATTTGTGTTCTGAAGATGAACGGAGGTCTTATGGGTTTGGAACGACATGAGGGTGAGTAATTAATGACACTGGAGTAACCCTTTAAGGTACTTTTTTTTTTCTTTTGATCTTTCTATTCATCGAAGAATTCTGAACAATAAAAATCATGGTTTCCACAAAAATATTAAGCAGTATAACTGCTAAGTATAATAAATGTAAAATTGATAATAAGAAATGCTTCTTGAGTAGCAAATCAGCATGTGACACTGTAGACTGGAGTAATGGCTGATGAAAATTCTGCTTTACTATCACAGGAATAAATTATATTTAATACATTAAAATTGAAAACAGATATTTAAAATTATAATATTTCACAATATTACTGTTATTACTATATTTTTTTATCAATTTAATCCAGCCTTGGTGAGCATAAGAGACTTCTTTTAAAACTAAAAGAAAACTCTTGAGACCAAACGTTTATTATAGTATGTATTTTTACATATTTATATATATGTTGTTACATATCAAATTATTTCATGCAAAATATGGGTCAATTAATCTGTCTGGGTTATTTGTTAAACTTATGACCAAAAATGCTGTTTTAAATGCGTGTTTGATGCATAATGTTAACTGATGCATAACATAAGTGATGTTATTGTCTTTTACTCATCCAGTTAGTTTCCAGTCAGCCGAATCTGATGAAGAAGACCGGAAGCCCAAGAAGATAAGAGCAGACTCATCCGAGGAAGAATCCAGGAAACGTCGAAGACGCCTGTCCCTTAAACGCCGGAGGGAGTCGGAGGATGACGATGATGATGACGATTCAGACGAATCCGAGGAAGAGGAGCGGCCCATCCGGAAGCGTGTGAACCGCATCGACTCTGACGACAGCGAGAGTGAAGAGGAGGTGAAGAAGAGCCCGTCGGAGAAAGAGACAGAGGAGACTGTTGGCAAAGGGCCCAGTCCACTGGACTACAACTTGGTGGAGCTTCCTCCAACTAATGGACAGAGCCCAGTGAAGGGTTTGGAGGGTCTCATGCCACGACCCGGGGTGGGAGTGACGGCTAAAAACGGCAACACCCCATCAGCAGTATCCATAGCGCCGAATGGCATGGAGATTGCTGCGCCAGACGAAGATGAAGACGACCTTTTGGGCGTCACAGACCTCGTAGACTATGTATGCAACAGTGAACAGCTATAACTTGCTATTCTTTTTCTTTTTTAAATATTTTTCTCCTTTTTTTCTGACCCTCATCCTGTTTTCACCACGGATCACGTCAACAGTCCCTGTTAAATGTGCCAGGTGGCACATGAATAATAGCTGTAAATATTTTACTGAGCAAAAGTATCAAGGGAAGGAGACCGCAACCCTTCTAAGAGACTCCCCGAGATATTCCTTCTAAAGTATTGTTTTTGTTCGATAAGGGCAATCGCTGTCAAACAAACCCTCTCTGGAAACAACCTCTAAAACCTCTTTTTACACTAATCACACAGCCATGCTCACCCTCACACGTCTGACATAGAGACATCGAGTTTACATGCGTTTTGATCTCCACTGCTGTCAGTTGCACATTTCAGAGAGAAACGGAAGTGGGTGGAGTCAGTGCAATTCAGTGAGGTTTCACACAACGCTAAATATCGTCAGCGTTCGTTTCCACTCCGAGGCCATTTTTAACATTCATCTTTTATAATCTAATTGGAGTGGAAGTTGAATTTGGTTTCATAGTGTCATTTGGTGGGGGAAAAATAAATGTTTTTATTAAGTGATTTCATTATAAGCTTTTTGTTATACTATTTATTATAGAATTTGTACCTGAAATGATCACTTGGTCGTACAGCTACTGGCACCATTAGAGCAAAAGATTCCTGGAATATATATAATGGTGAAAAATTGCTCATTTACTTATGCCAACATACTAACATTGCATCCAATTCTGTTGCTTTGGACTGTTTTCTAGCACCACATTTTGATTTGAATTCAAACACTATTTACTCTGGCATCTTTTCAATGCATCAAATGCCAAATCTTCCACTCGAGGATGATAAAATGCTGAGGACTCTCACCCACATCGATGCGCAGTTTGCTTCTCTGAGGGATTCCTTGAAGTTTAGTGCTGTTCATCTTATTTTAGTGCAGATATTCCATCAAAGCGATTCTTCTTTGCCCATCATGTCCTGTTTATGTCTGTGTTTCAGTGCACTATATTCATTTTCTTTATATAAATATATGAATATAATCATTGTAATGTTTTCCTTTAGTTTTGTAAGCATACTAATGATGTGTATGATTTGTTTGTTCTTCATCAATTACAAAGCAATACATTTTTCTTACAAGACATGCAGGAAGAGATTCATCCTCTCCTGGTTTTGTCTGTTTTTAAAGACCGAAATTCATGTTGCTGGTGACATTCGAATGATTTCCGACCTTTCCGAGAGCAGCGTGATGTGAGATGCCCCTCTGAGATGTAAGAACACGTCTGAGAAATATTGTATGATCTTGCATTATCCTGGTGTGTATATCTGTAGTTTTCTGCTGTAACATATTATAAGCATTTTTAAATCATTTAAAGTATACATAGCAGTCCTTTTATGATTGCAGCTGTTTATAATTTGTTTTTGTAGGTACATTTGTACCACTCCAAAGTGGGCACGTCTGTCTCATTTTCATGCGTTTCTTTCGGGTTTTGTCTTTGAGGGTTTTCAGTCTCCGTCCTATTTCCACTGATTGCTAAAACATTTCCAAGAATGGTCTGTTCTTAGAGGAAAAAGCATTTGATGTAAAGCCCAACTGACAGTTTAATTGTTTCGCTGTCAGCATTGATTGACAAAAGCGGTGTAAAAATGTTTTGTACATTAATGTTTATGCTTGGCATGCACATATATTCTAGTCTGATTTATTTGCTCTAAGGGCATCAGATTTTGAGAATTTTTCGGGTTTTGTCTTTGAGGGTTTTCAGTCTCTGTCCTATTTCCACTGATTGCTAAAACATTTCCAAGAATGGTCTGTTCTTAGAGGAAAAAGCATTTGATGTAAAGCCCAACTGAGTTTAATTGTTTCGCTGTCAGCATTGATTGACAAAAGCGGTGTAAAAATGTTTTGTACATTAATGTTTATGCTTGGCATGCACATATATTCTAGTCTGATTTATTTGCTCTAAGGGCATCAGATTTTGAGAATAAAACTTCCCTGAATTTTTACAAATATAGTTTTAGACATGTTAAGACCAAGAGCATCATTAGGTACTAGACCACAATGCATTTCTCTCGAGGTGGTCTATTAACAGTATTGGGCTGGTGTTCAATTCTTGTGTAAATTAAAAATCAAAGGTACAGACATCCATTTGAAATCGAGGCCCAGCCTATAATGACACAGTATATATATTTGTATTTCACATAAAAATCTGTTTAATTTGATATTATGTCATGAGGGATGCCGACACCAGTGTTTGAAGATATTTGGCTGATGTAGATTGACAGCGGATGGACGGATGCCGTCTGGTTTTAGCTTTTAGAAATGTCCTTTGTGTTCGTCTGTGCCTCTTTTGGATGTTTTTGTTAACTGTATTGTAATTTCTTTCATATGATTTACTATCTTGTACATTTGTCATAATAAAAATGAAATGAAACCTGTATAATGATGGTGTAATGCTTTTATATGTGCAGTTTCTTGCAGATATCAACAGTAATAGTCCAAGAGCAAGAGAGGAGAACACTGAAGTCAAGAGGTCAGTAATGAACCGTTATAGTATATCTGACACTGCAGTTCTAAATGTGACCACATGGTGGCGACCAATTTGTGAGAATAGATAGGAACGGATATCTGTATGGTGTTTAAAACGTTTGGTTTTACATCTGGTTCTGAAAGGTTTATGCGTGCTGTATATTAATGAATATCGAATTTGAATTACCTAAATTAATTTTTGCAATGTTATTTATTTGTTGTAGTTTTACAGTAATAATCCTGCTCCCAAACTGACCAGGCTGGTCTATGGCTGGGCTGGTTTTAGAGTGGTTTTGAGCACTTTTCAGCAGGTCAGGCTGGGAAACCAGCTTAAATCCTCTAAGACCGGCAAACTAGTTTTGGCTGGGTTAAGCAGTGAGAGAAGTCTCATTTACAGCCAAGAGTTCTGCGTTCCTCTTCAATCAGTTCAAGTTTAATTCTTTTTGAGTTTCTGGCATTCACTTCAAAACTCCCTGCGGGAATTCCTGTTTGTTGGAGACTTTCCTCTAAACCGTCCTGTGTCTCTCCTTAACTTTAACCATCTGATCCCACATTGTATCTTAAGCAAGTGGCATCGCCATGCCAACACCGAAATTAGAAACAGGCAACACTTCTTAAGTTGTCACATTTCTTGGATCTTTCGCTCAGCATCGACAATTTGATCAGACCAAGAGTTTTTGTTAACATACATAACTTTTATTATGAGATCTGCTAACATGGAGACCAGCTGTGAAAGCGGATTTACTCGTTCGGATCTCATTACCGCAGAGTCTGGCCGATGCTGTCTGAGTGGAATACTAATGCAGTTCTTCTCTGCATGTTAACAGTCCTCACATATTCTAACGTTTGAGCTTGTATAGAAGAATGAGTGTTAGGGCTGGAGAACAGAGCATGAGGGTGATGGGAGGGGAACAGATATAGTGCCCCCGGGTGAGAACCCTCTGAATTAACCCAACTTGTTTTGGTGAAATACTCAGGCTTGACGATTAAATGTAAATTGATGTGCTATTTTCTTCCGTCTTTATGCGTCACTGTCTTTTCTGTCGAAGATAACCTCCGTTTTATTTTATATGTTTAATCAAGTAGGCTACAGAAATCCAGAAGTAGGCCTATAGTTCAGTTTTATGCAGTCAAGCTGCTTTATTATGGAAGCCTGTTCCCGAAAGAATGAAGTACCCTTGTCAGAACGATAGTCTATGAACGTTTCCTGTTTGCTAAGATTATGTTAAAATCATCACTTAAGATTCTTTTTAAGCTAATTTTACTTCATTAAGGTGGATCTGCTTCATATTAGTGCCGTTAACGTCTTTAGTTCCTTTTGAAGCTGACTGCTCAATATACGATGAACCACTCCCAAGTGTGTGAATTCGGAAGTGTCTTTTGTCTCCTTTTGATTCTGTTCCCCAAACGGCCTTGGAAAAAAACAGCCAGCTCCATGCTTTCAGAGTGACTTTCTTTCTTTGAACAACATGGTGTGAATATGGTTATGGGGGAGTGATTGCTCATGGTCACAGTGAGGTCATCCTGAGGTCATGTGAAGAGGGAAATGTTCAATCAAATTCACCAGAATCACAGGCCTGGAAATTCACTTTTGCCCTCTGAATGAACCACAGGAGTTCCATTTCATTAAATTTAAAAATAAAATAAATAATTAAATTTTTTTAATTTAAATATTTATATATATATTTTTACTTCATTAAGGTGGATCTACTTCATATTAGTGCCGTTAACGTCTTTAGTTCCTTTTGAAGCTGACTGCTCAATATACGATGAACCACTCCCAAGTGTGTGAATTCGGAAGTGTCTTTTGTCTCCTTTTGATTCTGTTCCCCAAACGGCCTTGGAAAAAAACAGCCAGCTCCATGCTTTCAGAGTGACTTTCTTTCTTTGAACAACATGGTGTGAATATGGTTATGGGGGAGTGATTGCTCATGGTCACAGTGAGGTCATCCTGAGGTCATGTGAAGAGGGAAATGTTCAATCAAATTCACCAGAATCACAGGCCTGGAAATTCACTTTTGCCCTCTGAATGAACCACAGGAGTTCCATTTCATTAAATTTAAAAATAAAATAAATAATTAAATTTTTTTAATTTAAATATTTATATATATATATATACACATAAAATATTTGTCTTCAAATGTATAAATAAATAAAATTAATAAATACATAAACATTTAAATGTTTTTTATATTTAGTTAATCTAGTTTGATTTCAGGTGTGTAAAGTTTTGCCAAATTATTCATTTTTTGGATCTGTATATATTTAGATATTAACTGGCTTCAGATAGTGGAGAAAATACATTTTTATTTAAACACAAAAATTAACATTTATAAAAAAAGTAAGTTTATTAGAATTTATTCGAATAATTTTGCAATAAATAACATATTAAAATAAATTGAAATGTAGTTAAATTTGAGTTAATCTAGTTTGTTCTCAGGAGGATAAAGTATTATGTAAAATGATTAATTTTTGTGATCTGTGTATATTCAGATATTAACTGGCCTCAGATAGGGTTAGGGAAAAATATGTATTTTTTATAATTTCATTAAAATTAAAAATGAAATTATAAAAATTAAAATAACATTTATTTAAAAACATGAAGTCTAAAATGTATTAAAATTCATTTTATAAAATTTTATTCAAAGAATAAAAATATAATATAGAAAATATTGATTTTAATCTAGTTTGTTCTCTGGAAAATAAAATATTATGCCAAAGATGATTCATTTTTGGATCAGTGTATATTCAGATATTGGCCGCGGATAGTAGAGAAAATTATTTTTTATTTAAATAATTAGAAATAACATTTAAACCATTATAAAATAACATTTCTTAAATGTATTCAAATTAAATTACATTGAACTAACTAAATAAAAAAGTACAGAAAATATATTGAATTAATCTATTTTGTTTTCAAGACAGAAAGAATAATGCAAACAAATTGTTTTCCAAATTAATCCAAACTCCAAATGAAATGGCATTAGATTAGTGTAAAACTGTAAACACATTCGACCACAGAACCACTCTTTGAGCAAGTATTTTGCATAAAACTCTCATAAATAAAGACACAGTGACATATATGGATTATTCTCTTCCTGCTTCCATTTTGATTATGGTGTTTTTTCTATATGAAGTTTAATTTTGTGAGGGCAAAGAGCCTCTTTGCACAAAGCGGCATCCCTGCGGACCTGCTGAATGCATGGTGAATGAGCAGAATCTCTGCTAATGGCTTGAATGGTTGCTGGGTGATAAGCCATTGATGCCGGCAGACACACTGAGTTTGCTCATCACAGTGGGTCTCTAAAAGCCCCTCAGCTCACAGAGACGCTGGAAAACCCTTCCTTCTGTCATCCTGACACTTTTATCTTATGTCAGCGATAGATTATAGCCCACTTTTTTTTGTCTAATGGTGAATAAAATGGTGTTTTAAAATACATTTAAAAAGAAAACATTTATAGATTTTTTTTCTTTCTCCTAGACAGTAATGCGACTGAATGGAGAACAAACTGAGATTTTTTTCTTCTGAGTAAAGACCCTAGTAGGTCTCACACATCTATCATGTAGACTTTCAGACGAATAGAACCACATACTAGCTCTCTTACTGTATATCAATAGTTTCTACAATCATTTCTTGTAGCTTACCAGCAATACCAAGGTTTTGGCATTTGATTAGATCCTGAAAAATTGTATTTTGTTCAATTTAACATTTTGAAAGAATTTTTGAAGATTTTTAGAACAAATTGTAGAGACTCAGGAACTCTGAGAATTTTTTCTAAAATAAAATATTTGTATTAAAATGTATTAAGGCAAATATAAATAAATAGAAAATTATTAATTAATTAAAATAACATTTATGAAATAAAATATTTGTATTTATTTAAATAAAATGTATAAATACATTTGTATTTAAATAAATAAATACATTAATGAATTAAAGAAAATAGTAATTAATAAATTAATTTTGGAACAAAGTGTAGAGATGCAGGATCTTCAAGAAATATATTTTGTTAATTTAATAGTTAAATAAAATTAAATGAAATCACCATATATGAAATAAAATATTTGTATGAAATATTACATATTTAAATAAATAAATAAATACATTTTGTAACTAAGTGCAGAGATGCAGGATCTCCCCAAAACATTTTTTGAATTAAATGTATAGTTAAATAAATAAAATAAAATAAAATGTATGAAATAAAATGTGTAATAAATAAATAAATACAAGTAGTAATATTTAGGTAATCTAGTTTCTTGATCTAGAGAATCAAGAGAATAAGTTATCATGCAAAAAAAAGGAAATAGATCTTGATAAAATAAGTTGTTGCTCAACATAAAAGCATCTGCTAAATGCTCAAATGCCATTTGTGTGTTTTTTGATCTCTTGGGGGATTTTAGATCTCCAGATATATGCACACACTTACATTTTCTGCAGTAATTTATTCATAAAATCTTCTTTAAAAATATTTATAACAATAATTTAGAAATTAAAGATGCCCTTTATAGTTTTTCACTGGCTCTTTAAAGTTTATGGGTGAACGTCAAGAGAAAATGTGCATGAAACAAGTGATATCAGATGCTTTGAGTGAGTTCAGCTGTTTCATATGGACTGTAAAACCAATACCTTCAGGCGCTGTGGCTCTATTCTACTCCATCCAAACTCTCAGACTCAACAAGTTCTGGGAACCCAGTGCACTCACCCAACTGCCCTGCTTCCCCAAAATCTACCAGTCTTCAAAACTGTAAGCAGAAAGGCTGAAAGCGTCTTTTGTGCTTCATCTCTTTTGTCTGCCGGGAAGAGAGAGGGAACGGGTGGGTGATGGGGAAGAGGGGGGTTACTGGTCTGGAAGTGTTTGGTCCAAATTACACATTCAAGTCGAGCACTGTTTATGATTACTCTCACAGAGACCGGACAAAAGCAGAGACATTCCAAGAGCCCAGTGAAGAGGACCAACTTATTCTGAGAAAGGACAGAGACCTAGGCCTACATCATAACCTCATTCACATGAACTCAGGCCTGGAGATACATGTAAAACCTTCATATGCCTCTGGGTCAACGAGCAATCAAATAAAAATGACACCATAAAATGGATAGTTTCAGGCCTGGATGCTGATTGGTCAATTCAACACTCCAGACCAGCTATAATTCACAATATCGCAAACGCGGCGAAAACAACTACACTACCATTCAAAAAGATTTCCTTTATATAGAAATGAATGCTTTTATTCATCGAACGTGTTGCAAAATATATACGTTTCAAATAAACGCTGTTCTTATGAACTTTTTTGTTTTAAAAAATCCACAAAAATATGAAGCTGTTTTCAACTGCGATAATAATACAAATACGATTATTAAGCACCACCGAATCAGCATATTAGAATGATTTCTGAAGGATCATGTGACACTGAAGACTGGAGTAATTAAGCTGAAAATTCAGCTTCGCATCACAGGAGTATTTTACATTTTAAAAATATTAAAATAGAATTTACAGTATTACTGTTTTTACTGTATTTTTGATTAAATAAATGCAGCCTGCATTAAAATCTTACTTTTATATAAAATAAAATATTTGATGAAAAACGTGTCCAAAATATTTTATAGGCTGTTTGTCACCCTATATTTATAGTTATTGTGCAATAAAATAAAATATTTTAAGGCAATTAGGTTTAAAATATTAGATGCTATTTTATTTATATTTGTAGCCTTGATGTTATATTTGCTGCACTGTGCAATCCAATAGAATAAAATACAGAGGTGTAAACTATTGGAGTAAATGTAATTAGTTACTGTATTTGAGTATCTTTTTGAGTACTTTGTAGTTGTACTGAGTATCAAAGATATTAGCAACTTTTACTCTTTACTCCACTACATTTGAAATGAGTGTTGCCGTTACACATTACATTTCGCATGGACCTAGCTTTTTCTGCAGCACTTTATTTCTGCTACAAAAGACGTGATATTGCCTATTACAGGTCACTGAAAGTACTGCATCTTGTGCGTTTTGCCCTTACTCACCCAAACTTTTCAACAAGGCTACTTTATGTGACTTAGCAAGTATTTGTGAATCAGAGGTGTTTTATAAATGAGATGAGGACATGACTGCAGCCGGCAATGAGGCCCAAACCAACACATCCACTGCAAGAAGGCTTCGGCTTTTTAATTTTACTTCACATTATTTTATTTATAGCTTTTTAATTTTACTTCACATTATTTTATTTATTCATTATACTGAAGAGAACTTTTGGAAAGATATATATTTTTTTTTTGTAATTTTGAGGTGTTCAGTTTTCTTTTGGTTTTAGAAAATAAACGTGATTGCTCTCCTCACAAATCAACTCTTTCCTGTTTGTGTTTCATGCTCTCTGTGCCTTGCCCTGGACTTTTATGTCACTTCCTGTCTCCCGTGGTGTTTGTAGTCAGTTTGTAGTCCGTTTGTTCATTGGTTCCCCTTAATTAGTCTCCCCAGGTGTGTATTATCTTGTTAAGCTTGTTAGCCCCCTGTGTATATATAGCCCTAGTTTTTCTTTAGTTTTTTGTGATATATAATGGTTGTCTTTTTGCCAGTCGTTCTGGTTTTTTTTTGTTACCTTTGGTTTATTGTTTGTTCTAGCTTTTCCATTAAATACCTGCACATAGATCCTTGCCTCTGCCCGTTTTCCCCAGCTTCTCTCCACAACGATACAGTTTTTCACTGGCATGTCTCCTTGACTAGTGCATCTTTGAGCCTATATTTAGTGTAAGTCAAATACTTGGGTACAGTTAAAATCAGATACTCTAAGACTTTTACTCAAGTTGTTTTGGAATTGGTGACTTGTAACGTTAGTGGAGTCATTTTCACTGTAAGGTATCTGTACTTTTACTCAAGTATGGTTCTTAGGTAATCTTAACACCTCTGATAAAATATGTCCAAAATATTTGGTCACCTGGTGTGACAAACCATTTAATTGGTATAAATCACTCCAAATGTAAATGACACAGACTGTTTGTGGGGCCTGTGGGAGAGAGGTGTGTGTGTGTGAGAGAAAGAACGCTCACCCCACAGGAAGTCCATCACGAGTGTCATCTGAAGAGTCCAAAGACCTGCCGAGAGCGTTATTCCTCGCCCTCCAAATCACAGAACGAGTTCGTTCTCAACCATTGAAACCGTCTCTCAGGATTAAATGTCAAACACGACGTGAATTCTGAACGCTTAGCGTTGGATGTCACAGAAACACGACTGGGGTTCACCTCATGTGTGCCCTCAAAGAAAGCTCGGAAAGTTGACAGCATTAGTACAAAATTAGCATCGGAGTGACGTTAATTAGCCTTTGAAACCTTTTTTTAATTGGTATATTCTAACAGTTTCATTTATTTTAATGTGAGAATCAAGCAAGAACCCTCCTGTCATTCCATCATGTACTGTACCACCACTGGGCCCCCCTTTGAAGTGTCTTGAGCATCTCCTATTTGGAGTTAGCAAGCAACAGCTCTGATAAAATATGTCCAAAATATTTTGTCACCTGGTGTGACAAACCATTTAATTGGTATAAATCACTCCAAATGTAAATGACACAGACTGTTTGTGGGGCCTGTGGGAGAGAGGTGTGTGTGTGAGAGAAAGAACGCTCACCCCACAGGAAGTCCATCACGAGTGTCATCTGAAGAGTCCAAAGACCTGCCGAGAGCGTTATTCCTCGCCCTCCAAATCACAGAACGAGTTCGTTCTCAACCATTGAAACCGTCTCTCAGGATTAAATGTCAAACACGACGTGAGTTCTGAACGCTTAGCGTTGGATGTCACAGAAACACGACTGGGGTTCACCTCATGTGTGCCCTCAAAGAAAGCTCGGAAAGTTGACAGCATTTGTACAAAATTAGCATCGGAGTGACGTTAATTAGCCTTTGAAACCTTTTTTTAATTGGTATATTCTAACAGTTTCATTTATTTTAATGTGAGAATCAAGCAAGAACCCTCCTGTCATTCCATCATGTACTGTACCACCCCTGGGCCCCCCTTTGAAGTGTCTTGAGCATCTCCTATTTGGAGTTAGCAAGCTCCTCCCCTTCTGAGATCCTGAGCATCAGGAGCTTCTTACTGGTGGAAGGTTATTAAATTCCCAGCACAGACTGGCTAACTCTGATCACTCAGGGCATCTCTCAGCACAAGAGCTCACTGGAAGCAGGTAAGCAGCTCTTCTCTCAGATACTTGTAGCTATGGAGCTTTTTTGGGGGGGGGGGCTGAGCACCATTAACCTGGAAATCAGATTTAATTATTATAAATGACAGTATTTGCATTCTGTAGAATTTAAATACACAGAGATTTATGTGGTTCACACTGAATTGGTGAACGTCAGCTACAAGAGCAAATAACTGTAGGTCTTATAAATTCATTTGTCATTTGTAGAGTAAAAAACTTAAATTGACATGAAATTTAGTTGCCTATAAAATGCAATATATAATAATAAAAAAGCTTTCATTTGCATAATATAATTGTATATCATATATATTTAAAAAGTGTGTATGAATATATTTCTTTTTTTAGTTTTTAGTAATAAAAATTCATTTACATAATTTTAACTAGATTACCTAATCATTTCAAAAAAAAATTTATTTCAGTAATTGAATTGCATGTTATATAGTTTAAATTATAAATATATTTATTTCAGTAATAAAAAAACCTGCCATTTACGTGGAATGTCCTTGCATTTATCATATATTTTAAAATATGCTTCGAATTATTTATGCTTATTAATGAAGTTATTTCCAATGAATTACACTACTGCATTTTTTTTAGGTTGCATTTTGGTTTTCCATAATTTTTTGCTGTCTTTCCCTTTAAATTTTAACTCAAGGATTTGTGATTTAGATCAGTGGATGTGCTAGATAGAGTTTGTCTCATTTTTTTCTTCTTCTTGTGTAGAGTCTCTTTTGGGTCACCGGTTCAGCCCAGCTAGTTTGATCGGAGTGTGTTGAGTGACACCGCCAGCATGACCAAAAGCACCGGGGAGAAGCCGCGGTCGCGCAATCGCGTGCAGCAGATCCGAGAGGGAATTCACCTGCGTTCCCTAAAGGCGAGGAAGAAAGTGGAGGACATCACTAAAGATGACGTAAAGAGCTTTCTGAGAAGAAATGCTTTTGTGCTCCTCACCGTTGGAGCTGTGGTCTTTGGTCAGTGCACCTGGTTTAGTGAAATTATTTTTCAGTTTAAGTTTTCAAGTATGAAAGTTTACTCTAACCATCTAAAGAAGTAATCTAACCTGAAGTTAGTGTCTTGGTCAAGGACACAAATCTACTGTACAACCTACCACCAGTTTGCTGTAAAGCCAAACATTATTTTGACAATGGATGCCTTTTGATTTATGACAGAAAAGAGTTTTCAACAGATCTGTGCATCTGAAATGCTTATTTTTTTCCAGGTATCTTGCTGGGTTTTGCTTTGAGGCCATATAAAATGTCATACAGAGAAGTGAAGTATTTCTCCTTTCCTGGTGAGCTATTGATGCGTATGCTGCAGATGCTAGTGCTTCCCCTTCTTGTCTCAAGTTTGATTACAGGTACGATATTTTATTGTTTTGATAATTTTTTTTTTTTTTGCCAAAAATGTGTCATGCAACAGTTTGACTGCAGATTTTAAATTAAATATGTTACAGCAATCTACAGCAATAACTGGGAACTTAAGTCATAAGTCTTAACTGAAAATCTGAACTCTTTATGGAAAGTATAGAAGAAAAAGGGGTGGAGCAACTGGCACAGGCCAAATGATTAAGAGGGTCCAATGAAATCCTCAGTAGTCTAGCTGCTCTTTGAGTTTGGGCTAATGGGATCCATCTATAAAAATGTTGTCCCAGGCCCTGAGAATTTAATTGACATGCTTATAATGAAAAAGCAAAACAGTGATGTGAGGACATAGTAAAATCAAGTCATTAATAGAATGAGAATGACATGAATTTGAAATTGAGGGAGTGGCTGGACTTTTAAACTAATTCTATAGGATGTGAAAGAGAAAAGGGATAAAAAGAAGCATGGAAAGGAAGGAAATTAGTGGCCAATTAATGACACAAAGCAGCTCAAGATTTAAAAGGCCTCAGAATTCAATGCATAAAGTCAATGTATGGGTATAAGACAATTAGTGACACAGAAAGACTTAACTCTTTCCCCGCCATTGATGAGTTATCTCGTCTTTTACAAGAAAACGCTTCCCCGCCAAAGACGAGTTTTTACGGCTTTTCGTGTTTTCACTGTTATACGCTCGGGGGCGCTATTACGCATCTTCTGAACGAGTACAAAACCTCCCGAACAAAATCACACCTGAACAGAACCGAGAAACTTGCGATCTCTTATGTAAACATGCATATGAAAAATAATGCGATCATCAGCAATAGACAGCATATAAATGAAAACTGCATAATGTTACAGAGTAAAATGTTGATCCAGGAAGTGGTATATGTCTCTGCAAGCTTTGGAGGTATTGATGGAAGCCATTAACTGGATTTATGCTTTGATAATCGTACTGAATATTATCCCGATGTAGTTTTTGATAAAAATTAGATTTTTCTCACCTTTTTGTTCAAATATTGCATTTTTTATGAAACCTAACTATATTCAAGCTAGAATATTCTACATTAAGCTAGAATAAAACAGATTTTTTTTGTTTAAAAGTAGAGGCTCTGATCTTTATTTTGGTGTATTGCATATTCAAATATTCATACAGCAAAATATACTGGAGGCCATCAAATTTGAATGAAAACCATCAAAATTGCTGGCGGTGGCTGGCTACTTTTTTCAAAAATGTTGGAGGGAAAAGAGTTAACATGGAGCTGATAGAACAGCAATGAAGTCTCCTTGTTTTTTTTGTTCAGATCTCATCAAACACTCAAAAGTAGTAGCAACTTTCACGGAAACAGGTGTTACAGCTGTGCCTCTGTGAAGCAAAGCATTACGCTGGGCACCATTTTCTGGTTTGTAGACAGTGACCTCTTTGTGCTTCTATTAAAAGTGGCAGTGAGAATGAGGCAGAGGTTGTAAAGATGAGTTCAGTCCCTCCTACCCCTGCTGCTTCACTTCATACACATAAAGGAATGAGAGAACTTCCTTCAGACTCAAACTCTGATTGGTTAGTAATAATAATAATGAATTAAATTAAATATAAAATGAATAACAAAATAATTATTGTTATTATTTGTTGGGCATTTTATTCTGTAATTGTGGCACACTTGGGTGTGAGAGGGGGCTGTTTTGTTTATTCACTTCTTTGTAACTGCACAACATGAGTCATTTCTTTAGTCTGATACAAGTGCATTGGGAGACTGTTTGCTGTTGCTGTGGAGACATAGAGAGGGTGGCATGACCGCTGAAACACGGGCAGGTGGAGGAATTTCCCAGGCCTGTCCGAGAGAAAGAGAGATGAACGAATGCTGATCAAGAGAGAGAAGTATGGTCGAGAGAGACAGAGTATGAACAGAGGGATAAGGAAGGAAATTAGTGGCCAATTAATGACACAAAGCAGCTCAAGATTTAAAAGGCCTCAGAATTCAATGCATAAAGTCAATGTATGGGTATAAGACAATTAGTGACACAGAAAGACTTAACTCTTTCCCCGCCATTGATGAGTTATCTAGTCTTTTACAAGAAAACGCTTCCCCGCCAAAGACGAGTTTTTACGGCTTTTCGTGTTTTCACTGTTATACGCTCGGGGGCGCTATTACGCATCTTCTGAACGAGTACAAAACCTCCCGAACAAAATCACACCTGAACAGAACCGAGAAACTTGCGATCTCTTATGTAAACATGCATATGAAAAATAATGCGATCATCAGCAATAGACAGCATATAAATGAAAACTGCATAATGTTACAGAGTAAAATGTTGATCCAGGAAGTGGTATATGTCTCTGCAAGCTTTGGAGGTATTGATGGAAGCCATTAACTGGATTTATGCTTTGATAATCGTACTGAATATTATCCCGATGTAGTTTTTGATAAAAATTAGATTTTTCTCACCTTTTTGTTCAAATATTGCATTTTTTATGAAACCTAACTATATTCAAGCTAGAATATTCTACATTAAGCTAGAATAAAACAGATTTTTTTTGTTTAAAAGTAGAGGCTCTGATCTTTATTTTGGTGTATTGCATATTCAAATATTCATACAGCAAAATATACTGGAGGCCATCAAATTTGAATGAAAACCATCAAAATTGCTGGCGGTGGCTGGCTACTTTTTTCAAAAATGTTGGAGGGAAAAGAGTTAACATGGAGCTGATAGAACAGCAATGAAGTCTCCTTGTTTTTTTTGTTCAGATCTCATCAAACACTCAAAAGTAGTAGCAACTTTCACGGAAACAGGTGTTACAGCTGTGCCTCTGTGAAGCAAAGCATTACGCTGGGCACCATTTTCTGGTTTGTAGACAGTGACCTCTTTGTGCTTCTATTAAAAGTGGCAGTGAGAATGAGGCAGAGGTTGTAAAGATGAGTTCAGTCCCTCCTACTGCTGCTTCACTTCATACACATAAAGGAATGAGAGAACTTCCTTCAGACTCAAACTCTGATTGGTTAGTAATAATAATAATGAATTAAATTAAATATAAAATAAAATGAATAACAAAATAATTATTATTGTTATTATTTGTTGGGCATTTTATTCTGTAATTGTGGCACACTTGGGTGTGAGAGGGGGCTGTTTTGTTTATTCACTTCTTTGTAACTGCACAACATGAGTCATTTCTTTAGTCTGATACAAGTGCATTGGGAGACTGTTTGCTGTTAGTGGCAGTGAGAATGAGGCAGAGGTTGTAAAGATGAGTTCAGTCCCTCCTACCCCTGCTGCTTCACTTCATACACATAAAGGAATGAGAGAACTTCCTTCAGACTCAAACTCTGATTGGTTAGTAATAATAATAATGAATTAAATTAAATATAAAATGAATAACAAAATAATTATTGTTATTATTTGTTGGGCATTTTATTCTGTAATTGTGGCACACTTGGGTGTGAGAGGGGGCTGTTTTGTTTATTCACTTCTTTGTAACTGCACAACATGAGTCATTTCTTTAGTCTGATACAAGTGCATTGGGAGACTGTTTGCTGTTGCTGTGGAGACATAGAGAGGGTGGCATGACCGCTGAAACACGGGCAGGTGGAGGAATTTCCCAGGCCTGTCCGAGAGTGAAAGAGATGAACGAATGCAGATCAAGAGAGTGAGAGAGTATGGTTGAGAGAGATGGAGTATGAACAGAGGAAATTGTGACGTGAGAGGCTGAACTTTAAAAGATGCTGAAGTTTGGGCCCCCAGGAGGACGAGAGGACCAAACAATGGCTGCTTTCTCTTTCTGCTCTGGGGATCAGGGCTGCAGAAAGGCCCCTGACTTGTTCCAAATTCAAACCTTAATTTGTTTTGGCAAGTCAAAGTCTTTTTGCTCCATTGACTTCTACAATGATTGCAATTAATCCTAAGAGACTTTTAAAGTCAAGCGATATAGTACTTTTCAGCTAAGTGAAGATTAAGTCTTGAATCTTTTGTCTTTCACAACCACCACATATCTTCATGTCTGTACAAATTCTGGTGAGATTTTTGCATTTAAGTATTGGTACAAGACCTGGGCTGCGTTTCCCAAAAGCATTGAGTACATCGTAGACCCATTGAAACCAATGGAGCTACGATCAACTTACGATGCTTTTGGGGGAAACAGCCCCCTGGTCTTCTCAGCAATGATGGTATGTGTAACCAAGTGTTTATTCAAATATGATTTGGATTCATTCTCATAGAAAAAAATGCTAAATTCTAATTCTTTCGGTCTAGGCATGGCGGCATTGGACAGTCGCGCCTCTGGAAAGATGGGCATGCGTGCAGTCATATACTATATGACCACCACTTTCATCGCAGTGTTCATCGGCATCATTATGGTTCTGATTATCCACCCGGGTAAAGGCTCAAAGGATGAATTCACTAAACAGCAGAAAATCGAGCAGGTCAGCCCAGCCGATGCCTTCCTCGACCTCATCAGGTAATGGACAGGTGTAGTCCATTGGTTTCTCCGAAATACTGATATGAACCAGTGACTTTATTCATTATATAAACTCTTTTGCAGAAACATGTTTCCTCCTAATCTGGTTCAGGCCTGCACTCAACAGGTGAGAATGTTTTTCACATGATCCTATTATTCAAAATTGTTTTTTTTTTAAATACCATCTTAGATAATCATAAAGATTTATTAAATAATATCTCTCTCTGTTGCACACATTATGAAAGCAATGGTAAAAAAAAAAGAACAACATTTTCTTGGCTAAAATCTTCATTACTAAAATAAAATAAAAATTTAATTCTTAAAAAGGTATTCAAAAAGGTATTTCCCTGTAACACAATGTTGTTTCTTTGCAAAAAAACAAGATAAAATACAATAAAATAAAAATATTTCAAAAAGAGAAAAAGAAAAAAAAACACATTTATTGAATTTTATATAAAATATTGTATACATTTTATTTTCATGTAACTAAATTGTGACAAAAAAAGCTTTAAAAGTAAATGTACTCTCCAACAGATGTGAATTATTTTTTTATTTTTCTGAGGGTAAAGATTTACAAAAATGTGAGGTGCATCATAGAAGAAGTTAAAGTTTGTTTTATTGGGTTATTCCTTAATTATTAACCACTTAATTGCCAATTATTAATTGAAAAAAAAAATTTGAATAAAGACTCTCATAGAGTAGAATATATGTGCATGGCGTAGAATAAGCGGTCATAGATATATAATATTTAGATATATATGTCATAGGAGTGAGCGTGACATTTTATCAAGTGTTTCCTAAATTGATTTAGCTTTTAATTCTGCTATTAACGAATAAAATGAAAAAATACTATATTGAAACACATTTTCCTGAAATGTATCATGGTTTCCTCTAAAATATTAAGCCGAACAACTGTTTTCAACATTGATAATAATAAGAAATAATTCTTGACCAGCCAGTCAGCATATGTAACCCTGGAGCACAAAACCAGTCTTAAGTCGCTGGGGTATATTTGCAGCACTAGCCAACAATACATTGTACGGGTCAAAATTATTGATTTTTCTTTTATGCCAAAAATCATTGGGATATTAAGTAGAGATCATGTTCCATGAAGATATTTAGTAAATTTCCTAACGTAAATATATCAAAACTTAATTTTTGATTAGTAATATGCTTTGCAAAGAACTTCATTTGGACAACTTAAAAGGTGATTTTCTAAATATTTAGATTTTTTTGCACTCTCAGCTTCCAGATTTTCACATAGTTGTATCTCGGACAAATATTGTCCTATCCTAACAAACCATACTCTAATGGAAAGTTTATTTATTCCGAAAAAAATGGACCCTTATGACTGGTTTTGTTGTCCAGAGTCACATATTATGATGATTTCTTAAGGGTCATGTGACACTGTAAATTGAAGTAATTATGCTGAAAATTCAGCTTTACCATCACAGGAATAAATTAAATTTCAACACATATTCAAATAGAAAATGGTTGTTTAACTGTAACATTATTCCACGATATTACTGTTTTTACTGTATTTTTATCAGATAAATTCAACCTTGGTGAGTTTCTTTCATTAACATTAAAAAATCTTACAGACTTTAAACTTTTGAATGATAGTGTATATGTAAATATTAACCATTATCATTTCAAAACCATAATAATACATTTAGTTTTTTGAATTTATTGGTATTTATGTATTAGGATTTCATTCATGAGGATGACTTGTTTTGTTTCGAATAACAACAATCATCCTCAAGAAGAATAACTAGATTTTCGTTGCTTGTCATGTAAGTACCTTACAAAAAGACATTCATTATAATTCACCACAGAAACGTCTCGTCATAATTTCACCTTACTATAAAAATAGATGAATTTCCTGTTTGTCTGAACAGAAATGTGCCCTGTGCATGTGTAGCTCATTGACATTTTGGGAACCGTTATTAAGAAGTGCTGCTTCTGAATCTGAATCAGTTTCTTTTCCACTCTTTGGTAGTCTGGTTTAAAATAAAACCGAAATAACAAACTTGAATGAATGTAAATGTATCTTTAAACACCATACCCTATTCCCAGGTATGCACCTATTGGTATCCTCTTTCTGATTGCAATTTTATATAAAATATTGTATACATTTTATTTTCATGTAACTAAATTGTGACAAAAAAAGCTTTAAAAGTAAATGTACTCTCCAACAGATGTGAATTATTTTTTTATTTTTCTGAGGGTAAAGATTTACAAAAATGTGAGGTGCATCATAGAAGAAGTTAAAGTTTGTTTTATTGGGTTATTCCTTAATTATTAACCACTTAATTGCCAATTATTAATTGAAAAAAAAATTTGAATAAAGACTCTCATAGAGTAGAATATATGTGCATAGCGTAGAATAAGCGGTCATAGATATATAATATTTAGATATATATGTCATAGATGCTCCAGGTTATGAAGTTCATGAGCAGTTTGGGGGGAAATTCTAATGTTTCCCTGTTCAGCAGGAAGTCAATTTATCATTAGATTTGATAAGACTTGTTGATATCTCAAAGGACAAAAACTTAAAATGTATCACTCTTGGATCCAAAATGTTTTTCTGGGAGGCCTTGAATTTATAATTATACCACTACTGTTCACAAGTCTTGACAACGTTTCATTTCTCCTCCTGCTGGCCCAAGCTAGTTAACTTAGCGTGTAAGGAATAGACATTTTCCATTTAGCATTTTGAGAGTCTGGCTTGAGTTCGACCCACAGCTGTGTTTGGACCAGCTGAGAGCTTTGGCAGAGCTGTAATGGTGCCACAGTCAGATATAATGGGACAGAAATGGCAAGATAATGACACTGAAGAGCCTGACAGTGGCTCACAGTCTGTCCGGACACACTCCGCAGGGACACCCTGCAGTCAACCAGATTTAAAAAAAATAAAAAACATATTTCACAAATATTGAAAAGAGTCTTTCTGTAGAAGTATTCTAGCAATCCAAATCGATCAGATTCTTGCTCATTTTTAAAACTACTTCTCTTCTTCCTCCTGTAGTTTAAGACACAATATAGCAAGAGGGTCATTCACGTGAAGATGATCGTAAACGATTCGATATTCAACCTAACTAACGCCACCCAGGAGATTGCCCAAGAGGAAGTGATCCCTCTCCCGGGCACCACCAGCGGGGTTAATGCCCTCGGGCTGGTGGTGTTTTCAATGTGCTTCGGCTTGATCATTGGGAATATGAAGGAACAGGGACAGGCTCTCAGAGACTTCTTCGACTCCCTCAACGAGGCCATCATGCGACTTGTTGCTATTATTATGTGGTGAGTGATTCCAGACACACAAACGGTGTTTAAAAAGTAAACTAGATTAAAAACTGTGTTGATGTAGCCTAAGGAGGTTTTTCCAATATCCGTTCCTTAATTTAAACTTATGAATTTACAATAAACTTAGAGTGAGCGTGACATTTTATCAAGTGTTTCCTAAATTGATTTAGCTTTTAATTCTGCTATTAACGAATAAAATGAAAAAATACTATATTGAAACACATTTTCCTGAAATGTATCATGGTTTCCTCTAAAATATTAAGCCGAACAACTGTTTTCAACATTGATAATAATAAGAAATAATTCTTGACCAGCCAGTCAGCATATGTAACCCTGGAGCACAAAACCAGTCTTAAGTCGCTGGGGTATATTTGCAGCACTAGCCAACAATACATTGTACGGGTCAAAATTATTGATTTTTCTTTTATGCCAAAAATCATTGGGATATTAAGTAGAGATCATGTTCCATGAAGATATTTAGTAAATTTCCTAACGTAAATATATCAAAACTTAATTTTTGATTAGTAATATGCTTTGCAAAGAACTTCATTTGGACAACTTAAAAGGTGATTTTCTAAATATTTAGATTTTTTTGCACTCTCAGCTTCCAGATTTTCACATAGTTGTATCTCGGACAAATATTGTCCTATCCTAACAAACCATACTCTAATGGAAAGTTTATTTATTCCGAAAAAAATGGACCCTTATGACTGGTTTTGTGGTCCAGAGTCACATATTATGATGATTTCTTAAGGGTCATGTGACACTGTAAATTGAAGTAATTATGCTGAAAATTCAGCTTTACCATCACAGGAATAAATTAAATTTCAACACATATTCAAATAGAAAATGGTTGTTTAACTGTAACATTATTCCACGATATTACTGTTTTTACTGTATTTTTATCAGATAAATTCAACCTTGGTGAGTTTCTTTCATTAACATTAAAAAATCTTACAGACTTTAAACTTTTGAATGATAGTGTATATGTAAATATTAACCATTATCATTTCAAAACCATAATAATACATTTTTTTTTTTAGAATTTATTGGTATTTATGTATTGGGATTTCATTCATGAGGATGACTTGTTTTGTTTCGAATAACAACAATCATCCTCAAGAAGAATAACTAGATTTTCGTTGCTTGTCATGTAGAAACGTAATTAGGTTGGCCAAATTAATCATTCCAGATAGATCCCCACAAGTTACACGGCTAAAAGAGCCTCTTTTTAAACTAGGATGAAAACTGAGATGAAAGTAGGAAACTTTTTTTTTTTTACGATAAACAAGTATCGCTGATCGCAATAAATCGATTCTTCATTTCCTCTTTTATTCCCTTTTCTTTTGCACTTACAGTGATCGACTTCGCACAACAACTAACGTCCTGGGAGATTCTATAGGAGCTGGAATCATAGAGTTCCTGTCCAAAGATGAGCTTCAGAACGCCGATGTGGAGTTGGGGAGCTCAGTGCTGGAGGAGAATGAAGTGAAGAAACCTTATCAGATGATCCCTCAGGAGAACGAATATGAGAATGAGAAACCGCCAGACAGTGAGACCAAGATGTAGAGGATGCATAATCAACCCCCAACCAAGGATTTTTTGTGTGTTTGCGTTTGTATATGTACAGTGGCCCTAAAAATATATGAACACTTAAGATGCACTTAAAAATATAAGTTCATTGCTTTTAATGAGAAAATATCAAACTAAATGGCATTTATTTCAAAGAAATATAGTATAAGCATGGTATTTAAGCATTTGGACACTTTCTGGTTGTCAAACTTGGAATAATGTTCATAATTATGGATATGAACTACACTTAACTTCATGCATTCACAAAAATGACTAAAAAGTGAAGTCAGTTTTGAGAAAAGCCCCAAGTTGCTGCTTGGTTTGATATTTAGCCATCTATGCAATAAAATTCATAGGTTTTTTAAGTGTTGATTAAGTGTCCAAATATTTTAGGGGGCATTGTATATGTATATATTTAGTTTTGCTTTTGAATATTTCATTTTCAAACTTCTTTTGACCTTTTACTGTAATTTGGTTCTTGTGCTTTTGTCTCCTGTCTGCAGGTCATACCTATTGTTAAATTGATTTGGCAGGAGAGTTTTACTTTGACAAAAATATATAATAATTTTTTGTATTGCTTTTTCATTATTTTAATAATTAGCTGAAATGTGAATCTATGTGGAGGGCATTGGTATGTTGGTGACCAGCATTTGTTACATGCGCTATAATACAAGCAGCAAGATTTAAACCTTAAGAGTGTCAAAATGAACAGGGTCATTGTACACAGAACTGATTTTTAAGCAGAAATGAATGTCAGTAAATTATTCATCTGATGAACAGACAGAAGTGCATTACACTTTGTTTAATGAACAAGTTGAGTATGACATGGGCAGGATTCCAAGATGGGCTCCGTGTATAAAGTGATCATCTAAAAATGGAGTATAAAATATGTCAAACTGTAAATATCAAGAGAAAATTATGTTTAGCTTTGACAGCTGCTTTACAGATCTTTATGTATGAGAAGACTGAGTGTTTCAGCAGCTATTACAGCAGATATTTGAGTTTTCTCAGCAGCTCCGCACAACTAATCCTAACTGAACACACACATACTTATGCGTTTATGAGATTTTTTTATTCTGCTGTAGTTCATTCATCCACTGACCCTTTTTATTGCCATTTGCTAATATTAACGATAAATAGAAATAATATGTAGCTGCTACTGATTATTAATTGTAGGAAAATGGACTGAACATTTACAGTCCTATGGTTGCAATGACATACAGAACTGAGTTCATTCTGAAAACTGTAAATCTTTTGAAACCATGCTATAGACAACAGGTTGGACTCACATGTACTCAGCTGGAAACTGTGATCTTATATTTGTTTGACTTTTTTTTTTTTAAATGCTTAGTTTTTTTTCAATGTTGCTGTATATTTCCTGTCAAGTCCATAAAAAGCAAAATGGGTGATTAGAACTATAGAATAAAGAGCATACGGATGTTGTGTGTTAAATATAGTTTTGAATAAAATGGAGAGTGGCGATGCATTGCATGGAAATTTTTGTTTTGCTGATGATAGATGAGTAGTTTTCAACAAACTCTGCTATGAGATTGGAGAATTAGCCTAATAAATATAATGAGGGATATAATTAATATATTTAAATATATTTATTACAAAGGCCAAGACAAACGTATACTTATACCTACGTAAACATATGCCTATACCTATAATTCACACCATTAAAAAAAAAATACATTTCTTACCTGGTGGATCATTCTAAGTGGACTTATGCTCCCATCTAGTGGCCGATGATTTTCTTCAGGCAAACAAAAGCACTACACTCAAACAAAGTTAATGTACATATTTGAGTTAAATGTCCAATTACACAAATGCTTGTTTTCTGTATCTATTTCAAAACCCAGCTTTATAAGAATATATTGAGGATACATTTCTTACCTGGTGGATCATTCTAAGTGGACTTATGCTCCCATCTAGTGGCCGATGATTTTCTTCAGGCAAACAAAAGCACTACACTCAAACAAAGTTAATGCACATATTTGAGTTAAATGTCCAATTACACAAATGCTTGTTTTCTGTATCTATTTCAAAACCCAGCTTTATAAGAATATATTGAGGATTCTGTCCTCAAGATTGAAAATCCAATATAAATGCATACATTTATCCTAATTGTTGGCCAGTGGCTTTCCATTTTTTGTGCATTTCTTTTTTTTTTTTTTTTTACAGTTTTGCTGTTCAAAAATCGTTTTACTGTTTTATTGTGCCACAAAGCATGTAAATGTTATTTAGTTGCAGGTTCCATATTGACAGTTTGTCCCATTCGGTATGACAGTATGTCTTGACGTCGGGGTATGTTGTCACAAAAGGTCAGTAGGTGTTCAATGAAATGCATCGTTTTTCCGGGTGCAAATGTTTAATAGTTAAGAACTTAAAGTATGTGCCTATACCGAAGTTACAGAAGTCACATTTACTGGTTTAAGAAGTGTGACAACTATCCCCTACTACTAACATAACGGCATTTTTAGTGTAGTACCGTGAGAGAGCGCAGTTGAGCTGACACCCAGATGCGTATAGTATATGAACAAAAACATTGGTTCAATATTATTGTTAATAAAAAAAAAACATTATTATTTTAATCAATTATTTTAAGTCAACCAATTTTTTGATAGTAACTTTAAAAGCCAACGCAAGACACCACAGGTGCATAGGGTTAAAAAAATGACTAGTTATCACCATACATCCCCAGTCGAACAACTGCAGTACAGTACATTAATAAATTCAATTTTGCACAATTTTGCAAAAATGTACTTACGCCCAGGTTAATTTTTAATTTAAAAAATAATCAAATTATGTTTATATAAATCAGGAGAGTGATATGTGAACAAACTGATAATGCATGAAAAATGCAAATTGCATGAAAAAAGGTATTGTATTTATTGTATTGTAATCGAAATCTACAGACGCAAACAAATCGAATGTAATCAATTAAACACTTTTAAGTGTATTTTGGATGTTTTCTTTCCGCTGGTCTGATTATTATGAAAGCAAAAGATCACAAAACCCCAAAACTGACTGCGTTCAAAAACAATGGTTTTAATTTTCTAATAAGCCTTCACGGTATTTATACACATTTAATGAATACTAGAAAGCAAACGCGTGAATGAGGAGAAAAGAAGAGAGGAGGGAGAATGATAGAGGAGAGGATGGGAAGCGGCGGATGGAAGAAGGCGGGAAGGGGAGGAGAGCAGGCAGCGGAAGTCGGCGGGTCGCTGCTGGTTGGTTCGGCGCCGGTGGAGGGAGTCATTCCTGCAGCAGTGCTTCCGGTCGGCATTTTGTTCTGCGAGAGAGAGAGGGAGTCTGTGTGGATTCTTTTATGAGCGCCCAGGAACCTTTCGGCACCGAATCGTTTTCTGCCATCGTCCGGAGTAAAGTGCGAGCTTCCGCGGACGCCTACGAGAGGAATGACCGCCTCCAGTCCGTCTTCATGTTCGCAGTGAGAGGAAGCGGTGCGACCCGGATTATTGTTGTGAGAGGGACACAGCGAGCCCGAACCCCCCACCTTCACCTTTCAACAACAGAGCCTCAGGTAAATGCGCCGGGCCCGTTTCGCTGGTTCCGAGCGGGAAAGCACAGTAGCCCGTTCTCGGGGTGGGACTGCTTCGGACTTTCTGAAAGGTTATCGGTGTTGTGCAGCCCTCGCTTCGCGTTAGCATACGCGTTAGCTCGGTGCGGGCCCGCAGGCGAATCCGCGGTTCGGATGGTTCGCGAACGAAAGGCCAAAACGGGCCGTTTAAACGGACTCAGCCGGTCCGGGGGGGTTCATCTGGAGATGCAGGTGTGCAGCTGAACCTGAAGCCCGGAGATAAGAGTCATACAGGCCTGCAGCTCCGCAGACCAGAGTAAACAATACTGTCCTATCATAGTAAACCTCATTCACCTTCCATCAGAGTAAACAATGCTGTGATTTTAGAGTAAAACCGTTTCCAGCATCTGTCAGAGTACACAAAATCATATCAGAACAACCCATATGAGCTAGAAATCAGAATGAACAATACTCTCATATTCGAACAAAACTTAATAGCCATTAGAGTATAAACAATGGTCATTTTAAGCAGTTCTCACTAGCCGTTTGTGAGAATAAACTCAAACTCCTCTTATTTACCATTTAGCTCAGTAAACAATATCATAACCATCTAGATTAGATAGTAAACCTGATTAACTATTCATCAGAATAAACAATACTCCCTTCCTAAAGCTGAATTTACTAGACATCAGAATAGTTTTATTAATGAGATCCACAATATCTAATTATAGCAAACCTTTGAGAATCTGTCAAAATAAAGAGCAAACAATACACTCTTGTACTGAATAATGCTGGCATCCAAAAATGCATAACTATTATTCATAAGGGTTTTACCTGCTGCTCAGTATAATTTTCATTTACTAAGGCGAATATGAAATTAGATTTGGTGCTTGTTTACCGTTAATTATCTTTGAATATTAAGGTTTGTTAAAGCATATATGAAATGATTGAAGCCATAGTGAGATTAGTAATATCATGCACAAATATTGTAAACATTTATAATGCTCATGTGTTTCTAAAGAACAGAATAAAATGATAAGTCTTTTATAAACCAAAACCTTCAATAACTCAATATCTAAACAGTTATTGTTATAGAAAATAATTGTGTTTTATATATTTGAAAACAAAATTGAGGCTTTATTTAAAAAAAAAAAAGCAGTTTGAGTTTGAAAGAGTCCTTATGACTGCTAAGATTGAATGAATGAATGAAATGCTGCTAGGAGTCAGTTAGCTTTAGCAGTTGATATCCAAAACGTGCACAAATCAAAAACCAAAAGTAAATTTAAAGTTCTGTGTTAGTTGACAAGATTCAGGCTTCATAACAGTAGATTCCGAGAAGGGATTACAGTTGAAATCGCTCACGTTTGTGACAAGACTGTCAGATTTGTTGGTTTAAATTGCTGTGGTGTTTTACTGGAGCAGCTGGTGCTGCAGAAACATTGAGCTGTGGCTGTAATCTGGGAGTGAGATTTCACATAGGAGACCTATATTTATATATTTACCTTCAATAAATTAACAGACATGATGAAGCTTGTCCTGGGATGAACTTTAAATGACTTGCCAGTTCAACATAATTTGATGCTTTTGCAGTACATTTGTTCCTGTTGTCTTTCATTTTTACTTGGATAAATGTTTGTGTAATAACAAGTAGCTGTATTCACAGTAGCACTTTTCCTGGTTTTGTTTCAATATTACACTGTTGTCTAGTCAGTCAATAAGGCACCATGATGAGTCACCCAAGCTAGATAGATAGATAGATAGATATTGAAATGGAGAGAGAGAGAACTGGTCAGGATCTGTTTGTTTGGGAATATCAATCAAGTTTGAGCTATACTGGTTTATATGTGTAGTCCAAAGACTGTGTGGATGAAAGCTCTGTCTACTCATGCACATCTATAATTGTGTTGCACAATGTATAGTCCTTTTTTATTGTTGTGTAATTATGGCCTAAATATTATGTTATTGTGTCCATCAATTATAGATTACCGCCTGCCAGAACCACCTGTAGAATTAGTGGATTATTCTGCAAATTCTTAGTCGTACTGTTTATATAAAATTGTACTTGATGTTCTTGAATGCTAAAGGTCCATTCAAAAAATTAACTAGAAGTGTGTATTCTCCAAATCAGTCTCTAAATGTAAATAACAATATTCATTCTTTTTTTTTGTGCATAATAATAATAATTACAATTGCATATTGCATAATACTACTATTACTATTAATAAAAAATGTAATGTGCATAATATAAAAATGACTGAGTGTATTACTAAATGATATTAATTGATAATTGTTATTAATATTGTTAATTATAATAATAATCATTATTTTGTTAATAATAAAATGTTTGCAATGTATATGTCTAAAACATTGTTTCTATTAATAATAGTAATATTAATAATAATAAAATAGCCCTGAATATTGCTTTTTAAACAATTAAAAAATAATCAGTAATGGTTTTAAAAAAAAAAAACAATAACAATATTGGTCAATTTCTGTTCTTGTTTACATAGGCCATTACCATAAAAAGAAAATACAATTCATCTCAAGTAATTTTTTCTTTTTAGTTGTGTTTTCTGAATGTTTCCTCCATTCCACTGCTTCCAGTTGCTCTCGTAGCAGTGAAACGTGGGGCATCCACAGGCAGCTGCTCATCTTTTATGTTTTGGAATTGATGTTGGAGTCTCACTGAGACTCTGGTGGTTTGCTAGAGGAAACGATTGGCTCTTGAGCAGCTGAATGCAGCTGAAGCCAAACTCTAGGTTTTTCCAAATGTGTTGCAACCGTCTGGGGAAGACCTTCCTGTTTCAACAGGACCGTGTCTCCTGCAGCCTGTCCCACTGCCTGATGGGAAACCCTCCTAGAGGAGTGCAGGCAGTTTTAGAAGCATGGGGGGAGGGGCAACTACAAAATAAAGCCCATTTGATGAGCAGATGCGCATGTAGTTTTGGCCTTGCTTGGTGCCTCTTTTGTTCTGTGCATAATGCATATGGTAAGTTTAAAATTAAGGTTTTGGCTTTTATGTATATGGCTCCATTTGTTTTCTTTTATAGATAGTTACCTTCTTTGGTGTTTCTATGTTTTACATTCCAGATTTCCAGATGTCAGTGCTAGCAATCAGTGTCATGTTTATTAAAACACTGGGTTATTTTGAATCTAGTAGTAATGTTATAAGGAAAACCTGGTGTTTGCAAAGTTATCATCTCTATTATGGAGGCAAAACTAGTTGTGAAAAAATATAGGCTTTTTTCGATTCGAAAGTCTGTGGTTGGTAAGATGTTTTAAAAGCAGTCTTATATGTACAAAGGCTGCATATATTTGGTCAATAATATAGCACAAACAGTAATATTATTAAATATTATTACAGTTTAAAATGACTTTTATATATTAATATATTAAAAAAATTATTCCTGTGATGGCAAAGCTGAATTTTCAGCATCATTACTCCAGTCTTCAGTGTCACATGATCCTTCAGAAATCATTCTAATATGTTGATTTGCTGCTCAAGAAACATTTCTTATTATTATCAATGTTGAAAAGATTTGTATTGCTTAGTATATTTGTGGAAACCTTTTTTTCAGGATTCTTTGATGAATGGAAAGTTCAAAAGGACAGCATTTAAAATATAAATCTTTTGTAAGATTGCCACTTTTGATCAAATTAATGCATCCTTGTTGAATAAAAGTATAAAGGATTTTTTTTGAATGGTAGTATACAAAATAAAAATGAAACTAAATCTTGTCATTTTAGTCAATGCAAACACAATAAAAACCTCTTTATGAAATATTAAACTAAACTGACAAGATGAAGTAAATGAAAACTAGTGTCATCAGAACTGTAATAACTTGATTTGTACTGTTCTCTGGTTTCCTAGCATCATAGCACTTGTGTTCCTAAAAGTATTTTAATTGCAATATGGTGCTATTTTATGCATATGTCAGAAAATAAAGTTCTCATCATAATACTGAACCTGATGATAATGTCATCCTGTCCTCTTCTTCCTCTTGCAGCGAAAGATGTAAAGGTGGATCAGTGAGCAGCGACACTGAGCGACCTGTGCATCCACGCGAGCTCCCTGCCCTTCTTCAGCATGAATGGGGATATGCCTCATGTTCCTATCACCACTCTCGCTGGGATCGCAAGCCTCACTGACCGTAAGTTGCACAAACGCTTGCTACCTGAACTTGTATAACAAACCTCCCTTAACAAATTATTTATGCACATTGTATCTCTTAAACACATTTGGAAATGTAAAGTAAATTTAAAATTGATCATTATCAGATAGTAGGAGTGCCATCAAGAGTTAGTAATCTTCTGCTCATCATTTGACTTGAACATAGTGGCCACCATAAGAGGGAGACCTCCCTTATGCATGATAAAGTGTCTTTTTGTCATACACAGATAAACACATTTATCGAAAGTGCTGTTGATTTCTCTTTGGGTGTTAAAATGAGTTGGTGTACCTTCAAAATCAGTGTAAATATTCATCCAGACGATATATACTGATGAATGCTTTTTTTTGTTTGGCTATCGAAGATGTTGATTAAATGTTTGTTCATACCTTTTAAATCGATAGGACTTGGACTTGATTTGTACGGGCAATCATTTTCTTTGTGACTGGATCGAAACGGGAAGTCTCGAAGAAATGAGTGAAATATTTCATGCCTCCTGTTGTGATAAGGAATAACTCATTTTTTGTGTATTTATTTCTCAGTGTTAAATCAGCTGCCTCTCCCTTCCCCTCTACCTGCCACCACCACTAAGAGCCTGCTATATAATGGGAGGATCGCTGAGGAGGTCAGCTGTCTGCTGTCCCGGCGGGATGACACTCTTGTGTCCCAGCTGGCCCACAGCCTCAACCAGGTGTCCACCGAGCACATGTGGGTATCTCACCTCGGCCTTCTTCCTTCAGTGCATCCTCACCAAATGTGGTTATTTTACATGATATGTGAAATATCTGTGCGTCTCATTCAGTCTTTGTGGTTTTACATGCAGAGAGCTGAAGGACAACTTGGGCAGTGATGACCCAGAAGGAGATGTGCCTCTACTGCTACAGACGGTGCTGTCCAGGAACCCCAATGTCTTCAGGGAGAAAAGTACGCCCACCCGATACGGGGTTCAGGGCGGTAAGGAGAAACTGCAGAAATAAAGCTGTTTAGTCTGGGCATGCTTTTATTCTGTGATCTCTGTTTAAGCTTCCTGAATTAGAAATCCCATTTTTTGTAGCTTCCAGACTGTAGTGTTAATTAGTGGTAACTTTAATTATAATTTTAGCTGTATGAAATCCAAATGCCTTTGAAACTGCCGTAATGTAATCTTTTTACATTTTGACTATGGGCTTGCACTACTGTTCAAAAGTTGGGGATCAGCAATAATTTTTTTTCTGAATAAAGTCTCTTATGCTAAAACACATAGTAAAAATGGTAATATTATGAAATAATATTTGATATATATTAAAAAGTTATTTTTTTCCTGTTATGGCAAAGCTGAATTATCAGTTGCCTTTAGTCCAGTCTTCAGTGTCACATGATCCTTCAGAAATCATTGTAATATGCTGATTTGGTGCACAAATAACTTTTCTTATTATTACGGTTGAAAACAGTTGTTCTGCTAAATAAATATAAAGTCCAAAAGAAAGGAAAGGAAAGGACGTGTGGCAAAGTATGGTGTCCCATGCTTGGAATTTGTGCTCTGCATTTAACCCATCCAAGTGCATACACACAGCAGTGAGTAGTGAAACACACACATACCCGGAGCAGTGGGCAGCCAATGCTGCGTCGCCCGGGGAGCAGTTGGGGGTTCGGTGCCTTGCTCAAGGGTCTCACCTCAGTTGTGGTATTGAGGGTGGAGAGAGTGCTGGATATTCACTCCCCCCACCTACAATCCCTGCCGGACCTGAGACTCAAACCCGTGACCTTCGGGTGACTATCCATTAGGCCACGACTTTATTTGAAATATAAATTTTTAAGTCTTTACTGTCAGTTTTTATCAATTTAATGCATCCTTGCTGGAAAAAACTTTTAATTAATTAACTAATTAATAAAAAAATGTTACAGACCATAAACTTTTGAACAGTGTTGTATATTTGCAAATATTGTAAGTGTTTGAGTTAAAACTAATCTATTTAGTTGGGAGTTCTAGTCAGACAGCATGGAAAATATGAGCTTGAATTGCCATGTCATTTGCCACTCAAAGTCAACATTTTAAATCATAATTTGTTGACACTCTTTATATTTTGCTTTGAAGGTTTAATGCAACAGCCAATGATACCACCGTACAAGATGCCTCAGAATTCAATGCATGGAAGCCCGGCATCAAACTACCAGCAAACCACTATAACTTCGAGCCCTCCCAGGTACTGTTCCAGTTTCCTTTTTATTTGGGTTACATAGGTAAGTGGCAAACAGCATACCATTTGAATGGCATATGGTGTGATTAAAGTAATTAAAATTTGCTGAAGAACCTGGTTCCATTTCCAGTCTGTATACTGACCGGTTCTGCTCTTATTCGACAGCCGATATGTTCAACCTCAGGCGGGCTCTGGTACCAGGTACATGCCCCAGCAGAACAGCCCAGTGCCCAGCCCGTATGCGCCACAGAGCCCCGCAGACTACATGCATTACAGCTACCCTCAGCACCAACAGATCCAGCAAGGTGAGTCCCTGCTCTCCTCTCTGAAGAGAACCTCAAGAGGATTGTCACCGTTTTCAGTATCTGTAGTCTTAAAACACCTCAAGGCTCAAGGAAAAGTGGATTTAATAAGGTTGGTTCTTAGTGAATCTTCTTTTATCCATGTCCCTTGCTGAATGATATGACTGAAAACCTGAAAACCATGTTAAAATCAAAAACTGAAACGTGTATTTCATTTTTTAATGCAAAGTTCTTGTTGTGAAAAATTAGTCAATTAGTCATTTTCCAAATAAAAATAAGTCAGTGAATACGTTTTTTTTTTGTGTGTTGCAGTATCTGTATCCAGTCCGATAGTTCCTAGTGGCATGAGGAACATCCATGACAACAAGGTCTCCTGTCAAGTGTCGGGTAACTCCAACCATAATGCGAGGCTTTGCTCCAACGATGAGTACATCAGCATCGTCCAGAGACTTGGAAATGATGTGAGTGCTTGCCAACAAAAGTTTTTTTTAACCCTACATATATTTCTGCCTCTAGATTATTTTTCTTAATTCGATTGGGCCTAGATCTGTATTAACAGCACATTTTTCAACCCATGTTGTCTGTGTTTTCACAGGAGAGTGACCCCGCTATGAGAAATGCCTCTTTTCCTGTACGTTCCGTCTGCTCCCCTGCAGGAAGTGAAGGAACTCCGAAAGGTAGATTGAATCTCAATTTTTGTACCTATACCATTTTTAGATGTGGTATGCTTTTAGGCCCGTATTTACACCCCCACTGGTCTTTTTCAAATTGTACTTTGGGTATGTTTGTGGCATCAACTTAAGTACCACAATCTTTACTACTGGCAGTTGTGTACCTCTGTAAGTTTGAGATAATGCCATATTCACAACAAACACCCTTTACATATATGCTTGTACGTATAGTATGTATGTATTGTATCGTGTGCTTGTTGTTCTCCCAAGGAAATATATTCGGAGACAAGCAGCTATGAGAAACTAATACTCTCCTATTGTTAAGATGTGATATAAGGAGTACTGTTTCTGGGTCCAAGCCTCTACTTTTTTCATTTGAGAATATTATTTCAACAGACATTTAATTCACGAAAGATAAATTCATGAAAGATGAATCACTATCTGGTTAAGTGTAATTTCTGTATGGAGATAAAAGTTAGGACCGTTATTTATATAGGGTGACTATATATTATGACCTTATGTAGCTTGCTTGTGGCATCTTATAAAGTGTTTGGACTCACAAGGTCAGACTTAACATATGGATATGGAGGGTAACGTGAATGTGCAACGATGCAGAGATTAAACCAACCAAACTCTGACAAACTGGTTCATTTTGTTGCCATATTGCTGATTTACACAAAAGTGTAATTTTTCTATTTTATGTTGGTTACATTTCAGTTGGATCTCGGCCGCCCTTGATTCTTCAGTCTCCTCCACCCTACACCTCCCCAAGAGATGCTGCTCCTGACCTCCTGTTGGACTCTCCCGAACGGAAAAAGAAGCAGAAAAAGTTAATGAAAGATGAGGGGGGTAAAGGTGCATTGTATGACATTGTCAGCTCACCCACTAAAGACTCCACAAAGCTAACAATAAAGTTGTCTCGAGTGAAGTCTTCTGAGACTGAGCAGTCAGCTGAACCGTTGTCGGCGGTAGAGCATGGCTCAGATGCTGAGAATGAACTATCGTGCAATAGCTTACCATAAGATGGTTCTGAATCCACTGGGGTCTTGCGGCTTAAATCAAAGACAGATGGAGAGGTGCAGAAGACTGTAGATGGTCGTCCAGAAGTCATCAAGCAACGGGTGGAGACTATGCCACAGAAAACCGCTTCAGATGGACGACCAGAAACTCCCAAACACAAGCACGAGAACCGCCGGGAGATCTCCAACAAAGTTAGTTCGGAAAAGAAATCGGATCCCTCCAAGCACAGACATGACGGTAAACCTGACAAAGTGAGGCCTGAGGGAAAATGTCATGAAACTCCCAGAAAACAGGAAGGACGGTCGGAGTCGACTCGAGAGAGCAAAGGGGAGAGGCAAAAAGATCGGGAAAATGAAGGCTCTAAAGTCCGACGACCAGACACATCTAAGTCCAGCCGGGTAGAGCACAACAGGGATGTAGATCGGGACCAGGAACGGGAAAAAGAAGGGGAAAATCGGGACAAGGAGCGAGAGAAAGATCGAGACAAGGTGCGGGACAAGGAGCAGGAGAAAGATCAGGACAAGCTGCGGGAGAAAGATCGGGACAAGCTGCGGGAGAAAGATAGGGACAAGGTGCGAGAAAAAGATCGGGACAAAGACCGAGAGAAAGACAGAGACAAGGAGCGTGTTAAAACTCGGGACAAGGAGCGGGTAAAAGATCGGGACAAGGAGCGGGTAAAAGATCGGTACAGGGAACGAGAAAAAGATCAGGACAAGGAACGGGAGAGGGTCCGGGACAAAGATCGGGATCGAGACCAAGAAAAGAAACGACACACAGAATCAACAGAGGCCCGGGACAAGCGGTCTCCTGAGCAGCGCTCCCGTCCTGACAGTCCACGGGTGAAGCAGGAACCTCGTAGTGGAGCAGAATCCCGAACAAAACCTGAACGGTCAGTCCACAAAACTAACAAAGACGAGAAACGGAGTGGAGACAAGAACCGACTCGATGGACACAGGCCTCCGTCCTCGGACAGTAAAACAGTAGAATTTCCCAACTACCTACTGGGGGGCAAATCAAGTGCATTAAAGAACTTTGTCATTCCCAAGTTGAAACGGGACAAAGATGGTAACGTGATGCAAGAAATGCGACGAGAGCTGTTTTCCGAGCCACTTGTGAAATTAGAAAAACTGGACCTGGTGGAGGACCTCAATAAGGGCGCCAAACCTGTTGTTGTTCTGAAGAAACTTTCCATTGATGAGGTCCAGAAATTGATCAGTAATTCGCGCAGCAAGTCAAGCAAGAGCAAGTTGTCTTATGGAAAATTTGGAGGTAAGTCCCCTGTTTTCATGACCAGTGAGTTTTTTTTTAGTTCATTGTACACAGATTTGACAGACTGTCTGAATATGCATTTGAAGAGTTTGAGTAGCCCTCTCTGTTGGGTGCTTCAAGGATTCAGTGTTAACGGAACTTCCTCATCATGTGCTGACAGAGATGGATTCCCGCGCACCACTGTGTGAGAGGGTGAAAATGAATAAACGCAGACGCAGCTCCACTAATGACAAGCCCAAGTATGCTGAAGTCAGCTCAGATGATGACAGTAGCTCTGTAGAACGTAAGTAAATATACTGAATCTAATGTTGTTTTCACACTTAATGTGCCTGCTTGATCCGAATCAGGTTTTTACTATCAATCTTATTTAAAAAAATGAAATGGAAAGCAATGCTTTGGTTTAGTTTGTGTTACTAATAAACTATTGGCGAAATATTTCTACTAGGGCTGGTAATTTAACGTTAATTATGGTGAAAAATAACGTGTTAAAATTATTAGCGCATTTAACGCACTTGCCCCGACCCAGACCTATGTGGGTCATCTGACATTTCATACAGTTGATTGATGACAAATATGAGGCAGGGCAACAACTCACTGAGTGCATTAAAGAACTTCGTCATTCCCAAGTTGAAACGGGACAAAGATGGTAACGTGATGCAAGAAATGCGACGAGAGCTGTTTTCCGAGCCACTTGTGAAATTAGAAAAACTGGACCTGGTGGAGGACCTCAATAAGGGCGCCAAACCTGTTGTTGTTCTGAAGAAACTTTCCATTGATGAGGTCCAGAAATTGATCAGTAATTCGCGCAGCAAGTCAAGCAAGAGCAAGTTGTCTTATGGAAAATTTGGAGGTAAGTCCCCTGTTTTCATGACCAGTGAGTTTTTTTTTAGTTCATTGTACACAGATTTGACAGACTGTCTGAATATGCATTTGAAGAGTTTGAGTAGCCCTCTCTGTTGGGTGCTTCAAGGATTCAGTGTTAACGGAACTTCCTCATCATGTGCTGACAGAGATGGATTCCCGTGCACCACTGTGTGAGAGGGTGAAAATGAATAAACGCAGACGCAGCTCCACTAATGACAAGCCCAAGTATGCTGAAGTCAGCTCAGATGATGACAGTAGCTCTGTAGAACGTAAGTAAATATACTGAATCTAATGTTGTTTTCACACTTAATGTGCCTGCTTGATCCGAATCAGGTTTTTACTATCAATCTTATTTCAAAAAATGAAATGGAATGCAATGCTTTGGTTTAGTTTAGTTTGTGAAATATTTCTACTAGGGCTGGTAATTTAACGTTAATTATGGTGAAAAATAACATGTTAAAATTATTAGCGCATTTAACGCACTTGCCCCGACCCAGACCTATGTGGGTCATCTGACATTTCATACAGTTGATTGATGACAAATATGAGGCAGGGCAACAACTCACTGTGTGATGGAGCCTAGAGAACGTAGTTAGAATGTCCCTAAAATTCAAGATATGGGGCAAAAATGCCCCTGTTTGAGATTTTGTCTCATATTTACATCATATAGTTAAGCAATATCACACGAGCAATAGGCTAAGTGCAATATCACACGAGTGCAAATGTGATACTGATCTTATACAATAGTTCAGCAAGTAAGAAGTTAATATTGTGTTATTTTAGACACAATGTTGTCTGTTTTGTAGGGGTGGACCAGAATATTCGAATATTCGTTCAGTGGGTTGGCATTCGATTTTCAATTTTGAGATTTTATCTTTTTTCGAACACCTGGCATCCCCCGCGAAACGGTTCTCATTCGCGCTCGAATATGAATCGTCCATTAGTGAACGTCATGAACATCATGATTAATTTCATCTGGTAGAGAAAACAAAAATGCAGAAGACCTCAGCTGTGTGGGAGCACTTTAAATTGAGTGAGGACAAGACAAAGGCAGTTTGCCAAATATGCGATTTGAAACTGGCCTACCACAACAACACATCAAGTTTGAAAAATCTGTTCTGTAGAGTTAGTAAGTATTTCTGTAACTAGTACGCCTATAGTATATTGTTGGTGTAAAAAAAACTAGCTGCTTTTATCCGTCATGTTAATCAGTAATTTTACACATGATAAAAACGTGCACTTAATTTGCTTGGAAAATACTTGCGAATACGGCAGTCATAAAAAAACGTATAGTAGCCCAGCTTAATAATAATTTGTCTATATTAAAAGTATTGCTCTTGACAGACCTGTGTGTTTTGTATATAACTAGTGCAGTGTCCGTTCTCGGAGCATATAAGCCCTGCCCGCGGCTGTTCTGTAGTTTATTAAAAGTTTATTAATTCTGAACGTGTCGCGTGTCCATATTGCACCAAAATGCAACACTGCACTCCCTTGGGTCCGCAGCAACACACCCGCCACGCGTGAAGTCTATTGGATGAACAGTTCTTGACATAATAAAAATGCAAACAAACAGACAGACACACACAGATTCCTGCCTTTATTACACCGTGTCTACACCGGACGCAACAGTTGTTGTGTCGCGCCGTGCCGCAACAGCTAAAGTCTGTCTGCACTGGACGCGACAAAGCGACCATTGAAAATCATTTGAAATTTGTGTTAGTACGTCATAAATAGAACGCAGCAGCAGTTTACTGTCGGGAATTTGTCACGCCGCATCCAGTGTAGACAATAATAGGTTCTATTAGAGCCCTGCATTTCAGCCCGGGCCCGATGAGCCCTGACTTTTTTATGCTCCTCGGGCCGGGCTTCGGGCCAATTTTCACGTCATAGTTCAGACGCGGGCCAATAGGCTTGTTTGAGATGCGCCTCGCCTCGCCTGAAATGTAGGCGAAAGCAGGCGGCTGCAGTGAGGGGAGGAGTGAAATAAGCGCAGTCAAGACAGTTCTGACCTCTCGAAGTGGAACAGATACCAACGAGATCAAAGGCAGATATTGCGTTATTCTCACTTATATGCTGTGTTGCTAATAAACATGATATAATTTCAGTTCTGTTGCTTTTATATGAAAATAAATATGATGAACAAGACACTCAAAGTGCTTGCTATTTAATTCCATACGAAAGGTGTATTTATCATCCATTTTTACTTTAATACAAACATGTATTTTAGATTTTTATAGAAATATTACAACAATCACATATCTCACACAGAGATCGCACTGTCATCGTGTTTGGGAATAATATTCATGCATAATTTAAATACATAATCACATGGAACCAGATAAAAAAATAAAACATTTTGGAAGAGAACGCAGCATCACAGTTGTCTGAACCAATGAGCATTAAGCTGTGTCGTCAGTCAGTCGTTTCCCATCATGCTTTTGATCAGCGCAGTCGGTGGAGGGCAACTGCGCTCGACTGCACAATCCGACACAGCCGCCTCGCCGTCGCGAGAGTTTTTTGGCACACGTCAGCATGACATCAGAGCAAGTCGGACGTAACTCGGACACTTTTCTAACCGGCATGCATCTCGCAGTGATCACCAGTGATCGGTTCTGCACAGATTTGGCTCCTCTCAAACAAGCCTATTTACTTCACTCCTGAAAGAATCAGCCATTTGAACGAATCAAATGAACAAATAAATGACTCGATGACTTAATCTTTAAGACATTTACCACCACCTACTGGCAGTTTTAGTTTATTATTTAGAGTATCATTTCATTAAAGAAATAATTTCATATTTCCATAGTAATAATAATAAAATAAATTATTAAACTTATAGTTCACCCACCCATAAATGACAATTGTGTCATCATTTACTCACCCTCACGGTCCAAAAGAGTATATGTAATAAATGTTATCAAACTAAATGTCTTGCTGAAGCTACATTTTGTAATGTCTGTATGATGCTTTACACAAAAATGACTTTAAATGATCTTTGGGAAGTAATTTCTCAGCCAAATTTGATGTGC
>NW_015505232.1:101501-182611 GCF_001515645.1 Sinocyclocheilus grahami | reverse complement strand
CTCACCCTCATGGTCCAAAAGAGTATATGTAATAGATTTTATCAAACTAAATATTTATTGCTGAAGCTGCCATTTGTAATGTATGTTTGATGCTTTACACGACAGCAATGACTTTAAATGATCTTTTGGGAGTAATTTCTCAGCCAAATTTGATGTGCGATTAATTTGTGATTAATTAATCGCCACATCATGTAATTAATTCGATTAAAAATTTCAATCCCTTAAGCCCCGTTCACACCAAGAACGATAACGATATTAGCGTCCACACCAGCGAACGATATCGTCTGTTTATTCTAAGCGCACGCTTGTCTGCCGCTTTAAATTCTCGAGCTTGTTACAGCATGATGGATTCTGATTGGCTGTCAGTGATTTATCGTTCATCAGCTGGAGAAAAATCGTTTTGAAAGTGATTCCAACGATATCGTTTCTCTTTGTCTTTATCGTTATAGTTGTGGTGTGAACTCTGCTATTCTTTAATATTGAGAACGATTTATAGAACTATATCTTTATCGTTATCTTTATAGTTATCATCCTTGGTGTGAACGGGCCTTTACCAGCCCTAATTTCTACAGAATGCAGTTAGTTCACATCCATTTTGCACTCACATTAACTGCAAACCGTATTGTGTTTCACTTTTAGCCTTTCCATTTCTAATGGCTTTAAAGGGAAAGTTCACCCAAAAATGAAATATCTGTTATTAATTACTCACCCTCATGTCGTTCCAAACCTGTAAGACCTTCGTTCATCTTCGGGACACAAATTAAGATATTTTTGATGGATTCCGAGAGCTCTCTGACCCTGCATAGACAGCAAGGATCCTAACACGATCAGGGCTTAGAAATGTAGCAAGGACTTTGTTAAAATAATCCATGTGACATTAGTGGTTCAACCGTAATTTATGAAGCGACGAGAATACGAGAACAAAAATAACGACTTTATTCAACAATTCACATACGTAAACAACGTATGTACGTGGATATGTTGTTTACGTATGTGATACTCTCCAAAATGGTGCTATAGGGTGACGAGGAGGAGACAAATTGTTGAATAAAGTCGTTATTTTTGTTTTTTTGCGCACAAAAAGTATTCTCGTAACTTCGTAAAATTACGGTTGAACCACTGATGTCACATGTATTATTTTAGCAATGTCCTTGCTACGTTTCCTGAGCCTTGATCGTGTTAGGATCCTTGCTGTCTGTGGGAGGGTCAGAGAGCTCTCGGAATCCATCAAAAACATCTAAATTTGTGTTCCGAAGATGAACGACGTAGGTCTTACAGGTTTGGAACGAAATGAGGTGAGTAATTAATGACAGAATTTTCATTTTCATCTTCTCTGCTTAATTACTTGGAGTTGAGATCGATTTAAGTTGCTTTTCCATTCAAATTTTTCATCTTCCTGGCTTTTAGTGCCCCCAAAGCGTTCGAAAAAGAACCGAGACAAAACTTTAGTAATCCAACTTGTGCTCCACAGAAATGATGGACTCCTCCACGTTCAAGAGATTTTCCACCAGTGTTGACAACATTCTTGAAAACCTTGAAGACGTGGACTTGACATTGTTAGGTAAATGTGCAGAAATTATTACATTTGACGTGTTCAAATGATTGCAGATTGTGCTGTACTGGAATGCTTCTGCAAGTTTGACAGTAATTGATTTAATGAATTCAGATGATGACGAGATTCCTCAGGAGCTGCTCCTCGGAAAACACCAGTTGTCGGAGTTGAGCAGTGAATCAGCCAAAATAAAGGCTATGGGCATCATGCATAAGGTGGGTACACCTCTGTCAACAGGAGAGATTGGGACCAGGCTCAAGAGACAGGACACATCAATACATGATCTTTTAATGCTAACTGCTTTTATCCTCAGATTCCTACTGATAAGATGGTGAAGGTCCAGAGTATTTTGGAAAAAAATATTCAGGATGGTGCGAAGCTCTCCACCCTCATGAATCATGTAAGAATCATTGTAGTTTCTATTGGCAGAATGGCTCTGCCGTTGACTCTCGCTGACAGGTTCCCTGTCCTTGTGATTTCAGGACAACGACAGGGACGACGAGGAGCGTTTGTGGCGTGACCTCATCATGGAACGTGTCACCAAATCTGCTGATGCTTGTCTGACGGCTCTTAACATCATGACCTCAGCACGAATGCCGAAGGCTGTTTACATTGAGGATGTTATCGAGAGGGTCGTGCAGTACACCAAGTTCCATCTACAGAACACGTTGTACCCGCAGTACGACCCCGTCTACAGGGTGGACCCTCGTGGTGGTCAGTTTTGGACATTAAAACAGTGTCCTAACCTATAAGATCCTTTCACTTCCATGCTAACTTGAGTTTTTATCCTTACCAGGTAGGGCCACAAAGTGTTATACGACAAGATGTCTGTTGCTTGGTTTATATTTTTATCCCGACCATGAGATCTCATTGGTCCCTTATTATCAAATATATTCTGAGTAGGGATGGAACGATTACCGGTTTCACGATAAATCATGATAAAATACTAACTGACGGTTAGTATTACCGTTTAAAATTTAATTATCATCAAAACCGTGTTTGATTATCGTGCTTTTGAAAACTCGCGGTAAATCCTGTCCAGCCAGCATCAGTCTGATGCAGAAGCAGCATGCAGTGTTGTTGTTTTTTTTTTGCACGAGACGAAATGGCGGAAGGCAGTGACCGCGCTCGGGAGATTTTTCAGCCATCTAAGAGAACCAAATCGGTGGTCTGGTCGTATTTTGGCTTTTACAAGAGTCTTGAAGGCAATTTAATCGAGGACGGTCACCCTGTCTGCCGATCTTGCAAGAAGTAAATCACTGCAAAAGGGGGAAACGCATCAAATTTGCTCAGTCATCTTCGTGACCACCACCCACTGTTATATAGCGAATGCAAGGGAACTTTTACCTCGATACCAAAACTAACTGGGCAAATAATTGGACAAAAAATATTAATTAGAGATTAAATACATATTTATTATTATTTTATTCAAATATTGTCTAATTGTGTCTTATTTACTATTAAACGTTTTCAAACTAAACTTGCTTACACTACCGTCGTAAATCATATTTCTATCACTGACGAAATATATGTTATCTTACATTAAAGTAGACAAATTGAATTAGCCTATTCTATTTATGTTTGTATGTGAACTCGAAATCAACCCCAACTTTGCTTTAAAAAGCATCACAAGATCTCCTAACCGAAAATCACATGATCTTCAAGTGATTTATCATTATTATTGTTATTATTATTAGGGCTTCATGTTAATGTTAACTCTCTCTCTACAGGTCTCGTCTCTAGGTATCACTCCATTCTTTGTTGAGAATGTGAGTGAGCTGCAGCTTTGTGCCATTAAACTAGTGACGGCTGTAAGTATCAGTGCAGTTCAGCTTTTTTTTTTACGCTATGCTTTGCTGTGCTAACTGCATCTAACATTGTTGTGTCATGCAATTTCCAGGTGTTTTCTAGATACGAGAAGCACAGGCAGCTGATCCTGGAGGAGATCTTCACCTCTCTTGCAAGACTGCCAACCAGCAAGAGAAATTTGAGAAATTTCAGGTAAATACTGCAGTCTGGTCTACCAGCTGTTCGGGGCACAATTTGAGCATGTGTATTGACTATAATCTGTGTGCAGACTGAACAGCAGTGACGTGGATGGGGAGCCCATGTACATTCAGATGGTGACGGCGCTGGTTCTGCAACTCATTCAGTGTGTGGTCCATCTACCTTCTGATAAGGATTTTGATGATGATAATGACAGAAAGGTAAGAGTTAAGTTATATTTATAGATGTGTTGGAACAGAGGATTTTCCTTGCTCTTGTGATCAACTAAGTAGACATACCCTGATGTTCACTGAAGCAGCATTTCTGGAAAAAAAAGAAAACATACAACCTACACTACTGTTTAAATGTTTGGGGTCTGTAAGATTAAAAAAAAAATGTTTTTAAGTGTCTTATGTTCATTAAGGCTGCATTTAATTGATCAAAACTATAGAAAAACAAGAATATTGTGAAATTGTATTCATTTAAAATTGTGATAAAATCTCTTTCTTGTGATGCAAAAGCTGAATTTTAAGCATCATTACTTCAGTCTTCAGTATCACATGATCCTTCAGAAATCATTCTAATATGCTGATTTGCTGCTCAAGAAACATTTCTTATTATTATCAATATTGAAAACTGTTGTGATGCTTGATATTTTTGTGGAAAACGTGATACTTATATTTTCAGGATCCTTTGATTAAATAGAAAATTCAAAAGAACATCATTTAAGAAGCTGTTATTGTCATGTTTTATCAATTTCATGCTGAATACAATTATTAATTTCTTTAAATAATAATAAAAAAAATCTTACTGACCCTAAACTTTTGAGGTATTTTACAAATTCCATGTTATCATTTTATATTGACAGGTCTCAAAGGTACAATAGCAAGAAGACCCTGTTTAAGGCCATTTTTGGCCTATTTTACCTCTTGTTTAGCTAATAGCTATATTCTGAAATGACTGCAATATGTCACATTATGATATGTGACATATCTCTTCTGTAAAAAATAGTCTCTTCTGAAAAAAAGTGCTTTCCAAGAACGTTTGATATTTTTATTTTTTTAAGCTTATTTTATAGTTATTACATTTTTTGCAGGTTGATAAGGATGTATTAATCACAAACTCGTATGAGACTGCAATGAGGACAGCACAAAACTTCCTCTCCGTTTTCCTCAAAAAGTAAGAAAAGCGCCTGACATCATTCCAACCCTCACACTTCAACCCATTTATATTGGGGTAAAATTAACTTTAAAGTCATTTATGTTTTATGTTCTTCTGGGATCAGTAATGCATGTCTTTTAGTCTACATACTGTATTTAAGCTAAGCATGTGCACTGTCTCAGGAAACACCTGTTTTACTCTCATCTGATGCTTTTCAAAAGGGCTTAACCATGCCATCTCAGGACAAACAACACGTGCATCGCTAAATTATTGTTATAGTTTTAATTAGGATACCTATTATTTGTACAATGCCTCTAAATGTTTGAATTTATTTGTTTATTATGTTTTTTAATTTAATTTACTTGTAAATCATTCTGAGGGAGGGGCGTTTGTTTGACAGGGGCAATACTGAATAATATTACTGCGAAGGGTTGAGCAGCAGATGCTCTGTATATGTGCTTCTAGATATCTGCTACATTTTATTTCTTTCAAGAAAAATCTTCACTGCACTGTTATGTTCATTTATTGAATTTTTGTTTAAATTTCAGGTGTGGTAGTAAGCAAGGTGAGGATGACTACAGGCCACTGTTTGAGAACTTTGTTCAGGATCTACTGTCCACAGTGAATAAACCTGATTGGCCAGCTGCAGAGCTGCTGCTGAGCCTTCTGGGAAGGCTGCTGGTGAGTTTCAGATTGATATTTCACAGGTAGAATGTACACTGTTACATTAATTGCAAACTCACACAATGCTCTGGTTTCTCGTGGTAGGTTCATCAATTCAGTAATAAGCAGACAGAGATGGCTTTGAGAGTGGCCTCTTTGGATTATTTGGGCACAGTGGCTGCACGTCTTCGCAAAGATGCTGTCACCAGCAAAATGGACCAGCGTTCAATCAACCGCATCCTCGGAGAGGTAAACGGCAGAGTCCGCCCCATCACAAGTATGAATCCCTCATGGCCTGAAAGAAACTCATGCCAGTTTGTGTTTTACAGAGCTCAGGTGGCGATGAGATTCAGCAGCTGCAGAAGGCTCTGCTGGGTTACCTGAACGAGAATGTAGAGACTGACCCGTCACTATTGGTGAGAAAATTCAGACATATTATTGTAACAAGAAAAAAAAGCCCCAAGAATCTCTGGAGGTTTTAAAGTTGTTCTGATATCTTAATTTCCAAAAGTTTGCGCGAAAGTTCTACATCGCGCAGTGGTTCAGGGACACCAGCACTGAGACAGAGAAAGCCATGAAATCGCAGAGTCAGAGGGACGACGACTCGTCCGATGGGGCGCACCATGCAAGGGACGTCGAGACCACTAGTGAGATCTTGCAGAAAGCCGAAGCGCGCAAGAAGTTCCTCCGGTCTGTTATCAAGACCACGGCATCGAAATTCAGCTCTCTGAGGTACAAACAGCAGAAATGTTTCACTTTGTTAAAGGCATAGTTCACCCAAAAAATAAAAATGCAATATTTTTAGAAACATTTTGACACCTGCTACGTGTTTTCTCACAGAGTAAACTCGGATACTGTCGACTATGAGGACTCGTGTCTTATTGTGCGATATCTGGCCTCCATGAGGCCGTTTGCACAGAGCTTTGATATTTATCTCACACAGGTTAGAGGCCATTCCGTCTCTCAGCATATTTCTTTGTATTTGCATATCAATAATACATCTCCCCATTTGTATCTGTAGATTTTGAGAGTCCTTGGTGAAAGTGCCATCGCGGTGAGAACTAAAGCGATGAAATGTCTTTCTGAAGTGGTTGCAGTGGATCCGAGGATTCTGGCACGGGTGAGTGCAGTTCCCAAAAAAACTACGCTTTTTAATGTCTTTATTTGCATATTTTAAATTCTCATTTGCTTTTTCTGGTTTAGTCGGACATGCAGCGGGGAGTTCATGGCCGACTGATGGACAATTCCACCAGTGTGAGAGAAGCTGCGGTAGAGCTGCTGGGGCGCTTCGTACTGAGTCGACCACAGCTAACTGAACAGTATTATGACATGCTGATCGAGCGCATCCTGGTTTGTGCTTTTCTTTCTATATATACTTGCCTGTATTGTAGATATATTTTTTGCATTATGACTGCAAAAAATTTATTTGTCCCTTGTCCTTACCAGATTTTCTTAATAGCTTGTTTGATGTCTTTAGTAGCAGTCAGCAGTTTCTTTGTTCTCATGTAATAAAATAATTTAATGAATCAATATTTCTTTTTTATTTATTTTTCCTGTTATACAGCAAAAAAAAATTATAATCACCAAGATTAATTTTACAATAAAACAAAAACAATTGTTACAACAAATTATTACCATGTATGCCGTCAGTCAATTTTTTAATTTTCCAAGTGTTTTGTGTTTCTCCCCCTTTTAAGAACAACCATATGCAAATCAATATTTCATGCCCACCCATTAATTAAATTATTTATTTATTTGGTAAAACCCATGAAATAAGCCACTTCAGTTTGATACAAGACCCCTCTGCTTTAAGTTGATCACTCCATTTGGGTTTATGTAGTGCTAATAATTGGCCATCTGTACAGTTGTAACTATTATTGTAAATTTAACACATGCTTTTATTTCCAGTTAGCAGTGAAAACTGATTGCTTTGAATGCATCATGTAGGCTGATTTGAGCTGGCAAATGTTTTCTGCAGGACACAGGCATCAGTGTGAGGAAGAGAGTTATTAAAATTCTACGGGACATCTGTCTGGAGCAGCCCACCTTCAACAAGATCACAGAGATGTGTGTAAAGATGATCAGGAGGGTCAATGACGAAGAAGGCATCAAGGTTAGTTGCGTTTTTCTCTTTTCAGATCTGTAATCCACGTACTTCACATTTATGTACATGTTTTGTTTTGTACATGTTTTATTTGGAAATTACTAAATAAAATAATAAAAAATGTTTAAGTTGATTTACTTTATAAACTAGTAGTAAAATATTAAAAAAATCTTATTTAGGGGGCTAAAAAAAATTTTTCATTTTATTTTATTGTGCAGTTATGTTATAACCAGTTTATTTTTGCTATTTCTTATTCAGAAATTGGTAAATGAGACATTTCAGAAGCTCTGGTTCACCCCAACACCTAATCATGATAAAGAGGCCATGACTCGCAAGATTCTCAACATCACCGACGTGGTAAGGATCTGCAGAGTGGGCTAAAATCTGACCCTCAGGACATGTACTTTAAGGTCACATTATGTCCCTCTGACGTGAATCATTGTCTCTCAGGTCGCTGCATGCAAGGATTCCGGTTACGACTGGTTCGAACAACTCCTTCAGAATGTAAGTTGGCCATCTATGGTTCAAGGACAGTTTGGATTTGCTTTTCCAATGCTTAGTAGTGCATTTAGGGGTTCTCGGAGATCTGGGATAGTACCTTGAAAGGTTTGAAACCCAAAAGGGGTGATAGAAGAGCAAAATACTCATTCAAATCCATTCTGTTGCTCTTTTCCAAAGTAGGAAGTTGCAAATTCTGACTTTCTGAGTTGAATTGAACATAGCATTAGCCCCAGAGGAAGTGTGAACTGGAATAATGCATTTACTTTTTCAGGTAAAAAACAAAACAAAAAGTAACCTAACCATTGGTGTAATCCGTCTTGTCACAGCTGCTAAAGTCAGAAGAGGATGCCTCGTACAAACCGGCCAGGAAGGCTTGTGCTCAGCTGGTGGACAGTCTCGTAGATCATATTCTGAAATACGAGGAGTCTCTCGCTGGTATGAGGTGTATTAAATTCTGAAGCAAAGGATTTACCTTAATTGAACTTTTGGTGAGTTATTTTTTTTGTTTTGCAGACTGTGAGAATAAGGGGTTGACATCCGATCGCCTAGTGGCATGTATCACAACGCTGTACCTGTTTAGCAAGATCCGACCCCAGTTGATGGTGAAACATGCCATGACTATGCAGCCATACCTGACCACAAAGTGTAATGTGAGTGCTGTCTGGGAATGTATTGCAATAAATGGTGTTGTGCTGCCATCTAGAGGCCAGAGAGTGAAGGTGCTTCTTGTGCTTATTATGTCCCTACAGACTCAGAGTGATTTTATGGTGATCTGTAATGTGGCTAAAATCCTGGAGCTCGTTGTTCCTTTGATGGACCATCCGAGTGAAAACTTCCTCACCACCATCGAAGAAGACCTGATGAAACTCATCATCAAATACGGCATGACGGTCAGTTGGAGAGCGAGTATCAACAGCTCTGGTGTCCAGCGGTTTGTGTGTCAACAGCTTCATGGTGCCATCTGCCTTGTTTCCTGCAGGTTGTGCAGCACTGCGTGAGTTGTCTTGGTGCGGTTGTCAATAAGGTCACCCATAACTACAAGTTTGTGTGGTCTTGTTTCAACCGATACTATGGTGAGTAAATTTCAACAACTGGCAGGAGTCTTTTGCTCTTCTATGATCCTGAGAGTGTTAATCACTCTAAAGTTCTTCTTCTTTCATGTGAAGGAGCACTAAACAAGCTGAAGTTGCAGCATCAGGAAGACTCGAACAGCACTGTACTGGTCTCTAATAAACCCGCTCTACTGCGTTCACTCTTCACTGTGGGTGCCCTAAGCCGACACTTCGACTTTGACCAAGAGGAGTTCAAAGGCAGTAATAAGGTGAGATCCTGATGATTTCTGGATTTTAAAAGTCTCAAATCCAAGGAAAGATTTGTATGCATTAATAAACATAGACAAGTTTTAAGTACATCAATTTATTATAGACTATAATGAACTATAATAGACTAGTCACATTCATATATATATATATATATATATATATATATATATGTTAATTACATGTTTTTGTAATTGTGTTAATCTCACACATTTTGTCAAGAGTTAAATAAATTATTTTATTTTAGTATATTAAAGAACAGGTTTTATAAATTCCCACAATCAAAATGAATAAATGTTGTTCATTATTGTATTAATTGAAATATATATTATAATTACAATTATATGATTAATTATTAAGTTTTTGATATTTATGTATTATTAATCTTATATGACAATAAATATTTTATGCATTAAAAAATAGACGTCTATTTTTAATAGATCAGTGGGACTGAGTAGTCAAATTTATTCATTCATTTAAATCATTTCATTTAAAAATATTTAAGTAATTTACTTGTTGCTTTTAATATGAAAAAGCTGATACATTTACATTTTGTTTATACATTATTGCTGCTTATAATGCAGATTTAAATACTTTTTAAATCTAATAAAAATTATTGTACTACAGCAATTAGAATCTAATGAGAATCGACAGTAATGAGAATCATTTTTTGTACCAAAAAACAAAAATGAAACATCCGGACATATGAGAATGAGAATTTTGAGGCCAATGTGCTTAATTGACATGAAATGTCATTTAAGCATAATGTCAAAATATGAAAATGTCTTTATGGCCCTATAATGTGTTTCATTTCCTTTATCAAATGTAACCTTGAATTGTTTTTGTAAGATTCACTCCTTTACCCGTCTGGTTAATGGTCTTCTTCTCTTTCAGGTGGTCATAAAAGACAAAGTGCTGGAGCTGTTGCTGTATTTCACTAAAAATGAGGATGAGGAGGTGCAGACCAAGGCCATCATTGGTCTAGGTAAATATTTGCTCTCCATAAATCACTAAATTTCTTGTTTTTACCTTTTCACTTCACTCACTGTAAACAAAACCATGATCTTGGTTCTCCAGGCTTCCTGTTAATCCAGCACCCAGGGCTAATGTTTGCTTCAGATGTGAAAAACCTCTACAACTGCCTCCTGGCTGACAGGAAAACGTCATTGAATCTGAAGATCCAGGTGCTAAAGAATCTGCAGACATACCTGCAGGAGGAAGACTCGCGCATGCAGGAAGCCGACAGGGAGTGTGAGTGTTGTTTATACAGGATGTTCTTGTCTGTGTTCAACGCATCTGTCACTTGGTAAGTAGCTAGCCAGTCGGCTATTTTTATTCTCATTCTTTGTCTTTGGTCTTTTCAGGGAAGAAGATGTCTAAGCAGGAGGACTTAAAGGAGATGGGTGACATCTCATCTGGCATGAGCAGTTCTATCATGCAGCTCTACCTCAAGCAGGTGCTGGAGAGCTTTTTCCACACGCAATCCAGCGTAAGGCACTTTGCCCTCAATGTAATCGCCCTGACACTCAGCCAAGGCCTCGTTCATCCTGTACAGGTACGTATCCTCTGCACAAACACTCCTAAAGCCAGTCTGAAAGAGCTTTTAGTTTAACTGACTTTTTTCCTCCTCCATCAGTGCGTTCCGTATCTTATTGCAATGGGAACCGACTCGGAACCTACTATGAGGAATAAATCTGATCAACAGCTGGTGGAGATTGATAAGAAATACACAGGATTCATTCACGTAAGTGGATTTGAACAACTAACATGCATTTGTCATGTATGATGCTGCAAGAAATTTTAGGTGCATTAGGCTAAAATCATAAAAAAAAAGTGTTACCTGAAATAAGTTAATGAAATAATTTTTTTTATTGAACCCCTTTATTTTTTTAAACCAAAACTGTTTACATAATCAGGGTTTCCGCAGGTCTTAAAAAGTCTTACATTTAGTTGTATCAAATTTAAGGCCTTAAAAAGTCTTAAATTGTACAAGAAAGTCTTAATTATGATTTCAAGAGGTCTTAAATTTGGGGACGGAAAGACCAGAATTGCCATATGGCTGAATGTGACGATTAAACTTCAAAAGGCTATGATTTCATTAAATTAACACAAGCGCTGCAGGTTCAAAGTCCGGTGCTGCAGCTGCTTTGTGTTCTGCTGTTACCGGGAAACATATTTCTACCATACGCTCCACCTGCTGTCAGAGAATGAATGAGCATTTTCAAATAAAATCAAATAAATCAAAATATTGAGAAAATCACCTTTAAAGTTGTCCAAATGAAGTTCTTAGCAATGCATATTACTAATCAAAAATTAAGTTTTGATATATTTGATAATTACAAAATATCTTCATGGAACATGATCTTTACTTAATATCCTAATGATTTTTGGCATAAATTTGACCCATACAACGTATTTTTGGCTATTGCTACAAATATACCTGTGCTACTTATAACTGGTTTTGTGGTCCAGGGTCACACGCGCACACACACACATATATACACAGTATATATATATGTACTATTATAAAATATAACAATTAATGGTAACACTTTACAGTAAGGTGTACTTTGTTAACAGTTAATGTATTAGCTAACACAAACAAACAATGAACAATGTATTTATTACACTATTAATCTTTATTAATGTGAATAAAAATACACTCATTCATTGTTTCATGTTAGTTCACAGTGCATTAACAAGTTAACAAACACAGTTAACAAACAGATTTTAATAATGCATTAGTAAATGCTGAAATTAACATGAATTAAGACTAATAAATGCTGTAGAAGTATTGTTCATTCTTAGTTCGTTACCTAATGTAGTTAACTAATGAACCCTATTGTAAAGTGTTAATTAATTCCAAATATTAATAAAAACTATATAATATGTCAGTTATACTGAAATAACCCTGGCCATACATGCCATCCAAACAGATGAAGGCTGTGGCGGGGATGAAGATGTCCTATCAGGTGCAGCAAGCCATCGTGGATTCAAAGGACACAGTAATCAGGGGTTTCCGACAGGATGAGACAAACATGGCTCTTTGCTCTCACCTCTACACCATGGTGCGCGTAAACAGACAACACCGCAGGGCTTTCCTCATCTCGCTGCTCAACCTGTTTGATGACAACACGGTCAGTGTTTTTGTAATGTTTTGCATTATATGTCACTCTGTCGATTACTATCTTTTGTATTATCTTCTGTAGCTACAGTTTATACTTTTCTATATCTGTCAGCATTTTCAGTGGCCTGTGTTTCTTCAATAATGCCATTTTGTTTTCTTCCCATGCAGAAGTCAGACGTGAACTTGCTGCTGTATACCGCAGACAATCTCGCCTGCTTCCCATTTCAGAGTCAGGAAGAGCCGCTGTTCATCATGCACCATGTAGACATCACACTATCAGTGTCCGGCAGCAACCTGCTGCAGTCCTTCAAAGAGGTGTTTTTCTATCCTTTTACTGTAACTTTTATATATGACGGAAATCAAATTAATGTGGCATGAAAAGGGATAGTAGTAAACACAAATATCCTCCTCCTTGCCCTTAAAATGGTCATTTTTGCCCCATTCTACCTATCGATTAAATCTAGTAAATAAAAATCATGCAGAAATGTTACAATGTTACAATGTTAAATCCATCGTTAAATCAATCTTTTTTTTTATTTGTAATTTTAAAACCAACAACGAAAATTAGTTTTGTAACATTTTGCACGCAGCCATGTTGAATGATTTCTTTCTTTTTCATTTAGGGTAGATAAGTTGAATAAGTTGATCAGTATCTACGAACCAGACTTTAATTCCAAACTAGCTTATCCTTATCTTATTTTTCATTTCTATATATATAAATATATATATTTATAGAAAAAAGTACTGTTAAGAAAATTGGTTTAGAAATTTTTGAACAGTGTTATTTATATACATAGTATTATTTAATATTTTGTATAGCTTTTATTTTTCACTTTAGTTTTATCTTCAGTCATTTTGGTATGTGCATTTGTCATTGTTATTATTTTTAGTTTTATTCATTTAATTTAATATATATTAATTTCTATTTAGCTTAAATTGTATTTGTTTTAGTTTTATTCATTTTGTTACTTCACCTTAAGCTAAAGTTTTTCATCCAATATTTAGCTTTACTTCATTTAACAAATATGATTTTTAGTACTTTTAATTTTATTGTTATAATTAGTGAATAATAGGCCGAATTAATCATCATATTTCTTTCTACGCAGATGATATTATTTTATATCTTCGCAACCCAGAACAGTCTATACCTCCATTACTAAATCTGTTAGAAACATTTGGTAAACTCTCTGGTTACTCACTAAACTGGCAAAAAAGTGAATTTTTAGCAGTGACTAATAATATCGACCCAATTTTTATGCATAGTTTACCTTTTAAAATAACCATAAATAGCTTGAAATATCTTGGAGTTAATATACCTAGAAACCCTAAGGAGATATATAAGCTTAATTATTTAACTATGATAGAAAACCTAAAGAGCAATATAAAATGCTGGCGCACCCTACCTCTATCAATGATGGGGCATGTGAACGCTATTAAGATGGTGACATTGCCCAGATTTTTATATCTTTTTCAGAACTTACCAATATATTTGCCTAAAAAGTTCTTCAAAATTTTAGACTCTATTGTACTGCCATTTGTCTGGGGCTTCAAAACACATAGAATATCTAAATTACATGTGTGCAAGCCAAGGTCATTGGGGGGTTTAGGTCTACCAAATTTTCAGCACTACTACTGGGCTGCCAATTGTAGAGCCTTAACTTACTGGTATGACCCACACCCCGATAGTTTCTCAGAAGATCTTCCTTCATGGCTTGTGATTGAACGGGGTTCTTCAAACTCGTCTCTCTCCTCATTGCTATTTGCAGCCCCAGAGACATCTAAAGCCGCAGTAGGATCCCACTTTATGATTAATAATTCTCTTAGGATATGGCGTCAGATCAGCAAGACATTTAAACTGCCAAATACCTCTTTGTTGGCTCCAATCAGTCGTAACCATGCCTTTAAACCTTCACTCTTAGATCCAGTGTTCACAGGTTGGGCTAGAAAAGGAATTCTCACCTTAAGAGATTTATATATGGACAAAAGTTTTGCTACATTTTCTCAGCTAAAAGAGAAGTATGACCTTCCTGCTTCACACTTTTTCAGATACCTACAAATCAGAAATTATGTTCGTTCCACTATGCCAAATTTTGAAACATTATCAGCTGATAATGAATTACACAAATTGCTTACTTGCACCCCCAATACCCCAAAGTTAATCACAAAATTTGTAGATTTCTTTGCAACTCAGTTAGATATCTCTACTAATCATCTGAAAAATGATTGGGAAAATGAATTGAATATTCAGGTTTCTGAGGAGGACTGGGCAAAATGTCTTAAAAATATATACATCTGCTCTATTAATGCCAGACACCAGCTTATTCAGTACAAGGTGCTGCATAGATTACATTATTCAAGGGTCAAACTGAACACTTTCTATTCTAATATTTCCCCTCTCTGCAATAAGTGCGAATCTGCGGAGGGCTCTCTTGGTCATCTTTTTTGGGCATGCCCAAAACTTTGTGAATTTTGGTCAGAAGTTTTTCAATTTCTCTCTGATGCTTATGCATGTGAGCTTCCTTTAAATCCTGTGACTGCTGTTCTTGGCTGGTCAGCTTCCTTGCAGCGTCTTAGCCATGCTTTCTGACTGCCTATACAGTATGGTATGATGATTGCAAAAAAATCTATTCTTTGCGTGTGGAAGAAAAAGTCGAAGCCACTATTCAAAACTTGGTTGTCAGAACTCTCCTCCACCCTGCATGTGGAAAGACTTAGATATAGTATTTCTGGAAATATAGATCAGTTTGATGCTTCCTGGAGGCCTCTTTTCAATCACCTGTTAAAAACTTCTAATAACGGCGATACTATTTGAAATTTAATTTTCTTTTCTTGTAATTGCTATTTTCTTTCATTTCCGTGTCAATCTTAATATGCTCAGATTTTTTCTCTCTAAATTTAATTTCAATATTTGACTTTTTCTTTTCCTCAATTATTTGTCAAAACTAGCGACAATGTTGACACTGTTGCAAATCTATTTGCTCTCTGTTACCATGGTAATTTTCCTTAAGTAATGCCCTTTTGAGGTTAAAAATGCTTAGGTTGTTACCTATTATTATTATTATTTTATAATTGTTATTATTACAATAGTATTTCACCTTGTCTATGATTTCATATTGTGCAAGAAGTTGCTTTGAACCCCTTTGCCTCTACTTGGTGATGTGATTATCTGCTAAACTGAATTTAATTGAAGGAGTTTTTTGTTTTTTTCCCCCCTTCTTGTTTGTGTAGTTGTGTTTTGTCCTGTCTTGTGATTGTACTGTTTATGGGTCTGAAAATGCAAAAATACCACAATAAATATATTATACAAAAAAAAAAATTAGTGAATAATAACAGCTTTTAAAATGAGTCAATTTTGATAACAGGGTTGTACCACCCTTTTTTTTTGAGAGCTGACATTCAGTTTTCTAACAATCTTGCCTTGTATTACAGTCTTTGCTAAAAGAGCCTAGACCACGGGAAAAGAAGAAAAAACGAGGGAAAAAATATGGCTCTGAGGAAGAGGATGAGAGTAGCAGAGGAAGCAGCAGTGATAGCAGCGATGATGTCATCCGTCGGCCCAAGAAACCCAGACGATCCACCGCAGTGAACTCTGACTCAGATTCAGACCTCGACTTGGAGGACGTAGACAAGGTCATGCAGCGTCTACCTGACAACCCCGAGCCCTTACTGGATTTTGCCAATGCCTCTCAGGGCATCTTGCTGCTCCTGATGCTCAAGCAGCACCTTAAGAACCTCTACGGCTTCTCTGACAGGTGAGCTTTACCCACTGGTCCAAACGCATTCTGGTCTGACATAACCGATGTAATGTGTTAATGGTCACTGGCTCCATAACAAATATCTCTTTGTCTCTTCCTGCAGTAAAATTCAGAAGTACTCGCCTACGGAATCTGCAAAGGTTTATGATAAGGCTGTAAACAGGAAGGCCAATGTGCATTTTAACCCACGGCAGACACTGGACTACCTGACGAGCCTCTACTTGGTGATGTGATTATCTGCTAAACTGAATTTAATTGAAGGAGTTTTTTGTTTTTTTCCCCCCTTCTTGTTTGTGTAGTTGTGTTTTGTCCTGTCTTGTGATTGTACTGTTTATGGGTCTGAAAATGCAAAAATACCACAATAAATATAATATACAAAAAAATAAAAATTTTGGAAGTCAATTTTGATAACAGGGTTGTACCACCCTTTTTTTTTGAGAGCTGACATTCAGTTTTCTAACAATCTTGCCTTGTATTACAGTCTTTGCTAAAAGAGCCTAGACCACGGGAAAAGAAGAAAAAACGAGGGAAAAAATATGGCTCTGAGGAAGAGGATGAGAGTAGCAGAGGAAGCAGCAGTGATAGCAGCGATGATGTCATCCGTCGGCCCAAGAAACCCAGACGATCCACCGCAGTGAACTCTGACTCAGATTCAGACCTCGACTTGGAGGACGTAGACAAGGTCATGCAGCGTCTACCTGACAACCCCGAGCCCTTACTGGATTTTGCCAATGCCTCTCAGGGCATCTTGCTGCTCCTGATGCTCAAGCAGCACCTTAAGAACCTCTACGGCTTCTCTGACAGGTGAGCTTTACCCACTGGTCCAAACGCATTCTGGTCTGACATAACCGATGTAATGTGTTAATGGTCACTGGCTCCATAACAAATATCTCTTTGTCTCTTCCTGCAGTAAAATTCAGAAGTACTCGCCTACGGAATCTGCAAAGGTTTATGATAAGGCTGTAAACAGGAAGGCCAATGTGCATTTTAACCCACGGCAGACACTGGACTACCTGACGAACAACCTGTCCAATGCAGATCTTACTTACGATGTCAAGAGGAGAGTCGTCAGACAGTATTTAGATGTAAACATTCTGATTTTCTTTTTTATTTGTTTTGATTCATAATAATGTGCTGTTTAGACAGGCTAAATGAGTTTTAGATTTTTTTTCTTTAAAGGGTTAGTGCGCCCAAAAATGAAAATTAGCCCATAAATTACTCGCCCTCAAGTCATGCTAGGTGTATATGACTTTCTTCTTTCAGACGAATCCAGTCGGAGTTATATTAAAAATGTCAAGCTGTTTAATGCCACTCAACGGGTGTTGCATGCATCAGTCCAAAACAAGTTAAATAAAAAGCACCCATCCATTAAAAAAAAAAGTGTCTCACACGGCTCCGAGGGGTGAACAAAGGCCTTCTGTAGCTAATCGATGCATTTTTGTAAGAAAAATATCCATATTCAAAACCATATTATATACACTTAGGATGGCTTGAGGGTGAGTAATTTATGGGCTAATTTTCATTTTTGGGTGAACTAACCCTTTAAAAAAATATTTTTATACAAATAAAAATATATAAAAACAAAAAAATATATTTTTAAAAACTTTTATTCAGTCTTTTTATCATCTCTGTTTATTTATTTATTTTTTTTAATTTGCTCTAAAATAACTTGAAAATTGCTTAACGCTGTCATTTCTTTTTTTTCTTTATTTTTAAAAAGTTTTGTTGGTTTTTTCCCCCTAGGCAAATAATCAGGGCATGTTATTTTTTTTAATTAATTATAATTAATATCATCCCATTTATTAAGTATTAATAATCATTAATGTTTTTAATTAAACATTAATTTAAAATACTAATTAATTAATTAAAAGACAAAGAAGAGTGATTTAATAATTTAATATATGCATAATATGAAAATATGAATTGTTTTTATATGCTTTATAACAATAAAAAAACAGTATTTATATTGTTAACTAAAACAGTCTATTAAAATAATTTCCATTAACTGAAATAAAGCTAGAATAAAATATACATTTTTTAAATAAGTACTTTTTTTAGGTTAGAAAAAATTGGCTAAATAGATTTTTATTTCCATTTAAAATGAAAGTTGGATATATAAAAATAAAAGATAGTTCAACATATTAATTAATATAATGCTATATAAATAATACTAAAATAAAAACTGAAGACATTTTAATAAATGAAAAAAAAAAAGACTTGAACATTTTAAGTATTGACACAAACAGTTTCTTGAATTGATTTATTAAAATGGACATTTTGAACTGATTCACAAAAATGAATCAAACTGACTATCTCTAAATGTTTTATTCCACAGTTTAAGGTACTGATGGAGCGCTTGGACCCAGATGAGGAAGATGAGGAAGGGGACGCTTCAGCCAGTATCCACGCCAGAAATAAAGCCATCACTGCTCTACTAGGAGGCTCCAGCCCCAAGAATAATGCTGCCGACTCGTACGACGACGACAGTGATGTGGACGAAAAGGCTCCTGGGGTAAGAAAGCCCCGGTGCTGATGTTTTCATTCGACTCTCAATGTCTAACGTTACCGTCACTTTAAAACGCCATGTTTTTGTTCCCTTCTAGTCGTCACGGAGATCCAGAAGAGGCGGAGATTCCGCAGAGGCATCAGGTCACATGAACGAAACGGTAAAAGCCATGGACGTCATCGCTATCTGCTGCCCCAAGTACAAGGACCGGCCGCAGATAGCGCGCGTTATTCAGAAGACAAGCACAGGCTACAGCATTCGCTGGATGGCCGGCTCGTACTCCGGCACCTGGGCGGAGGCCAAGAAACGCGACGGACGTAAACTGGTGCCTTGGGTGGACACTATAAAGGAGTCTGACATTATTTACAAGAAAATTGCCTTGACAAGCGCACACAAACTGTCCAACAAAGTAGTGCAGACTTTACGTTCACTGTACGCAGCCAAGGAAGGAACTTCCAGCTAATTAAATCTGTAATAACTCTGGAACTGTTACACCCAACAGACTTTCAGCAGCCAAACTTCATCAGGATTTAACGTTTTGTAAACTTAAGTCGGAGAGAAAAGAGTACTACAGACTCACAGGTTTTAAGATCCAAGGCAGGAACTGGTCGAATTCAAGAACGACGATTTTAAAAAGTGTGGTCTGTTTGGAAATGTAGATGTGATTCCTGTACATCTTTTAAGTTAAACGGAAAAGAAAGAAACAGAGCTCCTTCGCTGTTGTGCAGCAACTTGGTTGTTTGAATTTTTTCCCCCCTCCACTGTATCATAGTTTAACACAAAACAGAAACAAAAAATGTTTATATCTCTGACGAAAAAAAAAATCTGTTTAAAGAAATAAACCTAAAGTGAATGTTGGAAATTAGTCTGTTGATGTTCTTAATAAAGTGACCTTGGAGTTTAACCTAGCACCGGATGGATTTCTTTAGCTTAGCTCAGTTTCCAGGGAAATAAACTTTTAAACATCTCCTCTGCTTTATGTTCTACTTCTTTTGTGCTGTAAAATGGAGTCTCCTGGACATAATTTATTCGGTTGAAAGCAGAGCATGCAGTATCTGTCGCCTACATGGAAGGGAGGGTTTTTTGTAAATCTAGATTTTGATGTACTGGGTCAGGATTTGAGTCTCTACACCCCACAGTGGGACGAGGGACCCCCAGCATGTGTGGAGGAACAAATACTGCAATAAATTTTTTACTTCTCTTTGTTACTTGTCTGGTTTGCGTTTGACTTTGATTTTTGGTGTTCACGCTCATGCATCGTTTTTGAAAGTGTTGTTGTGTCGGCTGTAGATCTTGTTTTATGAGTGAAAGTTAAGATTTATCATAGATGTCTGCATACGTATACACTACCATTTTTTATGTTTTTTTGAAACAAGTCTCATGCTCACAGGGCTGCATTTATTTGATCAAAAATCAAGTAAAAACAATATCATGAAATACTATTACAATAATCTGTTTTCTTTTTTAATATATTTTAAAATGTAATTTATTTTTGTGATGGCAAAGCTGATTTTTTTATCAATCGTTCATTAATTCCGGTCTTTAGTCACATGATCTTTCAGAAATCATTCCAATATGCTGATTTGGTGCTCAAGTATTCTTTTTTGGGGGGCCTACTAAGGTATTAACCATTTTAACACTTGGTTTAGATTTCTTGATCTGGCCATCTGGAATATTTAGTTAAAACCAGGATAAGTCATATTAAAAATAAAAACGGAAGATTGCTGCAACAACTTTTTTTATACTTCATTGGAAGTCATACCACAGTCTAAAATTTGGTCAATCAGTTGTGGTTGTGGTTAACCAGGGCTGCGTTCAGCCCCGACAAAACGGTGCAAAACGTTTTCTAAACGGAAACGATGGTGCGTTGAACACCCTGTTCTGATGACGCAAGAGTTGCAACTATGGCAGCTGAGAAGGCCATGCTTTGTGCTCTTTTTGAAGAATTTTCAGAGCCTGATGAAATCGGTATAAATACGTGTTTAATGCTGCAAAATACGCTCGATGTTACAGTCACTGCCCTTGCCCTCCAGAATAAAAGAGAACATCCCAATCAAGTGAAGGGATCTGTGGTTCCTAATTATTGTGATCCAACGTTTTTCAGGATGAAAAGACAAACAGGTGAAGGGTAATCCACTTCTTACCTCCGAGACTGTGTTATGATCTATATGACTGTATTACTTTTATTGTGAGTATTAGGCTTATCATTATTGCTGATCACTGTTGTTGTGCTATGATATTGTAATATTTACCATTATATAATCAGAGGAGTATAGAAAAGTTTATGAAAGTGTCACTCCACAATGCAATAGCAAACTATATAAATATGTATAGTATTTTTATGTTACATTGATCAGTGTCTAGCACACCTTCCTAAGGAAAGGATATGGACCAGAAGTCATTGCAATTACTAAATGATATTTACACAGACTTAAAGAAGTTCCAGATTTATACTTGTGCCCTTATTATTTCAGTTATTTTGCCTTTAATGTAAATAAACATGTGCAAACAATATACTTGCTCTTGTGAAATTATTTGGATGTTATTTACATTGTGCAGCTGTCTCTTTAATACCGTGTGGTTTACATATATGTTGGTGCTGATTGGGCTGACATTTCTGACACACCCACCAAACAAGAGAAAACGCATCTCAAACCCCGTTGCACACCGTTTCCAGGAAACATGTCGTTCAAACCGGAACCCGTAGCAAAACGGTGCACACCGGTTTGAGCTTGAACTTGCCCCTGGTCACAAACAGCATGGCCTATCACTCCTTTCACTCTTGTAGACTGTTTAACCACTTAAACCAGTTCTGGATTTGGAACGGCTTGAAATTGCTAAACCAGCTACCATCCTTGTCTAACCCTGAGTAAGCGGAAACTACTTCTGTGGGGAAACATAGGAATTGTATGGCTAATGTTAAAACTGACATTACGATTAATTAAAAAAAATTCAAACAACTAGCAATATTCTTTAAAGGTTTAAATCGGCTGTCCAAACTCGGTCCTGGAGGGCCGGTGTCCTGCAGAGTTTAGCTCCAACCCTAATTAAACACACCTGAAGCAGCTAATCAAGCTCTTACTGGGCATACTGGAAACTTCCAGTCAGGTGTGTTGAGGCAAGTTGGAGCTAAACTCTGCAGGACACCGGCCCTCCAGGACCGAGTTTGGACAGCCCTGGTTTAAATACAAGTTATACAAGACTGAAAACAGCGTATAGGTCGTTTACATTTGTTGAAGCTTGTCACAGCTTTGCCAAACTGGTGTTCAATAGCCTATTCTAACCTAAAAATCGCCCAAACCTCTCTAAATCCATCCAAAGATCGTAGTCGGCAAACCATCTTGGACTAGTTTAAGTGTTTTTTTCCCCCGACACAGTAGCGATTGAACATTCTTGCATTAAAATGCTATTTCACTGCCTGGAGGTTAAATGACCTACTTTTAATGTGACTAATAGGAAAGATGAAATAATTCATTCCATTTACCATGATGTAAAACACTGCTTGTCTGTGTGAGTGTGTTTAAAATGAGGACGCCCGGGTCACTTAACCCCTGCTAAATCAGAATAACAGGTGATAAAACTCAAACTGCCCGTCACAATACTGAACTGCTCTGTACTGGACTACAGTATGACTCAGTTTGACTCATTTGACTGTGATGCACAGCGTTACAAACCAGCTCCACGCCCACCAAAGCGAAGGGCGACTCACGCGCTGGACGAACACTCGGATTTGTCCTCAAGAAGTTACAAAAGAAAGAACATTCTGGCTTTGTTATGGACGTTATCGAGCTGGAGTCGTTTGTGAACAGCCCTCCTGGTGGATTCACTGTCGAGAGTCGCGCGGGCTGCAGAGTCGTGAAGTGGGAGCAGGAGAACAGCTGCGTGTTCATCGACGAGATCCAGTCTAGCAAGGGGAAAGTGATTTTCTGTAATTCTCCAGGAAGGTAAATGGATTTAAATAACGTCATATGACAATATGCAGGTTTATATGTAGCGGGCTTTTGTAACTCTTCATGGCCGTTTCAGGAAAGTCATAGTACGTACTTTGAGGGAGTACACCGATGTGAGACGACAGCTAACCTCAAAAACAATATACATCCTGGTGTCTGCATGCACCAAAACAAAGGTCGAAGAAAAGAGAAACGGAGATGTTCCAGGTAGGATTTTTTTTATTATTATTATTAATAAAGGGGTCATATGATGTTGCTAAAAATAATATTATTTTGTGTATTTGGTGTAATGAAATGTTTATGCGGTTTAAGGTAAAAAAAAAAAAACTATTTTCCACATACTGTATATTATTGTTTCTCCTCTATGCCCCGCCTTTCTGAAACGCGTGGATTATTACAAAGCTCATCGGTCTGAAAAAGCGAGGTGTGCTCTGATTGGCCAGCTATCCAGTGCGTTGTGATTGGCCGAATACCTCAAGCGTGTGACGGAAATGTTACGCCCCTCACCATACTGTTAGGATGCCCTGTCAGGCTGGAGCGATGATTCAAAAACATGAAAACCCATTATAAACGAGGCATTCGTTGCATTCAGTGGGGACATAAATATGGATTATAATTACTTATACTGTCTTTTTTTTGCGTTGCATCGCGCCGCGTAAACATAAAACCATGTCTGCATTTGTGATCGGAGAAATGACAAACAATAAGCGCTACTTTACACTGCCCAAAAAACTCGCTTTAAATACATACAATATAAAAACTCTTTAAATATAAAAAAACTCTTTGAGTCAGAACAGCCGGCATTGTCGCCTTCACGACATGGCGGCAGCAACAACAATACTACAGCGAGAATAAAAGTTACACTTCTTTCTTTGCGTGAACATTTGGGCGGCGTTATGCAAATCTTCCCACATCGTGATGTAGCCATGTGGGGGTGTGTTAGAACGAGACATTTTAGGTAGGTGTGGCTGACTCTTAACTTTTATAAAGAATATCTCTTTGGATTTGAGACTTCAGTCTTTGCAACTTTACAGATCTTCTTTATGCACCAAGAGCTTGTAACACTTTGAAATCGCATCATATGACCCCTCATCATATATTTCACACAGTGAAAGTCTTTGACCTGCTTCTTTAAATTAATATTTTCGTACAAACAGAGACTGGTGTGTTGTGTGTGTATACATACATAAAATGATATATTAAAATATATTAATAAACGTTTATTAAAATGACAAAATCATCTTTTAAATACGGTATTCAGAAAAATGGATCTTTCTTGAATTTTATATACACATACACACAGAGCAAGAGAGAGGAGAGCGGGGTGAGTTGAGCCAGTTTTTACTTACTGCGTGTGTAAAGTGAGCACATGGGTCCAACCTAAATATGTACATGAATTTCAGGATATAGTGCATCTTTGGGAATGATCACTTTGGATCTAAAATAAATCACTTTCAAAATATGGCTTTCCAAAAAAGGTGGTCTCTTGGCTCAACTTGCCCCCAGTGAGGGGTAAATTAGAGGGAGAAGGAAGTTGAGACACATGGAGTTAAACTGTGCATTGATTATGCTAATATGTTCAGTAAAACTGAACATTTTCACCTCTCATTTTCACTTTTGCTATATCAAAGGAAGAGAAATTCAATAAAAAGTATTCTTAAAATCAATGCGTGATCCTTGTGATGGACTGGCCGTCCATCCATGGTTTTTCTCCACCTGTGGCTCAAGATGCCGGGTTAGGAGGATCTGATAATAATGGCATAGAGGTTTGGATAATAGGATGGATGGATGACTTCTTACTAGTTTTATTAAATGATACAGTTCACAACTTCGAAGGCATTTTAATTATTTTAAAAAATTCAGAACAAAATAAAGTAAAAAAAAAAAAAACAGACTGCAATTTCAATGACCAATTTTCATAAACAAGGCAGGTTTTAAAATTTTCAGAACAAAATAGTTAAAAACAAAAACATTTGGTCAAATTAATTTAAAAATTACAGAATTACAGTAATGTAATACTTCGTAATCTTTTTAAATATATTTTATTAATACAATTATTTTTTTATATTATCAGCATAACTATGTGACTGAAATGTAAATGAATAATTTAACTGTTTAATATGGACTTGAACTGATTTATGGTGATTATTAGTAATGTTACTAATATCAGTGATATATTAGTAAGCACTACAGTTGTAAAAATGAATCAAAACAGGAAATGCAATGTAGCTGTGTCACAATGTCAACAGGGAAGGAATTATTAAACTTTGACACCACTGTATACTGTATTTGTAAAGTCAAATGCCTCGCCTTGCCTTCTTATTGTACTTCATTACTTCATAGCTCTTGGGTATTATGTGGTGGCGATCAACGGCAGTCATCCAATGATCAGATGGGAGATGGAGAGAGGCTTAGACATGACTATTTCATCTGTTGCTGGAGAAAGTTATATAGTTGATGTGAGTTCAGTAGAGACTTTGTTTTTAATGATGTATGATGTACAAATTTAGTGTCCTTTTTCTGGCAATGTAAAAACTGAATTCAAAAATATATTTATATATTCTTTTAAGGTTGATGTTAGTGCTGCACTACAGGGATGGGTCGGTGAGAGCTTTCAAATCCTTGTTGATGTAGGAAAGGTAAAACCCATCTGGAAAGACACACATTTCACCATCAAGTACCGTTCTGACGCACTTTTTGACTTTCCCTACTGGTTCGGCTGCAGCAAACGACAGTTCAAGGTGTGTTTTAATAAATAAGCAGACCTCTCTGATGATTTCTAGTATTGTGACTATGACTGGAAATCTGATCTTGCAGGTCTCTTACCATGGAAGATGAGATCAACACTCAAAATGTTGTGTGAAACACCAAATATCTACTGAACACAGGCTTCAGTCTGTGGACATTGAAGCCCTGCACAGATGAGAAGACCATTAATGCACCTTAAAGGACAGTTTTACTGTAAATAAAACTTTATTTTGCTCATGCCAGCAGTAATACAAAAAAATCATAAAGAAATTGAGATCACTGGAACTTAATCTTAATTATTCTGTTGAAGCAGACAGGTCAATTTCATAAATCCTCACATTGTAAACTAGCAAACTCAAGATAGTAAAAATACTTTTTTTTTTTTTTTTTTTTTTTAAAGGGTCACTCCATGCAAAATTGCCCGAATGTGTTACCTTCATTGCTTTAAATAGGTCATATCACGAGGAATCAAAATGTTATCTTTTTGGATTACTGAAATCAAGCTAAATAAACAGATAATTATATTATCTAACATCACGTTACGCTGTTAGTTGACATGTCTTGTGCTGTTTCTGGCTGTGTGTAGCACCTACAGCTCTGCATATACTTCCAGAGAATCAATAGAAATGTGCAGTTAGGGCTGGGCGATAAAACGATAATTATCGTGATGTAATTCTCCTCGATAAAACGATAACAAGAGTTCGATAAATGTTCGATATAATGTTTATGCACCAAAAACGGAACAAAACCGCGCTACTTGCAGCATAGCAGGAGTTCACTAGAGCAGATGCGTTTAGTCACTCACTGATAACAGCGCTGTGAGATCCAGTGTGAAGCGCTTGAATTCAGCGAACACAAATGACACTGATTTAAACTGGTTTAAAGCCAGCTGAAGCAGCGTTGACAAACAGGAGAAACACTGTGCGCAACGATACAGTCAGAAGAGTTTTCAATGAACAAATCGCCTTCATTTACCATGGATTTACTAGTAACACTAACTGCACAATGGTATTGTGGCAGAAATGTGGAATAATCATAAGAAATTGTATTATATTAATGAAGACATGAATTAAATATATTAACGGAGTAAGTTAATATACGATTTCAGTATATAATACTGAATATAATTACAGTATTTTTTGTGATCAAGCTATAGCATTTGTGCATTTATACTAAATGTATTTAGACTACTGTTTTTTTATGCAAATAACTAGAAACAACATAGATACATTTATACCACAGTATTGAGGTGCTATATGTGTGGTTTTAACTGTGGTTAGCATGATTAGTGGTTAATTTTTATAAAACTAAAACGGTCGGAATAATTACCTTTCAACATCTAAATATGAGGTCATCACGATTTGAAATTTATTGTGATAATTATCATTATCAACTGATATGAAAATTTTAGCTGATAATTTTTTTAGCCATATCGCCCAGCCCTATGTGCAGTTATACCCTGATAATTTCAGTCTGACATTTCATCACTGATTATTTTGTAACCCTGTCATGTAATGCAGACTTTGCAAAGAGGCTGAGGATTTTGCTGAACTATATTTCACACAACAGGAAACCTGCAATCCGATGCCTGAGCAGAACAAAAAAACTGACCAGTTAAATCTAAAGCTCAGAGAGAGGTGTGAAATGAAACATTTTTTGACAAATCTTTACTAACCTTACATGTTGACCTCAATGAGAAAACTAAAGCATGATATGACCCATTTAAAACATTTCTTCAAATACCATATACTGGGATAGTTACAGTAAAAACGGTTGTCTTTTGTAAAGCTTTGTAGTATGTACAAATCATAATGAAATTAAATGCCTTTGTGACCATCCCTGTGAACGCTTCATACTGTTCTTGCCACATCCTCTGACTAACTGACAAACCATTAACCGAAAGAGTTGATCTACACTGATCTGTTTGCACTACCGTTTCAGCTGCAGAAAAATCTGTCTGGCACAGTTCAGGGCAAGAGCAGAAGTGTTGACACTACTTTGGTGATGGTCTGAATGTACTCTTTGTAGTCACTGCCTCCATAGGTGAGCATCAGGTGATTTATGATTCCCACGACACACATGAGTGACAGGAAGAAGAGAATGCGTTTCCCGAACAGGAAGCCTGTCTTGTGCTGTTTCTGGCTGTGTGTAGCACCTACGGCTCTGCATATATTTCCAGAGAATCAATAGAAATGTGCAGTTAGGGCTGGGCGATAAAACGATAATTATCGTGATGTAATTCTCCTCGATAAAACGATAACAAGAGTTCGATAAATGTTCGATATAATGTTTATGCACCAAAAACGGAACAAAACCGCGCTACTTGCAGCATAGCAGGAGCTCACTAGAGCAGATGCGTTTAGTCACTCACTGATAACAGCGCTGTGAGATCCAGTGTGAAGCGCTTGAATTCAGCGAACACAAATGACACTGATTTAAACTGGTTTAAAGCCAGCTGAAGCAGCGTTGACAAACAGGAGAAACACTGTGCGCAACGATACAGTCAGAAGAGTTTTCAATGAACAAATCGCCTTCATTTACCATGGATTTACTAGTAACACTAACTGCACAATGGTATTGTGGCAGAAATGTGGAATAATCATAAGAAATTGTATTATATTAATGAAGACATGAATTAAATATATTAACGGAGTAAGTTAATATACGATTTCAGTATATAATACTGAATATAATTACAGTATTTTTTGTGATCAAGCTATAGCATTTGTGCATTTATACTAAATGTATTTAGACTACTGTTTTTTTATGCAAATAACTAGAAACAACATAGATACATTTATACCACAGTATTGAGGTGCTATATGTGTGGTTTTAACTGTGGTTAGCATGATTAGTGGTTAATTTTTATAAAACTAAAACGGTCGGAATAATTACCTTTCAACATCTAAATATGAGGTCATCACGATTTGAAATTTATTGTGATAATTATCATTATCAACTGATATGAAAATTTTAGCTGATAATTTTTTTGGCCATATCGCCCAGCCCTATGTGCAGTTATACCCTGATAATTTCAGTCTGACATTTCATCACTGATTATTTTGTAACCCTGTCATGTAATGCAGACTTTGCAAAGAGGCTGAGGATTTTGCTGAACTATATTTCACACAACAGGAAACCTGCAATCCGATGCCTGAGCAGAACAAAAAAACTGACCAGTTAAATCTAAAGCTCAGAGAGAGGTGTGAAATGAAACATTTTTTGACAAATCTTTACTAACCTTACATGTTGACCTCAATGAGAAAACTAAAGCATGATATGACCCATTTAAAACATTTCTTCAAATACCATATACTGGGATAGTTACAGTAAAAACGGTTGTCTTTTGTAAAGCTTTGTAGTATGTACAAATCATAATGAAATTAAATGCCTTTGTGACCATCCCTGTGAACGCTTCATACTGTTCTTGCCACATCCTCTGACTAACTGACAAACCATTAACCGAAAGAGTTGATCTACACTGATCTGTTTGCACTACCGTTTCAGCTGCAGAAAAATCTGTCTGGCACAGTTCAGGGCAAGAGCAGAAGTGTTGACACTACTTTGGTGATGGTCTGAATGTACTCTTTGTAGTCACTGCCTCCATAGGTGAGCATCAGGTGATTTATGATTCCCACGACACACATGAGTGACAGGAAGAAGAGAATGCGTTTCCCGAACAGGAAGCCAGGAGTGCTGTCAGGCATACAAGCAGAATATCTGTTAACAAATCTGGTGTGTGTTACAACACATGGTTGATGTGTCTATATCAAACCACAAAAGTGAAACCACAAAGTGATCTTATCACGTAAGTTCTGCTTATATCATAAATCTGCAACAGTTCAATGACTAATAGCCTATTTGTATTGAGATTAACGTTAGGCAACATCTAATGCTGCTGGAATGTAGAACAACCCACATTTGTCTGCGTTTCATGTAGTTTTAAGGTCAGGAACCTCAGAAGATGTTTCAGTTGACTCCAATGCAGCTTTAGCACATATATTTGATGTTTAAAAGGCCTTATTTGTTCATAGTTATGGATTTGAAAATCTTACCTCTGGCAAGTCTGCCCCAAGTAGCCAACAAAGTACTTCTGCCGGACCACAAGGTAGATAATGCCAGCAAAGGCAGCTGGAGCTGTAACAAAAAGGGTTTTGTTATTTAAATGATTTCAGAGAACTTCCAAGAAAGTTATTGTACAGGTATTTTATTAAGGCTGACTTTCATTATATATGCGGTGGTTCCTTAGCAACTCAATTAGCCTACTATTTCAGTGGCATTCAGAAATAGAGCAAAGTTATTATGCAGACAAATATTTGCACATGGGTCATAACAGAAATTATTAGCCGGGAAATGCAAACCATTTCTACTACGTTACAAAGGGGTATTTTCTTTGGTCTGATCTTATCACTATATTGTAGTGAACGTTAAAAATAACACCAAAAATAAGTCACTTTCACTTCTAAAAATATTGATTACGTGCTCATTCAACTCAATCACTTAACTGATTTTTTTTTTTATGAGGAATATGATGAATTGAATTGTACCTTGGCTGAGGCAGATACCAGCACACCACAGTACTGCCAGAAATGTGGGGTACGTGTCCATGCAGTTTCGACTGAGAAAACAGTAAATACAAAGTATTATGAAGCAGATAATTTTATTAATTGATAACTTTTTCAAACAGCTTCAGAAACTAACTCTGTCAGCTAACTCTGGTATTTAATTTGACCAAACTGAAGTACTGTAGTACTTCCATGTATCTTTTAGAAATATTGTGAAAGAGCTGTTCCTCTTTGGTGGTGGTTAATGACACTTTATGATTGCATCTAAATTGAGACAAATTACTAAACCAGAATCCAACAGCCTAGATATGCAACTGATAAAAATGCTGTCAGTTTGGTTTATTTTGCATATTTAAAAAAATGATTATAATAAAAATAAAAATTTTAAAATACAGGTCTCGTCCACCTGATCAAAATTTTTCTTGGGGAAATCATAATTTACTGTGCAATACATAAGGATACTAGAAGTAGATGCAAGCTACGTTTTTGAACGTTAGAATCATTTTTCTACCTTTTCCCCTTTATATTCACATTCATAACTGACTTCAAATAAGCCCATTTACATTAATGTAGACTTTATGAGAAACTTTAAATAAGTGAAAATTTAAATGTACAGCTATAGGCTTTCAATATACAGACAGAAAGACCAGTGCAACCCTTTTGCAACATTACGATTATGTAAATAGACAGGAAGAACAACAGGCAAATTTCGAGCTGTTATGCAAAAGAAGCTACACCAACACTATTTCATAAACAGATAATTTATCTCTCTCTATAAAAAGCTCTTTTGGCGCTTAAAAGTAATAGTTCATTTTTCAGTCACAAATTCTAGAGTGGAGAAGCTTGAGTCAATATTACTCACTTTGCACAGGACAAACGTTCAAACGCTTCAGAATGATTTTTAGAATGTTGACCGGTGCACTCTTTCTCAACCTTTAAGGCGAAGAACACTAGAGGAGAAGTTAAGATATTAAAGATTAGACATATTAGTTTAATGCATGTGCATGTATATTTAGGCTGCATTATGGACTAATTCCTGGTAGTTGTATAAACACAGCACAATGTGTTCAAAGATGATTTGCATACACATTCTACATGAACATCTTTCAATGATACAAAATAAAAATAATAGTAATAAAGTCTAAATGTCATACCATTCTGAACGACGCTGAGAAGAGTGACCAGCACAAGCAAGAAGATGTTTTCCATCACTGCTACATACATGTTCTCAAGTGTGCACTGCGGGTCTTGTCTCAGACTGTTGTCTGATCATTTTTAGCATCACAGATAACATCACCACTAAACTGATGTGTTTCCTGATGGGAGGGCCACTAGAACATGATCACTTCTGCTTCAGTGGCACATTTTGTACTTTTTGAAACTAAATATCTGAGTGTGGAAACTTGTTCCTGGTATAGCTACATATCCATTTCACACCTCGTCCTAACAGTTGATATTTTAGGACAAAATTAAGTCCAGCTGAAGCCAACGGTCTGTTTTGCTGTTAAACACTGTCAGTTAAACAGTTTTGCTGAAACTGTTTTGCAGGTCTTAGCTGGTTTCAGCTGGTCTTCAACTCTAAATCCTGGTTCTGGATATCACCAAACACTGCATATTTTGGGTGTCTCTTTAATATGACACACCTGAATCAACTCAACAGCTCATTAACAGTGTCTCAATGTTATCGAATTGGGAAAACAACTAAAAATGTGCTTTTTCAGGAGGCTGCCTTATCAGGACTGATGACATCTGCTCAGAACCAGCCAACAGACCAAATGGTATCGTCACTTTTTTATTTAAACACTAAATATATAGAGTAAACTTAATGTAGTTAACCAATCCTGGTAAATTCAGTTTTTGTATAGGCCTATAACTTGAAGTAATTTAGTTGATATATTCTTGCTGTGCCGTTTCAGGTTTGAAACTATATTAATGTTGGTCAAAATGACTGCTATAACTCAAACCGAAAAGATGAACTTCACCTCTGATATTTCAGCTGTCAGTATATTATATGTTGAATAAATTAGCAGACAGTACGTTGACTCTCACTTTAAGCAACACTGTAAGATGTCAGAATTTTATTGCATTAGATAAAAAATGTGACATCAAACAATATGCAAATTATGATGGAGCTTTTTTCTCAACTTAATTTTGAGATACTTATTTTTAACCAACTGCCCTGTAATTTTTTGTGGATCTATGAGGCAAGTTTTCCTCAAATGTACACAGATGTCCCAACTGAATAACCATCGGTGTTGTTCCTCATCTTAATAATAAACATGCAACATTTCTGCAAAGTTTGACAACCAGAAAGTAACCAAGACATTTATCTTAGTTTTAACAATTGATCTAATTCGATACCTAACAAGTGTAATTTTGTAAGGTGTTTTAATTGAACAGTGTGCTTCTGCTAGTATTTCTTTAAAACAAACAGCATTTGTTTTGATACTTTGTTACTAAGATAATACATTTACATTTTCATTTGAGGCTTAAGTGTCTGAAAACGTTTTTGGGCACTGCTTGTTTTCACACTCTTTAAAATAACCAAACTCAAGACCTTTTAAAGTGGACCAAAAAATGAACAAAGTGAAGCTCTTTGCATTCACATTTTCCATGTCCAATTAAAAATGGACTCTTTTGGTTTCGGTCACTTGAATATTGTACTAATGATCATAATGATTATTCTAATGTTTTATTTTTAATGAGGCAATAGATGCTCTTGATCCGACAGTATTAATATTTTGCCGCAAACGCTGGACTGTAAGCAAAAAGCACTACTGCACCAAAGGAGACATTCAATTAAAATAGGAACACTTATTTCTAATATTGGCATACTCTCAATGGTAATGTGATCATGAAATAAAGTGCAATATGACAGCACATAGTTGTTTACAATATACAGATCATGGAAAACTGGGGAAATGTTCAGAAAAATAAATAAATAATGAACGTGTCTTTGTAATTGCTGATAAATATATATTTTTCTGTTTAACCTACTGTTAAAACATTTGGGTCATTCTTTTTTTTTTTTTAATTAACCTTTATTCAGTAAAGTATAAAAGATGCACTAAAATGTTTAAGATTTCTATTACAAATAAATGCTGTTCAGATAGTATTATTTCACAATATTATTGATTTTACTATATATATTTGATTAAATAAATGTAGCCTATGGTAAACATAACTGCAGGTCATGCAAATATTTTATTGGTTAGAAACTGCTATTTCTATCCAAGAAAATGTAGGAACCCCATATACAATCAGTGTGAAAGTGAGGCTTTTACTCTTCACTCACATGCATAATTAAAAGCCAATAACCACAACATATTCAATTTTTGGGACCATTTAATATAAACCGCTTTAAATCCAGTAATAACCATTTAAAAAAAAAACACAACAACAAAAATTATTAAACTGTACAATGCTGTACAAACCTTTACAAATGCATTGGGCGTAATTTGATCTTCAAACATTGCGTACTCTGCACCATTTAATATATACGAAATGTGAAAATATGATTTAACTGATGATGCACCACAGGCTTTCCTAACAAAAGTCTTGCATTCCCAATACGAAACTACAAAGAGAACTTCTGACACCAGACCAAACTCACGGTTTGTAAGATCTAAAAGCTTTTCTTGATCAGAAAAATATATCCAAGCCATTAAAATCGGTGTTGTCAATTGCAGTCTGGCCCATCCCTGATTGCATGCATTCATCAAGATTCAATCCGGAGTCATTAGTAGAAGAAGGGTAGGTTAAAGCTGCTTCTGGAACCACAGTTGCTACAGAAGGAATTTGCGGTGTCGTCTCCGCATTCTGGCCATTGTTCAACATCTCAAGTAGCCCTGTGCTGTCAGGTGAGAGGTTACTAACGGTCGTCGCAGGAGACAAAAGCTCAGCGAAGAACTGGTCATACGCCGGGCTGTCGTACACTGACGTACTCGAGGTGACCGAGTAAGGCGACGAGAGGGCTGTGCTGTCCGGTTTTGGTGCAGATTCTCCTGCACTTCCCAAAAGCTGGTTTAGTTTGGCCAGTTTCTTCTTCTTAGCCTTAAGTTTTTTCAGTAGCTTCAGCCTGAGGGCTTCTGTAGTGCTAATGGATTGCTGGTCTGCCAAAAGGCTGGGATTTTTCTTAACAGATGCACCACATAAGCCACCAGGAAGGGTGACTGGTTTGTGCTGAGGCGCTACTGCAGAATTCCCGCCACTTGAGTTTAGCAGTTTCTTGCTTAATAAGAAGCCACCGAACATGTCAGCTGGCTTTGCTAGCAGATCTTCGTTGTCACATTTCAGAACGGGTTTTGGAGCGGGAGGAGGAAGTCTTATTGGTGTCGACTGGAAGGAAGGATGGCGCTGAAGTAATGAGGACGCAAGCGGTGGAGGTGCATGTACTGGTGTAGCCACTGACGGTCTCAGCACAACTGGATTAGAAACCGAAGAGCATTCCTTCAAACCAGAGCTTTGGGGTTTTGAAGGTTGACAAATGGACTTAGAGATACAAGATGAACTAGATGTTACAGGAAGAGTGAGGACAGCGGCCGGCATGACGGCTGGGCTCTGGGGAATCTGAAGAGCTTCAGTGGCTTTGTTCTCATCAACCAGAGTGAGGGTCACAATGTCTGTATGTGACAGACCCTCAAAGGTGTCCAGTAATGTGGTGCTGCCTATGGATGTATCCAGAGCGCCGGTGGCAGTCGAGTCTCCCATGGTGAGCGCGCTGAGGACACGAGTGTCATCGGCCACAGAGTCTGACAGTTTGTGCGTGTGTTTATCATCGACATTCGTAACCGCCGAGGGAGCTGTCGGTGAACAAACCTCTGAAGCTTCATCTTTAGTGGAGTCTGATTCCCAGAAAACAACATGAATTTCATTGGCAGGAAACGAAAACCTCTTGTGGATGATGCTGTGAGGGTATTTCAAATCATCCAGTTCCAGCCATGACCCTAAAAGACAGAACACAAACATGTAAATGAACCACTATTAAGTTTAAATAATTAACACATTTCACAGAGCAACTAGTCTGAGATAAATTTGCAGCTAATTATACTAGTTATTTAATAACAGCTGATAATTTTTAGTCGATCATTTTTGGTAACATGCAAGTAAAACAATGCGGAAACATAACTTAAGCGGAACAAATGTGTTGTTTTTAGCAACAATAAACTAAATTCAAATGAATCATTGGCTAACGGGATTCAGAAGAACAACTACATACACTACCATTCAAAAGCTTGGGTTAAATTAAGAATTTTATGTTTCTGAAAGAAGACTGCATTTTAACGTGTCCTTGTTACACATGTTACATGTACTTACTATTATAATAACAATTAATTATGCATAATTACATGCAAGTAACCCTAAGCCAAACCATATTGTAAGTACATGTAGTTAATTATTATTATTCAGTACTTAAATGTATTACACTGTAACAAGGACACCTTAAAATAGTGTAACCAATATTTAAACAAAATGTAATGTAAATGTAAATTTTACACATACGTTTTAAATAAAAATTAAATACATTTCACAATTTAATCAATATTTAAAAATGCAATTTATTCCTTTGATGGCAAAGCTGAATTTTCAGCATCATTACTCCAGTCTTCAGTGCCACATGACTTCAGAAATCATTCTAATATGCTGATTTTCTGCTCAAGACACATTTCCTCATATTATTATTGTTTTGCTGCTTAATCATTTTGTGGAAACTGTGCTTAATGTTTTAACAGAACAGCAACTAATTGAAATATAAATCTTTTCTAACATTATAAAAGTCTTTACGGTCACTCTTGATCAATTTAATGTATCCTAGCTAAATAATAAGGGAAAAAACTCTAAACTTTCGATTGGTAGTGTGAATAGATCAGCTAATGAACTCACAGAATAAAAGACTCACCATTCCTCTGGCGGATCCAAGTGGCAAAGTGCTTTAGATTCTTATTGTACTGGATAACGGTGCTAACATTGTAGTGTGCGCCCTGGAACTCAAACGAGTATTTAGAGAGGTCTTTCCTGGACAAGCCCTCCACAAAGTGCAGTGCAAACACAGAGGACAGCCTGCAAAAAAAATGATCAAAGACAATCAACCAACCGCAAAGACCAACAGGTTCAATTGTGATGAAACAGGGTGGTGACAAGGAAAAAACGGAAATGCATAGCTATTCCAACGCTTACTTTTCAAGCACCATTTTCCTCCTCTGGTTTTTACGGTTGCAGTTACTGCACTGAGTGCGGTGGATGGCTTTTAGTGGGTGCCAGTCATTCAGAATTTGAGTGAATGTTGTAAGAGTCTTCTCAACACTGCAAGACAAGAGGGTTGTGTTGCATACAATTACCTACACAGTTACCATGTATTTAATTTAATTATCAAATACAAATGATTTCAATTACATGGCTAAAACCTTTACCTGTTATTTAGAGTATAACCACAAGTGCACTTAAATTCCCAACGGACAGTGTGCTGGAAAAGCTCTTGAGCCCACTTGTCTGAGCGCAGAAGGAGAGGGAGAGCAAACACGGGTGTTTCCTGCTGACCTGTATGACAGACAAGATTATCACTCAACACAAATGACAAGCAACAGATTGAGATCAAATGGTTTTATGATTAGCTGTTGAACCATTTTACCAATTTCACACTTGAGTGTAGGCTGAAGAAGTTTGAAGAGTGACAGACGGAGCGCAGACAGCTGCCGCTCTGCCTCACACAGGACATCGGCGGGCACTCTGGTGTCCTCATCTGCAGAACGAAAAACAGGTAAGCTCTCCAGCATGTGAATGCAGACCTCTTCATGAAACTGTATTTTTGGGATGAGGTAAATTTATTTTAAAAAGTTGCATCAGTTTCTGTTTAAAATATTGTTTTAACATATGTATACATACATAATTATTAATAATATAAATACCTTCAACTGTGTAATAAGTTTAAATGCCTTTATACTGCACTAGTCAACATTTGAAGTGGATCAAAACCTTTCATCAAAGTGTCTTGGGACAACTTTGAACTTTTTTGATCCACTTCAAATGTTGACTATTGTATATTATGAAAAATTAATTTGATCAATTTATAATGTTATAAAATAAAGTATTTCATATATAAATTTTAAGTTAAAGTTAAATGGCTTGCAATTAACTCTCTTAGAATGTAGTAACTTTTTTTTAGTGTCTTACTATATACGTATAGACAAATAATTGAAATCTAAATAACTTAAATCACATGAATACATAATTAAAATAATTTTAACTTATAAATGATTTTTAATTTACTTAAATATACACACAGTTAAAAGGAATATTAAATATTGTATGTTTGTCATTTTTTGTACTTAAATCAATGTTAACAAAATATTAAAAAAATAATTTATAATTTTAAATGGTGCGGTATTAAATATGAAACCATAAATAATATTAATATTTACTTTATAAATTACTTTTATAATAGATTGTTCTAAAAAATAATACATTTTAAACATTTGAAAGTTTAATTCTGTATTAATATTTAAACAATTTATAATTATGGTATCTATAATCAACAAATAATAATATACGTTTACTTTGTAAATGACTTACAATTAATCTAGCATAAATAAATGACATACTAATAAAATAAACACTAATAAAAATTATTTCGATCCCTGGAAGGGTTTGCTTTCTCTCACCTTCACAGGATTTCAGATAGGAGCAGGTCTTATCATATGTGGAGCAAAGGTTCCAGACAGCAGAGCTGCTGGAAGGCACTGATGTCAACTTGTCAGTCAGCTTTACATTCTGACACAGAGCCTCTCTGATGGTCCTGCAGTTCACGAGCATCGCCAACAGCGAATCCAACCAACACAGGTTGTCCTCATTTTTCCAGAAGAGATGAGGTTGCACAGGAACCAGCTCTGATGATTCCACATCTACATCCATTCCAACGATCTCCTCGACCTCATCTTGAGTACTAGACACACAATCATCCTTCTTGTCACACAAATCTAAATCCTCATGGGCGACAGCAGCAGGTAGGTCTTTAGGATGTTGTTCCTCAGCGCCATTAATAGAGTCAGTCTTTCCAAGCATTGATTGTTCATCAGTAAACATTTGCGTCTCGACAGTGTCATCTGGAAGAGTGCCATCATTGACATCAGCACAACATGGCTCAGGCACAACAGACAAACTGCCCAGTTTCTCCTCTCTTGATCGCTTTGAAGGGGAGGATGCTTCATCCAACTCGGATAGGGAAGAAATGTTCCTCTTACATCCATCTTTAGACAAGCTAGCACGCACATCTTCCAGAGATCTACTAACCAATGGGTAAAGGCACTGCAAAGCAACAGAAAAACACAAGACAATCTCAATGGCCAATCAGTCTTCTTTACAAAGAGTCACAAGCATTTAATACTATGACAAATATCATTTTACCAATATTGATAGCTTAAAAACAATTGAGTGAATCTCACAAAACATGTCACAAACGTGTTTAGCTTGTATCTCACCCCAAAATCAAAAGGACAATCTATGTTTTGCAGTAAGAAAATAAAGCCTAATTTTAGGATGGATATTTTTTGTGAACATTTGCAACTTTCTCCTAAAAAGATAATTAATGTAATCAAATTATTTTCATGACAAATTAAGCACATTTGCCCTTAAATTTCTCATTTTTTATTACATTTGAACTGAAATGTGCACAGGTGTTTTACCTTTGATTTTATTAATTCAGTATTATTTTCAATGGTGATTCTTATTAGATACTCCCTACCATATTGCAACTTTTTCTTTCTAAACTAAAATCAGCATTAATAAATACATTTAAATTATACTTTCTCAGTAAGGTAGTGCTTTTTTAAATCTATTTACTAATGCTGATATTAGAAAGAAAAAAAAGAGGATTCCGTTCTTCGTCGAGTCCTGCGGCCATAAACTTGACATAACCGTGACACCTGGCTCACCGCCTGAACGCGCTGCAGTGAGAAAGAATCATTCATTTCGGAGACATCAACTGACCCATTCCGGGCTGATACACACAAAGCAAACATCTCAAACCAGATCCACATTCCCATACTAGTGCTTGGAAGTCAGTAAGAGAACAGTTTGGGCTTTGGAGTTTTGGAGACAGCAGACCAATCCAATTTAGTATGCAAATGCACCATTGTTTACGATTAGGTCTTGAATGCTAAACATCCCATAAGTAAACTTCACATAATATTACACATTGTCAAGTTTCTTAAAAAGTTGAATACACACAAAAATCAGAAATTATATGGAAAATAAAGAGACTCTGTTAAACTCTTTAAAACAATGGAAGAAGTAAAACATACCTTAACCTGAATGCTAAAGGAATACCAACAGGTTCTGCTTCGCAAACACTGTTTTCTTACTGAAAAGTGAGTTTTGGATATACATAACGTTAGCTTTATTGATAACTGCTGAAAGTGACCCGTTATGTAAAAAAAATACATATAAAGCAGTTCGATATTTAGATTTTTTTCTTTGTTGACCGCGATCAGGCGCGAACAGCCACAGCAACAGTGAGCGGACTGGAAGACAAGCGCCCAGAAACCTTAAAAATAGCATTCACAACCGATTTCCCAGGTGCACATCGTCTGCACCAACACATACCTCGAACCCGGACCGAACGCCTGTGTTGAGGAGTCGTAGGGAGCTACAGCTGCTCTCTTCTGAAACAATAGAAGGCTATATGGGCATCGATTTCCCATCAGGCTCCCTCAGCGCTTTATCTGCTGCCCCCCGTCCCACACAATACGAATTTGCATCATTTTTTTGACATCAGATTTAGTCATTAACATTAATAGGCTCTATGTTCTTGCGTGAGTTTATGTATGAAAATAATTTGGTTTTTAATTATGGCCTAAATAGTAATGCATATGTTAAGATATTGCTGCCTTTTTTCAGAGCAACAATATGTTGTGGCAATTTTTTATTTCTATGATAGCTAGATGACAGAGAGACAGATGATAGATAGATAGTTAGATAGATAAAATATCAAGAGCAAAATAATTAAAATTATTGTGCACCATTGCTTTTCTTTAATTCCAGTCCATACTATCTATATATTTATCTTCTAAATTACAACTGTAATTATACAATTTAAGTAAATCTATCAGTGGACGGACTAATCTAAATGCTATGATATCGAGATTAATGCTTTGAGAGTGCTAAATTTAAAACCCAGAATACAAAAACCTTTAGTTGTGCTGGGTCCTGCCATTTAATTATTCAAATCAAGGACTCACTAACAATCTGCAGAAAAGCTCATTTGGCGTTGTCACATCGGATCATCTCGAAACTTTGTCATTAATCAACATTTCATACTCAAAAACCAATCCCACCGATTAGGCCACTTTAATAAATATTGCTCATAATTGCATATTTTGGTTCAAATCTGACTTGGAGGTTCATATAGTGTTTGATCCAAGCGGGGCGTCAGTCGGACCCAGCACTCTTTCATTCAGCGCCTCGCACCTCACAGCAACGCCGACGCTCCACATGGACTCACTCATTCATTCAGCACTCCGCGTGGAACACATAGAACACAGTACTACTACAGCCAACACAGTACACACAGCCTTTGCTTTAAGCTGAGACAAGAAACACACACATACACTCCGTATTTTGTATTAACCCGCCATTTAAAACCCTCGTGACGTTTCACAAAAGGCAGCCAATCGCAGGCCGGCTGTTATTAGGACAATGGAAAGCGCTCAGCCAATCGCAGGAGTGTTCGTCGTGGCGGCAGCCAATGGCATGGAAGCCCTATTGAGAGTAATGCTAGAGGGTTGAGAGAGCAGACTACTGCGTAGAGCTATTACATCCACATACAGCCATTGCAGTACATTCACTATCCAGACAAGACAGCGGTAAGTGTCAGCTTGTAGACATTTCAAAGTGTGGAGTAAGAACAAAAATTGCGAGAAAAGGTCAGGAAACCATACGGAATTGAAATTTAGCTTGTAAAAGAGCTATTTTAATAGCGGGGTTTTTTTTTGTGAAACGTTAAAAATGAGGGTATTATCCCCTCAGAATGAAAATGAGAATAACCGTAGCTTTTAAATGTCATTTGTCTTGATGTACGCCTGAAAATTAAACGGAAAATAGTAGGTTTTATTCGAGGGGTTGAAATACTGAAAATGTGAAAAAATACATTTATTCAGCCTATTCGAAATGTAACGTTAAGCGGACAACTAGGTAACAGAATTGCGCACAAACAAGGTCTATGGACGGTGATAGTGCCAGCAAGCAGCCATTGCAGCGCTTTACAAGGGATGTCTGTCAGAAGAACTATGAGAAATGATAAGAAAGAAAAAAAACAGACTAACGAAAAAATTAAAGCACAACGCCATTGTTATGTGTGTGGATTTATACGTTTGGTGAGATTGAAATGACAGAGATACGGGCGAAAAACAAATTACCTCAGGAGCTGCGCTTTACTGTAATGGCTGACTGTACTCATAGGAAACAAGGCAAATCCACAGAGCCATAGACAGGCGCAGTTCGCTTCAACTTTTTCAAATCGTGTTTTCTACCCCGCCGAGCTCAAAGTACGCGTTTTTCGAGGCGGAAAATAAAAAATCCATCTTTCGTCGTTACAACCCGCGTATTTTGATATTTTTCCGTGCGTGAGAAGGATGTTAAATTGAGAGTTGAAGTGAGGTAATGCGGTCGCGCGGCTCCCCCTTATTGCAAAGCAGTGTAATGGCTGAGCGCTGACACAAAGAGAAGGAGCCATATTCTCAGTGTTAGTGCATGAAGACAAGCGGCCATTGCGAGCCCACAGCAAACTGCACAGCACAGACCCAATGTATTACTATACACCAGGCGAATGCACTGGGCTTTTTGCGAAGGAAACAATTTTCGGTCGGGAAAACCGACCGATCCGTTTGTTTGTCGTGTCCAAAAGCGAGCAGGAAGGCGGGTGGAGACATTTTAGGGGGACTTTCTTTCATGAAGAAGGCTTTCTCACAAAATGGAAGAAGAAATATTGCCGTCGTTGTTGACCTCCTTTCCTTCAGCGAGACGAGAGTGTGCGCCATTGCTATTTGAACGGTACATAGAGAGAAACGGGCTCTTTTCAACGGAGAACTCGATTATTAAGAAATTTTACGAGTTTTGGATTTCGCGCGTACTTTGGCACATAAAAGAACTTTAATTAACCAACTTATTTTTTTTAAACAAATTTTAACTTAGGAAAAAATAGGGGTTTGGAAAGTTTAAGTATTTAAAACAACTTTTTTTATGTTTCATAAGTGCATGCAAGACGTTTTATTTTAAAAAGCACTATTATGGAAAGTAATTTGTCGTATCATGTCTACATAATAAAACGTCAAATTCGTCGCAAAGAAAAACTACTATTAGAGTAAATATTTAGTTAAAAGATAGCGTTGGCGTTTGTTATAATGCCAAAAGAAAAATTTTGTTAGTCGAGCTAATTCTAAATAGTATAAGCAAAAAATTTAAATATTATATTTGGGAAGTAGAATTTAATAAATAAATTTTAATAATGGATTTTCTTAATAAATTTCAGGATATTTAGGCAAAGATGGGGAAGGATCCAACAAAACCAAGAGGCAAAATGTCCTCTTACGCATACTTTGTCCAGACCTGCCGAGAGGAGCATAAGAAGAAACACCCCGAGGCCTCAGTCAACTTCTCGGAGTTTTCCAAAAAGTGCTCCGAGCGATGGAAGGTCAGTCACACCTTTCGTTTACATTGTGTTAATGCCCTTTCCCTCTTTTCCCAACAATGATTTTTTTTCTTCCCTTCCTCAGACTATGTCAGCCAAGGAAAAAGGGAAGTTTGAAGATATGGCCAAACAAGACAAGGTCCGTTACGAGAGGGAGATGAAAAACTACATTCCACCCAAAGGCGAGAAGAAAAAGAGGTTTAAGGACCCCAATGCTCCTAAGAGACCCCCGTAAGCATCTCACTTGTTCATGAAGATGCATTAGCATTTGTGAAGGATGTAAAGTTTATAATTTTTTTTAATACTCCGTTCCACCAAAGGTCTGCCTTCTTCATTTTCTGCTCCGAGTTTCGACCCAAGGTGAAGGAAGAGACCCCTGGTCTGTCCATTGGAGATGTGGCCAAGAAACTGGGTGAGATGTGGAACAAAACATGTGCTGAGGAGAAGCAGCCATTTGAGAAGAAGGCAGCCAAGCTGAAGGAGAAGTACGAGAAGGTGAGAAAGGATGCCACGACTAATGAGCATCATGCTGGTAATGATAAACCTACTGAAAAACAACCATAATAGCAACTGATATATTATCTAAATCATCCTTTCTGAAAAAATTAATTTTCCTTTTAGGACATCGCCGCCTACCGCTCCAAAGGCAAAGTGGGAGGAGGTGCAGCCAAAGCCCCTTCCAAGCCAGACAAGGCTAACGATGATGATGACGAAGACGATGACGAAGAGGAGGATGACGATGATGAAGACGATGATGACGAGTAGATAAATAACATTTAGAGCTTAGCTTGTTGTCTATAAAGCATTTAACCTCCCTGTACACTTTACTGAGGCCATAAAATGGGTAAAAGAAATAAACAAAAAAACAAAAACCTGAAAGAAAAAAATTAAATAAGGCTGTGTATGATATGTTTTTAAGCTGTACAGTTTCTTTTTTTCCTTTTTTGTATAGTTAACACTACAGAAGTGTCATCTGTGTTTGTCTGAATGCCCCAACCCTTAATTTAGTTCTTAGTTTAATTTCTTAAAGATGGTTCCAACACCACTATCCTTGCCCGGTACAGTAAAAAAAAAAAAGGGGTTGTAAAATTGTCTTGGGGTCAGTACAGTTTTAGACGTGCGCAGCACACAACCTAGTTTCATGTGAGGTTGTAGTTCATATCTTAATGTACTTTTGTTTGTTTACACTTTTTTTTTTTCCAGGTCAAATATTATCATCATTAGTAAATCGCCGTATCAAAGTTATTTTACTGTATTTTGAATACCACTGTAATTGCAGAAATGATTAAAAATGTAATTTTGTTCTGGTATGCTTCTGACATCAATAAACTTTTTTTTTTTAAATGAAGTTGCTTTCACTTTTTTCGTAGCAGTAGATTTAATTGTGAAAACTGAAAGGAACTTGTTGGATTAAACAAACTGTAAGTGAATTTATCTGAAATTATTTTTAGTGACGATTAGATAAATGCATTTTGTATTTAACTGACAGCTCTTCTGAACCTGAAGGTGAATGGGAGGATTTATGGGTTTGTCATGTCTACTCTTGTTCATGTCAAAGATCACAGAAGAGCTTCGTGTACCAACTTTAACGTTTTTATTACTAATTTAAAGCTATTTTTATTACCCAAGACAAAGTGATTCCAAGCTCAATTATCTTTATGGTTATATTGATTTTCTTTTCAAAATCATCAGCACCATTTTATTATATTGATTGATATGTGTTATTATTTGGGCAATAGATTTGAATGTATGGTTTTAGTTCACCAGCCAGTGAGTCGGTTTTGAGGCCTTCATGTTTTTCATGGGAAACACAGAGGCTTAAAAAGAACACATGAATGTATCATCGGATAAAAATCTCGATTAATCCGAGCCACCTGCTGTTCATCTGGTTAAACTGCATATATTATAGCGGTATACAGCGCCATCGTATATGGTCATTGTGTGGTACTGTCATATTTCTACAGGCCATGACGCTTCAATCAGATTATTATAGATCAGCAACTCTCCATCCATGCCTTGATGCTCATGCGCTTATTTTTGAGCTTTGGGCATTTTTATTGGTTAATATATTGCCGTCCTTCTGCTACTGCGGACGGAATGGATTTTATTTGTTAATTGTATTCTAAAGTAAAGAAATATTTTTTTGTAATCACAAATGAAATACAACTAAAAAATTAAGCATATTTTGGTCTAATAATCCGAGCCCCACCTGCTGTTCATCTGGAAACTGCATATATTATAGCGGTGTATACAGCGCCATCGTATGGTCATTGTGTGGTACTGTCATATTTCTACAGGCCATGACGCTTCAATCAGATTATTATAGATCAGCAACTCTCCATCCATGCCTTGATGCTCATGCGCTTATTTTTGAGCTTTGGGCATTTTTATTGGTTAATATATTGCCGTCCTTCTGCTACTGCGGACGGAATGGATTTTATTTGTTAATTGTATTCTAAAGTAAAGAAATATTTTTTTGTAATCACAAATGAAATACAACTAAAAAATTAAGCATATTTTGGTCTAATGATAAAGGCCAAATATGCAGACCACTAAACAACTTTCCAATAACCTCTTTCATCCTCATGAATTGTTCAATCTTTGAACTGATATTTCATAAAAGAAACCGGGGCTAGTTGTCACATTTTTACTGTAGTGAATATCAATACTTATTTTTCTGTATAGTCGTGGTTACAAAGGCAATAACATAATGACATATTTATGGAATTAACTATTAAAAATACAGTAAAATAAAGTTACCTTATCCTTACAGTTCGATATAACCCGTGTGACAACTAGCCCCGGTCAGTTTATAAAGTTATAATAAAGCAGGCTGAGTTGTATTTGTCCAGACTCCGCCCTCATGCATTCATTCATCAGTCAGTCCGCGTCTTTCCGCGGCCATGGCAACATCAGTGGGTAACGGACTGTGGGCCACTCGAACGTAAAAGTGCCTCGCATAAAGGTAAGACATTTACCGATTTCCATGAAGATGTAGAATTAAATGCAGAACACATCTATCATATCACATGTTCTTAGATAGATTCATAAACTAACAAGTGGACTTCATAGTTTGTTTCCTTGCAAATCCTTTTTGTTATCGCTGGCCTAACGCTTAAGTGTCTTGCACTGTTGCCTTATGGGTAATGTAGTTTATTATTGCAATGTTTACTATTTGTGTGTCCTTAAAAGCAAACGGGGAAAAACTACAAATCCCGTGTAAAGGAATAATCAAGAGCGGTGACGTTTGTGCTGTTTTTACATACAAACGCGACTTGATTTTGTAGAAATAAATGATTGTATGCTATTTTAATGGTTGATTTTCAGGTAGGTTAGTTTTTGTTAAAAGACAAGAAGAAGGAAAGTGGGATACAAACAATTTGAGGCGTCCTGAACGGTATTTATTATGTGCTTCACGTCAAGGGTCCGACAAACGAAATGGTCTTATTTTTGACAGCCACTCTGTGGTCAGAGCAAAGGTTAATAAACCAAAGTTTAGTATTGCAGTAGCAGAAACTACAGCTTTGCATCCAAACCCATGGAGAAATCCTCTCATTGAGTTTGTTATCAGTGAATCCACACACAGAGTGATTCAGTCAGTTAAAATAGACCTGATAAGCCTGGAGTGTTTTAGTTATTTAATATTCAGTCACTGAATTTGAAACAATTGCCACAATTAGGGCAGGAGAGAGAAAAAACCTTTCACAGAGGCCTGATAGGGAAAAAACTTATGAATGCAACCTTTAATTTATCTTATGAACATTGCAACATTTAATTTAAAATTTGTATAATAAGAAACTATTGGATATCTAAAGGTAGCACACCATCATCATTTATATCATTCTGGTCTCTATAAAAACATTTTTTTAAATTAATTAATTAATTTATTTTAAATAACATAATTGTCAGTAAAGGCCTATTTCTTCTTGGCCGTTTGATCTACTTCCATCAGTTTAAATGTCATATCCTCCTGAGACCCAAAAAAGCTTTGTGGATTTAGTATGTTCTCATGTCATTACATTGTTTAGAGCATATGGAAAAAATAGCATTTTTGAAAAATGATATTTTATTCATATGTTATGCAATGTCCTCTGTAGAGGACACTTGGACTCAGTTTTTCTAAAAAATAAAATGACATGGAAAAAGGCAAAAGCAATGGGATTTTTTAAATTTTTTTAAATCTCCAGTCAATTTTTAGGTTTCAGGATTTTTTATGCCAAACTTTGTATAAGGATGATTCTCAACTGTTATAAAAGATATAACAGAATGATTTGATATACCATTTTGCTATATGCAATATGTGTGTAAAATGTCCATAAACTGGTTTTCCCATTAAACACAATCTATACACTGTATCTAATTTGCATTTAGCATATTAATGTGCTGTTGGGACAGCATGTTGAAAAAAGAAGTGTAATAATGGGAGTAATACTTGGCCAGATTTTCATAATAATATCTATATTATTTCATAAGAATGGTAATTATATAATTTATTTTCCTATTCAATTGTGTAATAAACATTCTTTTAGTCCTGGTGTCCTCCACAGTGGACATGTATGAAATGATGTCCTGTTTCATAACAGAAAGTCCTATTTTGATTTGAAACTCCATACATTTTCCCTGAGATGTTGATTTATGACAAAACATTTGAAAATTAATCAAATTTGAATGATAATTACAAAATATGATCATATTTCCATAAGGATGTACAATTGTATCGCTGAATTAATGTCAGCCATATTTAAAGACCAAGGAGAGAAAGTGGTCATGGTGAAACGTCCAAACATTTGGTATCTCTGAAAAGCCCTGAATGTGCTCTTTACGCTCTAAAACTGTGACATGTAAGATTTCAGAGAAATTCACTAAAATATAATGCCACTACAGAGAAAAAACTCCATAGCTAGGTCTCAGGAGGATATTTATGTTGTATTAATGCCCATACACGCACTTTCAACTTCCATACACTCATGCCAACTTTGTTAATTATTATCAGTAAAAAAAGAAATACAGTTATACACATAAATTCTATTTAAAAAGAAATAAAATGAATAATTAAACCTCTGAATAAATTTTATGTGAAAAATGTTCACATATTCTACATACATGGTTCACACAGAATACTAACAAATTGAGTTGTTTTTTAATGTTATAAATATTTCTCTTTCTAACACCCACAAAATCAACTAATTCTTTCTGAAGGTTTTGCTGTACAGGTTCCCTGGAGCATTTAACTTGGGAAAAAATGGTTCTGACACAGAGGGGGACTTCTGAAAGAATAGCTCTTTAAATAGCTCCTGGGTTTTATTTTGTTACATGTTTTTTTTTTAAAATCTGGAAATGTGCAGAGACATTTTAATGCAGCTCTGGATGTTTTGTCAGAAAGTCATTCGCTGTACCCGACTTCACCCCTCTTCTGTTACTATCTCTATAAATGTTTGATTTAGCTCTGCATCATCTTATCAGCCTCTCTGTTCTTTGACATGTTCAGGACTCATGGCCTTCAATCACCAGCGTCTCTGATGACTCCGTGAACTCGGGTCACACTGAAGCGCTGAAGCAACGTTCGGTTTGATTTCTTTCTCAACATGAATCTGACTGAGATTTGCAACAATGCTAAAAAAGGAAGAGAATATGCACTACTGGGGAATTATGACTCATCTATGGTGTATTATCAAGGTGTTATGCAACAGATCCATAAGCACTGTCAGTCCCTCAGAGATCCTGCTCTGAAAGTCAAATGGCAACAAGTAAGGCACTCATATACTGTATGATTCAATCTGATATGTACTTATTTATAATGCTTTGAGTTATATGTGCTTGTACAGGTATTAGCCAAAGAGTATAGTGGTGTTGGTACAGTATATGTAATCTCAAAGTTTCAAACCAGTGCTGTTTTTCTCCCTTCTCTGAGCCCAGGTTCGGCAGGAACTGGCAGAGGAATATGAGCAGGTGAAAAGCCTCGTAAACACCCTGGAGAGTTTCAAGGTGGACAAACCCGTAGATTTCCCCAACCCTCAGCCTGAAGAGAGTCCAAGGGACCCCAATGTCTGGCCTCCCCCAACCCCAGCGGAGCACAGGTAGAATAGGCAGCTGATTACATAAAGCCCTGAGGAGTTCTGTCAGCTGCAGAGCATGTCACACGTCTCCTGTCTTCATGCTGTCATTGCTGTGTTCACTCATGCGTCATGTCATACAGCACAAAATGGATTTAGCTCAGTGAAAACATATTCACATTCAACACATTTTACTGTGTTTTATATTTTTATTGTATTTCAAAAATTGTATGGTATTGAAATGTTCATTTTATAACTTACATATACACTACTGGTCTGGTTTTCAAAATATATATTGAGCAGCACATTTTTAAAAAATGTTTTTGAAAGAAGTCTTGTATGCGCACCACGTTTCATATTATTATCAATGTGCTGCTTAATATTTTTGTGGAAAAAAATATTGATGTAAGTTCTAAAGAACAGCATTTATTTAACCCGAATAACATATTCAGGTCTGTTTTGACCTGGAAGAGATACATAAAAAAAAAATTTTTAGTAAGTGAACTAAATTTTACAAATGCTTTAAGACTCTCATAACACACATAATTAATTAATTATTATTATTATTATTATTATTATTATTATTTTTTTTTTTTTACAATTCGTGTCATGTTGGACCTGGTAGGTACTCTTGACAAAATTATCTATGAAGTTATGTTAGTGTCAAATGTTTTTTTTTCTGAATTTTGTTTGACGAACCATTGCAGCATGATAACAGATTTCTTTTTCATCTGAAAGTGAAGGTTTATGCAAGTAAAATTAATTTGTTTTGTTTGAAAACCTTTCAGAGTATTATTTATGTTGTTTTGATGTTGTTTAGCTCGAAATAAATGTAGGGTTCATAAATTAGTTTCAAGCAATCATGAGTTATACATTTACGCTATTTAGTTAAAGGTATTGAATTAAATTGCATTAATTTCAAAGGGGTTAATACTGGTAATGTGTAATTAAAATTTTCAAAGAATTGTTCAATAAAATAAAAATAAAAAAGCAGGAATAACATTAGATTTTAATTTTTTTCCCCCACTTTCACTCTTTAATGAGAAGTTGCTGATCTAATATAATGTGATTTTAGTTGAAAAATATTAAGTTTTTATAAAATAACGATTCTTCAAATGCAAAAATAGTAAAAGGGTTTTTAGTGCATTATGAGATTTAAAATTGAAATCTTTTGCAAAGTTATAAATATCTGTGCTGTTACTTTTGACCAATTTAATGCATCTTTGCATCCTATGTATTAAATAGATACTATAAATTACATCCACTAATCGGTTCACAAATCACCCCAAAAAAGCCAGTCAGAATATGTGCATATGCACTCTAAAAAATGCTGGGTTGTTTCAACCCAATGTTGGGTCAAATATGGACTAACCCAACTGTTGGGTTAAAAAGCTAATTTAAAAATGTAACCAAAATTTAACCCAACAGTTGGGTTAGTCCATATTTGACCCAACATTGGGTTGAAACAACCCAGCATTTTTTAGAGTGTGTGGTCACATGTGCATATGTGGTCACAGATGCCCCATGATATCACTCTGTCTGATCATAGGGGACCTGTCCAGGTGAAGAAGCCAATCACTGTATCAAAGCCCCAGAGAAAGGAGTCACCTGGAATGCAGCATCGCGGCCCTTTGGGCAGAGGTCAGCCGAACATCAAATCAGAGAGACCGAACACCCGTGACGGCCGTGGAAATAAAGCTAAGGATGAAAAAGTAAATTATTTAAACTATTAGGCTGAATGTACAAACTGAAAATACTTAGTCCGGATTGGAATTATGGTTGATTTAATTTCAGTTTAGACAATTTAGGATTTGTGAGTACCTATTATCATGTGTTGTAGCAATGTGTCCTGCCTGTCTGTGTTTTCAGAGTAAGAAGAATGTCCAGGAGGGTGCTGCTGATGTGGAACAGAGGAAGTTTGATGGCACAGGCTATGACAGCGATCTGGTGGATGCACTGGAGAGGGACATTGTGTCCCGGAATCCCAATATCCACTGGTATTGTGCCACTTTAGCACTAGTTTTACTGTTCAAATGCTTACATAGTATACAAAATAAATGTATGTATACAGTCGTATTGCTCATTTGCTATAATTCCATTTAATTATGTGTGATATTACGTTACTTTGCACTGTAGATGTTGTTGTCGACTATTGATAAACCTGGATTGAACCTGAATGAATTTTGTGCTGACGAATATTTGTCAAACAAATAATTGCGATTAACGGTATAATTGTCTGTTCTGCTCATGTCTACAAGCCTAATACGTTATTAAAATTTTTTATATTTTTTTTACTTATAATTAAATATGGCCATAAGTTTTTTTTTTAAATGCTGTGAAAATATATTTTAAAATTTAAAAATGTTTTTTTCTTAATTTTGATCCACTTCACACAAGAGCCCACTGATAATGGCTGAATTAAAATTTTTGGGTTTATGCAAATACATTTCCTTTTTTGAATGGCAAAATGCAATTAAAATGTAAACTGCACAATTATCGTGACTCTGTTAAATTCGTGATCATATCAAATAATAACGAATAACTACTTATAACTGTAAAACACTACATACTAAAGTACAAAATGTGCCAAGGCACTTTTCCTCACTCTTAAAGGTTTATTCATAAATAGATTGGCTAGTTTGATCATGCTTTCAGTATTCAGTAAGAGTTAGAACTTTAAATTGAAATCCATCTATTTTTTTTTTCCTATAAAAATATCAGCTCAGAAAATGTGAAAAAAGTCCCTCTGGGCCTAGGCATTGGCTGTATAAATAGCAATGCGGTGAGTTTAGTTTTCATACTTGACCAGAGACAAATAAGTAACGTGTTGAGTCAGCGACAGCTGTCAGTCACAGTGGCAGTTAGTGATTCAGTGCTGGACGGTGATTCAAGCAAGCTGTCATGTGTTACTGTTCCTGCAGGGATGACATAGCAGATCTGGAAGATGCCAAAAAGCTGCTGAAAGAGGCAGTGGTCCTGCCTATGTGGATGCCAGACTTCTTCAAGGGGATCCGCCGCCCGTGGAAGGTTAATATGTTAGATGACACTGATGCCAGAGTTTGACATCTGAACATACACACATATGGATACATAGTCTGTCATACTATGTGTTTGCCAACATTTATGCGCCCATTTGTTTTAATTTCTTGTGATCATAGTTTTTTTTAGCCCAGCAGGGGATGCTGTTAAACTAGTTAATTATGTAGGACAGAATGCACATTCTTCAACACAAGCTTTCATTTGTGCTGTATCATTCGTCACAGATTGAGTATGGCTGATATATTTCGCCTTCAGTTTGTTTTCCACATGCCATCTGTTTTATTGAAGTGTTTTTTCCTCAAACCATCAGCTGCACCTGTGTGTTTCAAATATATGCCCATGCGAAGTCTTGTTGTTTTTAAACTGTCAGGGGGTGCTGATGGTGGGCCCTCCAGGCACAGGGAAGACCATGTTGGCTAAAGCGGTTGCAACTGAATGTGGCACAACATTTTTCAATGTTTCATCCTCCACGCTGACCTCAAAGTACAGAGGAGAGTCTGAGAAACTCGTGCGGCTCCTTTTTGAAATGGTGAGTGGTCTCAGAGGAAGTAATGTAGGCACTGTGATAGCGTGTCCAATGATTTTTTTTATTTTTTTTTGCTGAAGGTATAATTTGATAGTGATTAGGAGTTAAGTAGACCTCAAACACAAATGACCAAAAAGGCACAAATGATTGAAAGTGTTAAAAATGTCTTTAAATAAAAATATTTAAAATGCCTCAATTAAAGACCCCATAGTAAAGCTCCTTTCTTTACCATTTCTGGATGATAAAAATCAGTGTAGAAAACAATGAGCATAGTACAGTAGTTAGACAACATAAAAGTAAAAATACCTCTCAAAATTAATGTTGATTTAACACTAATTGGTAAAAAATGCTCCGCAAAATCAGGTAAAAAAATACAAAAAATCAGTGTTGATTTGACAAATGGGCAATAACGTGTTTTTATAGGGAATGTTAGGTAGTCAGTCAGTTAATTAGTTAGTTAGCAAGGTAGTTATTTAATTCTTTTATGAGGAAAAAATCATAAAAGGTAAAAATACCTTTGATAAGCAATGTTAATTTGACAGCTGGATGACACTGTGTGTTTATATAGGGGAGATATTATTTAGTTAGTTAGTTAGTTGGTTAGTCAGTTAGACAACAATATGCCCTCATGAAAACCAACAAACAAAAATCACTGAAAATAAATGATGATTTTACATAAACTGCAAAATTTTGTGTTTTTAGGGACAAAAATGAGTTAGTTTGATAGTTGGTTAGTAGAAAACATATGCCCTCATAAAAGGTAAAAGTACTCCTAAAAGTAAAATGCTATGCTTATACCCTAATAAAAGCAAAAAAAACTCCTGAAACTCAGTGTTGATTTGATGTAAATGGGGATTACACTGTTCTGTTTTAATAGGGAAAAAAAGTTAGTTAGTTACTCGGTTAGTTAGCTAGCTAGGTCATTAGAGAAAAAAATATACCCTCATAAAATGTGAAAAAAAACCTGTAATGGGCCAAAATCATTAGGATATTAAAGATATTTTGTAAATTTCCTACTGTAAATATATCAAAACTTCATTTTTGATTAGTACTATGCATTTCTAAGGACTTCACTTGGACAACTTTAAAGGCGATTTTCTCAATATTTAGATTTTTTTTGCACCCTCAGATTCCATATTTTCAAATAGTTGTATCTCGGCCAAATATTGTCCTATCCTAACAAACCATACAACAATGCAGCTTATTTATTCAGCTTTCAGATGATGTATAAATCTCAATTCAAATTCATGTGACTGGTTTTGTGGTCCAGGGTCAAATATAAGAAAAAAAGGCTAGTTAGTTAGTCAAATAAATAACTAAAAAATAAATAAATAACCTGACTCTGATGGTGTTAAAAGGAAGTAATATCATTTATGATAACATGATAACATAATATATAATAAACTAAAAGTGTTGGTCATGTCATAATCTATATTGTCTATACTGCATATTTGCACTTCTATTTTGCTGTTTCATTTTTTGCTGTAACAGGCTCGTTTTTACGCCCCTGCAACAATTTTTATTGATGAGATTGACTCTATTTGCGGGAGACGGGGCACATCAGACGAACACGAGGCCAGTCGCAGAGTGAAGTCAGAATTACTCGTGCAAATGGATGGTGAGTTTTTGTGTAGTAGGCGACTCTGTTATGATAGTACAATGAATGATGCAGCCTTATTTTAACACCCAATGTGTAATGGCATCAGGTGTAGGAGGTGCTCAAGAGAGTGACGATCCCTCTAAAATGGTAATGGTCCTGGCTGCCACTAACTTCCCCTGGGACATTGATGAGGCTCTAAGGAGAAGACTGGAGAAGAGGATCTACATTCCACTACCCACTGGTATTCTAACACCCTCACACACAAACGCCCATCAACAGAAAGACGTTCTCCAGGCAGTCACGGCTCCTCTGATTTCTCCATGCATGTCACCCACTCATAAATGAACCAGCCTGACTAATTTCTCTCCATTCACACTATGCTGTATAGTTCAGTTAGTTAGTCATTACTCATGAGCTTTCATTGTCTGATGCAACTCCTTTGTTATAGTTACAGGGGCCTGGATTTTAGAATTTCAAATTGGATGGGAGACAAAAATACATACATTTTTTAAAAGGTCATAATTCTCCCCAAAAACAAAAGGGAAAATATGGGAAAAATATTGACACAAATAAAAGAAAACCTATTTTTAGAACCATGAAAATGTTTCTAATTGCGGCATTTATTCCTGACACTTAAGCACATTTTGAAAAATATATTTACCATATTTCCTGGAAAATAAGTCACACCTGACTATAAGTTGGATCAGGTCAAATTTGCTTTGTTGAGAGGAAAAAACACTTATAAGTCACATTTTATTATTATTATTATTATTATTATTATTGATATTATATGTAGAAATAATGTAAAATACCCAGAAAATAAAATGAAATGTTTACAAACGACACTATATTAATTCTTAAACACTATATTACACTATATTAATTTAAACGTGTATTTTATTTCCCCCTCACTCCACAACAAATAACACATATATTTAATGGTATTCAGAACAAAACAAGAATGAAAAATATATGTATTAAAGAACATAAATTATAGTAGCATTCATTATGAACAACATTTATTTTAAGCGCTAAGGTTGAACAAAGTTATTTTAAGTGAAACTGAAAATATGATGTTTTAGATGATAACAAATGTCTTACTTTTTTTTTTTTATATAAAAATGAGAAATACAGTAGTCAAAGTAGACTCACGATAATCACATAGCTGTCTATTTTTATTATTTTTTTTATCAAAACAGGAAAAACATGGTTTTCATAATGTTCAAATGATTACTGAACTCCACAGCTCAAGGTCGAGCAGAACTCTTAAAGATCAACCTAAGGGAAGTTGAAGTGGCATCTGATGTGGATCTCACCCTCATCGCTGAGAAAATAGAGGGTTATTCAGGAGCTGACATCACCAACGTCTGCAGGTACAGTATGTTTTCAGGATTACGGATAACACACTGTCCTAACTGAACTTGATGTGACCGGTTTTGAGCATCAAGTCATTTTTTTTGCTCTTGCTAGAAACATAATGTGGCGCATAGTGACAAAATCACAGCCAATAAGAACAGACTCAAGCTCAACAGTGGTTGCCTGGGGCTCGTTAGTATATTTTCCATTAATTTTCCCCTTCAGCGTTGCAGGAAATTCCAGAATAGAAGAGTTATCTTGAACCAAACCAACCAGCTCTAGCTGTTTCATGGACCTATTCATCCTAAGAAGCACGCTGCATATTGCCCATAATTGAAAATGATTTGATCAGTTCCGTATGGGTTTATACAGTATGTTTTGTCCCTGCATAATAAGCAGGGAGGGGAGAAAGTATATCTTTCACTTTAATGCCTAAAGGAATAGTTCACCCAAAAATGAAAATTGGCTGAAAATGTATTCTCCCTGTTGGATGGCCTGAGGGTGAAAATATTTTCCGGAGATTTTCATTTGTGGGTGAACTATTCCTTTAAATGAAGCCGCATGCTCTAAATATGTAAATTGATGGTGTTTATTTGACTGATGAGCTTTGTACTTTTGTGCTCTCAGAGATGCATCAATGATGGCGATGCGAAGGAGGATCCAGGGTCTGAGTCCAGAGGAGATCCGTGCTCTTTCTAAAGATGAGCTGCAGATGCCAGTCACCATGGAGGACTTTGAGCTTGCACTCAAAAAGATCTCAAAATCCGTCTCGGCTGCGGACCTGGAGAAATATGAGACCTGGATGTCTGAGTTTGGGTCTGTGTAAAGAGAAACGACAGCCACAAGATAAGTGGGAGAACACATTGTGGACCAATATTTGGAAAAAAAGGCACGGTTTTATGTTTCGAGACATTTTAATATGCAAAGATGATACTGAAACTAGTCAAACCAGTGTACAGATGCGTTTGGACTGAGAAAAGTCACACCTTCAATTGTCAGAAATGCACTACAGGTCTGTGGATGACACTGAGCCATGTTGTTTCTAGCTTCTCAGTTTCAAATATTTCTAACTTCATTCTCTGCTAACAGATGGAAATAAGAACACATTGTGGACCAATATTTGGAAAAAAAGGCACGGTTTTATGTTTCGAGACATTTTAATATGCAAAGATGATACTGAAACTAGTCAAATTAGTGTACAGATGCGTTTGGACTGAGAAAAGTCACACCTTCAATTGTCAGAAATGCACTACAGGTCTGTGGATGACACTGAGCCACGTTGTTTCTAGCTTCTCAGTTTCAAATATTTCTAACTTCATTCTCTGCTAACAGATGGAAATCACCTGAGTTGCTAATGACCTGTCTTAAGTTTCAAAACCGAAACGCTTGTGAAAATGATACTTGACAAGGGAGACCAGCATAATCCTGGTGCTGTGCTGGATGTTTTTTAATGTTTATAGGTGTGTAGACATTCATTTGTGCTGTGTTCTTTTATTTGTTTTACTTGATAGTTATAATAAAATTAACATTTGTTCTCTACCTATTTAATGTCAAAATTGACTTATTTTCTCAATACACACACACACAAAAAAACAGTTGTAGGATTTACTTTGAAACTATTTTCAGTCAGATGTTGCTGGTAAATTTGTACAAATAATTACAAAGAGCCTGCAATTATCACATTGGATTAAACATGAAAGTTTGAACTAGAAAGACAGAAATAGTATTTCACAAACTTAATTTAATAATGTACTTGATTTAACAGTGCACAATGTTTCTCTTCATCTTTCATCCAAAAATAATAACTTGCCCTAGCTCTGAAACTAATTTTCTTTTGGACAATGTCATCAAGACTGTGCAGGCTATTGATAATATGTACCGATTAACTCAAACTCCGCCCCACTTTTTGTGATCCAGGTCATTTTTAGTGGATAATACGAAGTCCCACCCTACTTATTTATCTCTTTAAATTTCCTGGTTCACTCAGAAATATGTATCACATTGCCAAAGTAAAATGGTTTGCTTTTTCATTTTGTTTTAACCATAGTTTGTAAAAAAAGATGGACGACGCATCTCCACTTCCTTCCACTATAGAAAAGTAAAGCCAAAGCATCTCAGTATGGCTGCTGCCATCTTGAGTAAATGACGTCATTTGGAGCCAAAGTCTGCACAGTAGTATCGTGAGGTGGAGCCGCGAAATCAAAGTCCCGCCCAAACTCCCGCAGACCCAATCACAAGATCACAATCATGACACCACACCCCGTTTTTATAGCATCAAATAACTACCTAAAAGCAAATTTCTTAGAAAAACGAACACTTAAATATAAATCAGCATGATAAGAACTACCTCAAATGACAGAAACCATCTCTGGGAAAAATTAATTTTAGAAGTGTAAGTTGGTTATTTTGTTTGTCTCACGTCCCATTAGATTACATGGAGAGGGCGGGGTTTATGACCTATACTGCAGCCAGCCACCTGGGGGTGATCAAAACGTTCTGGCTTCACTTTCAGGACTCTTGCGGCACGCTTGGTTTTAACATTAGCGAAATTTCTGTACAATTTCACTAACAAAAAAGGACCATTGTCTATTTTCAATAGTGAAGCACAGCTCGCAATTCACTTTCCAACCAAGCAGGTTTCTGTTGGCAAATCGACATGAATCCTTTGCGAAATCTGTCTGCCTTCATGCAAAATTCCCAATTGCTTGGATTTCTGTTGAAATCAATGGATTTCGCCTGCGAAAATTCGCCAAACAATTATAAATGTGATCGTATATTTACGTTACAAATTTTAAAAATTGTCCAAAATGTCTAAAAAACAAATCCTTGATCAATTCTCATTAATTATTGTCTTATATTTGTAACAGCAGTCAAATTTGACAATTGTAACCAGGGATGATCACATCTGATGTTCAAGCATTTACAGTTTGTATGACAGCTTGATAGTAACCATATCTGTATGCATGATGGCCGATAAAGTTGTTGTGTCCTACAGCAGCAGAAGGGTGTGACTCAGTCATCAAGAGGGAGGACAGTGGGGGAAGAGCATGACTGTGTTGTTGTGGGCCGTGCTGTGTGAGTGTGGGCTGTGTGTGGAGTTTATTGTTTTCTGACTACTTCAGAGTCAATGTGATAACCGTCATGATGTGTTGTCAGCCCGAAGCGAAGTTTCCTGACTGTTATGAAATTTTTTTTTATCTGTCCTGCTTTTTATTTTTTCTCTATCACCCAGTTATGACGAGCATTAAAAGTCACAGACTGACAATACTTAATGTAAAATAGCATGATGCAGCATTATACCAGCATAGATAGCATCCGGTTAAATTGGTTAGCGATTAGTAGGTGAAAAGTTGCAGGTTTTGAGTTTGTGTGGACACAGATGGACGTGGCAGCTAGTGTATATCCAAAGAGAGTGTGAATGAATCATAAGTATGGACAACAGTCTGACCGGCTGACGAGAGGACCGGTGATGGCATGACGTGGCATTTGTGCGGTAGAAATCGAGGATAATAGTCAATACTTGTCCTGAAACGTGGCTCTTTAAAGGCCACTACACATGGCTACGACACAGACCAGCTGCTCTTATTTTTTTGATGATTTGTCTCCACTGAACAGTTTGTGCGAGCAGGAAAAAGTGTCATTTATATAAAAGCTATATAAATGATTTAATACATGTGCTTTATCTGTGAATTTATTATTAGGTTACTATAGTGAAAATGCTTCTTTTTTTAGCACAGCAATTTGAGTGAACATTTTTACAAAAATAGTAACATGGATTTCAGAATTTTTTAGTATTAGTTTGTTGCTCTTTGAACACCTGAATTGAATGGTCTGAGTTGACCTAATAATGCAGAATTTTCATAATTTTTATTCATTTAAAAAAATGATTTTTACATAAGTTTAAACTTTTCTATTAATTTCTATGTTTAAAGTGGTCATATGATGTTGCTAAAAAGAACATTATTTGGTGTATTTGGTGTAATGAAATGTGTTTATGCGGTTTAAGATATTATATATACTACATATATACACCTATAAAAATATAATAAGTTACATGACGGCTCTGATGACATGCTTAGTGTGTGTGGGGTGTTGGATTAAAGGCAGATGTTCCAGATGGCGTCAAATGCATCTATTTTTACTCATCCATAACTGCCTGTTTCTAATCACCAAGTGCATTTTGAGAATATATCTTTAGTTTAGTGGTGTAGATTCTATAGTATGCAACTTGAGGATTTAGTGGTACAGACTCTGACCAGTTACTCCTCCACAGCATCTGGCCCCAGACAGATGTAGATGCTTTAATGAATTTTATCTATTAGAAAAAACACGCTGAGTCGATACATCTGTTGCGTTTATATAGAATGATATGTACAATACATAACTCTACATAAAGTTGTATTTGTTAATGGCACTATATCCACACGAAAGCATTTGATGATGTTTGCTGTAGCACAGACACATGTAAACTCTGAAGATATAAATGGCTTTTATGTGAATATTTGTGGTTTCTGTAGAATGGGTGTTTGAGAATTCAGTTTTATGTACTGTATTCTGAGAAACTCGCATGACCTTCAGCAGATTTTACGCTCTTCTGAAAGTAGTTTTGAGAGGAAGGAGAGTTTGAAGAAGGCTACTGTGCTGCATTTGATACTTCTTTGCATTGTGTGCTTCTGCTCTCGGTTTCAGACCTCAGCTGTGTTGCAGTTTCTAATACGTCCCATGAGATGATGCTTTTGTTGTTTGTTGCTCTTCATCACCAAATTTCCTGTTTTACACATGTGACCCCCAGTGCCTTAGAGAGAACAGAGTTTCCTGAAATGAATACGCGCTGTAATATGACCAGTTTGAAAGCCCGTGGGACGGTCTCAAAAAGGCCTACATGGGTAATAACATTCAATCTTTGTTGAATTTTATTGAAATTGAGGGCAATTACTGTGTAAATGTACTGTTGTACAGCCTTTTTTATACCTCATATCTCATATGATAATCATAACTACCATCTGACTTAACAACTATATACACAGCTAGTGTAGAATGTTTATTTTCTATCTATCTATCTATCTATCTTATCTGTCTGTCTGTCAAATAAATATTAACATTAAATTTAACAATATTTATTTATACAGTAATATTTATATCTGTATTGTAACTTTGTTATTACATACTGTTTATTCATTTCAATTCATATATTTATTGCAAAAATAACAAAAACAACAACAATAATAATTGTATGATTAATACATATATTAATATTATATGAATAATAGCAATAATTGATATATTAAATCAGTATATACAATGATGTATATACTAAAATACATAGTATATTTAAAAAAATGTAAACAAACATACATTTTATTACACACACACATGTGTTTTATAATTTGATATATAATATGTATTGTAATATAATGTAATATAGATGTGCTAAAATAAACCTATATTAAAAAAAAATGTTATATGTAATATATAAATATATATGAAAATATTTTTCAATCATAGAATAAATGTATGTACATTGTGTGTTACTGTTATTAACATATGTATATATACATAGTAATATGTATTATTTAATAATGGAATATCAATAATATGTACCATTAATATTTAATGTATGACATGCTGTGCTCTGACATTGTTAGTGAGATACAGGATATCCCTGAAGGGGGAGACAGCTAAACAATATCAGACCTAATCAACATCATTTGTTAACAAACAGTAAGCCAGACATCCTTCTCCATGATATAACACCCCACGCCCAACAGACATAAACAGTACACCGTGAGCTCCCGGGCAACTTTTCAACCCCAAAATATGGACGCAGAGTACTCAGAACACGTGCTTGAATCACGTAGTAATATTAAACGCTTCCAGTAAACTTACTGAAATGCCAAGTTCAGTCTCAGACCTTCAGTTGTTCAACTAATGGAATAAAAGTACAATTGTTTATATCAGTATCACCCTTACGAAAATTAACCATGGTTTTATTGTAGTAAAAGTGTAGTAACTGTGTTTTTGGTGTGTTGATTACTATTTGTATAACCAGAGTTTTACTACAAATATCATGGTTAAACTATGGTTAGTGTAGCGAAACCATGGTTCATTTGTGGTTACCATGATTTAACTATAGTAACTATATTTCAACTATGAATTTTTATTTTTGTATATTCCATTATCATTTCAATTTTAAAGAAAAAAGAAAAGTAAATAAAAAATACTATATAGACAGAAAGAAAATTTACAAAAACAACACAAAACTACTAAAATGTTGTTTTGTCACTTTTATTAATTTTTAAAAAGACATCTGTGTAGTTTATTTTATTTATTTATTTTTTCAGTTTAAGTCATGTTAGTACATCAAGTGAAACTAAATGAAAAGGGGAAATGTTACATTGGTAACCAGCTGAAATAAAATAATACATTTTTCATATTTTATTTTATTTTTAATAATATTTTTGCATGGTTTTAGTTCCAGCTCTATAATAACCCTGAAGCAGTAAAAATACTCCCTCTAAAGCCTCCAGGCCTGTCTTTGTGTTGAACGCATGAGATCAGTCTGCCATCTGCACGATTAATGTTCCCAGTAATAACTGCTATTTGATTTTGTGCTATTCTTTCAATAGGAACTGCCTCCCAACTGGCATCCTAATCCTGAATTGTTCGTCCCAGGCCAACTTACAAGAAGAAGGTCAAACCCTTGTTGAAACCTAGAAAATCCTCTTCGCTTGTTTGTGGCCACACGTGACTAGAGGCCTCATTAGATAAGGGTCGATATTAGACCTGCGTGAGGATTCGCATTACACCAATGCTAACTGAGATTCTGGTCTGGTTATTTGCAGCTTCCTGTCATCATCACTAATGCCGAAGGAACTCAAAATGGGATGTCAAGTTGCTCTGTTACACCAACCCCTACAGCTGTACAGTATGATGTGGGATTTTTTTTCCCACAAATGAGGTGGGTTTAAGCGGTATTAGACAGGGCTGCCCACATGATGTCAGCAGATGATGTCACAGATGATGGACAAAGTAACATCTGTTGAGTTGAGGAATATTTCTGGCTAAAGGTAAAAGGTTAATCGCTTGTGAGGGCAGATCGTTTTCAAGACATTAAAGCCATTGAGGATTCCATGGGAAAATGTAAACATGAGCCCTCAAGTAAGGCTACGTTTCAAACAGATGAAACATACACTGTGTGTCTCCACCCTTTATAATACAATGTATTTATCGCTGTTGTTGTGTTGAGGTAATACTGTTATTATGGCCACACCCAGCCTGGTATGCACTAATCTTGTGTCTGGCTGGACTTTACACAGGCTTTACAGTAAAAGCCATGTTATATGAAGCCTAAAATGAGTTCAGGAATGGTTAAAAACCAAGATTCTGCGAAGCAGAAAAGCTCCTTGTCTCACAGACACTTTTAAAAGGCAATGTAGTATAATCTATAGAACCGAAATGCCAAAAAAGTGCAAAATGAAATTCATGATTAGTCATTTTTCGTGTGTTTGTCATCATTTAGTCACCCTCGTGTCAGTCCTATAATGTTTTTTCTTCTGTGGAACACAAATGTTCAGCAGAATTTCTGAGCTGTTGTTTCTCTCAGGATAATTGGTTGTAAATGGGCTCTTAAAAATACAAAAACACTATAGAAGTACTATAAAAGTTGTCTATATGATTCTTATTCTGTATTTCAAGTCTTTTGAAGACGTATGGTAGCTTTTTGTGTTGTTATGCTCTTGTATTTGTACCTTGACAGAATGCATCCACATTTACTTTCATATACAGTATATGGAGCAGCGTGAACATTCTTCTAAACTTCTCTTTTTATGTTCCACAGAAGAAAGTAAATACGGGCTTGGAATGACGTGAGGGTGAGTAAATGATAACAGAAGTTACATTTTCAGGTGAATTATTCCTTAAAGGAGCATTATGATTGGCCAGTTTCAAAGCTGCGATTGAAACTGGAAATGTTTAGGAAGTATCCCAGAAGGTTTTGCTCTGAGTTGGAAAGAAAAACAGAAAATGGTGGCTGCCATGGCGATTTGGGCAATAGTCTCACACAGTAAAAATTGTGGTACCTGTGCTTCAAAAGATCATTCAGACACAGACCAAACTGGCAGAGCCAAAATCTTAATGGAAAGGTTCAGACATGTGATGAGAGAGGCATAAACAGGTTTATGTTTAGATATAATGTAATGCGAGACCAACCACAGTTTCACACACACATAAGCACACACACAACCTAGATCTAAATTAGTTCCTCACTACTTATTGTAAATCTCAGATGGAAGAAGAAACTGTTTACATGATTATCATGTTTTCATCATTACAAATATTGAGTCAAGGATCAATGTTCTCTTCTAAACTTCTCTTTTTATGTTCCACAGAAGAAAGTAAATACGGGCTTGGAATGACGTGAGGGTGAGTAAATGATAACAGAAGTTACATTTTCAGGTGAATTATTCCTTAAAGGAGCATTATGATTGGCCAGTTTCAAAGCTGCGATTGAAACAGTGGAAATGTTTAGGAAGTATCCCAGAAGGTTTTGCTCTGAGTTGGAAAGAAAAACAGAAAATGGTGGCTGCCATGGCGATTTGGGCAATAGTCTCATACAGTAAAAATTGTGGTACCTGTGCTTCAAAAGATCATTCAGACACAGACCAAACTGGCAGAGCCAAAAGCTTAATGGAAAGGTTCAGACATGTGATGAGAGAGGCATAAACAGGTTTATGTTTAGATATAATGTAATGCGAGACCAACCACAGTTTCACACACACATAAGCACACACACAACCTAGATCTAAATTAGTTCCTCACTACTTATTGTAAATCTCAGATGGAAGAAGAAACTGTTTACATGATTATCATGTTTTCATCATTACAAATATTGAGTCAAGGATCAATGTTCAAGGCAGTTTAAAAGCCAACTTTTACAATGTTAATTATCAACCAGAAACAAGAGTGCAAATACAATGTTAAGGAATTTTTCCTGTTTAACTCTTGACATACTTTCTGATTTCTGAAGGATCATGTGACACTGAAGACGGGAGTAATGGCTGCTGAAAATTCAGCTTTGCCATCACTGGAGTAAATAAAATTTCATAATATATTAAAATATAAAAGTCATTTTAAGTTGTAATAATATTACTGATTTTACGGTGTTACTTTATCAGCATTAAATCTCTCTTACAGTATATAATTAATTAGGAGAAACATCTGAGACAGAGCTTCTATTTAAAGAATAAGTGAGATCTCCTGAGCTTTAACGTTTGCACCCCTGAGCAATAACGTTTTCCTCAGGGTTACGTCTGTATCTGAGATGGCGTTCTCTGTTTGTGACTAATGCATATAGCACTACTCTCAGTTTCTCAAAGCTGTGAGATTGTCATAAATTGCAAATACACAAAACAACAAACACCAGCTATCGTATTAATAAAAAAGGTCTATGCCTCAGAAGAAGCAGAACAAAGTTACTATAGTGAATCAATCGCATGACAGCATTCTACGTGAAGTAAAAATAAAAGGAGAACATTTAAATAATAACAGGAGCACATGCAGTATAAGCAAAAACAGCAGCTACAAATATATAATAATAATAACAAGAATGATATAACAAGTGAATATATTATTTAAGTTATTTATTCTTTAGGAACAATGCCGTTGTACAAGACCTCTATGCTGTTCCTAACAAATTCCTGAACAAATTGCTGCAAAACGGATAGCTTAAACCATCTTAAGATGGTTTGCTGGCCTGTCAGCTGGTTTGATAAGGATTTTAAGAGCTTTTCAGCTGGTTAGGATGGGGTACCAGCTTGCCAGCCTGCTAAACCAGCTGAGTAACAGCTTGGCAAGGCTAGTGAGACAAGCTTAGACCAGCTTAAACCAGCAAACCATGTTAGGCTTTTCTTTCCAGCAGGGTATAAAACAAAGTTACATTGATCTAACAAATGAAGAGCCGTCCATGATTTTACTTGTGGTCATATGGTCTTAGTACAAATGCCACAGGTAAACTATTGGTGAGAATAGCCTATGTGGTAAATAACTGAATAATAAAACTGAACACAAAACAACATTAGGCTGCTTATGGTTTTAGTTTAATATTCAGCATTATATACTCAGAAGTTCCCAAATCCTTCCCTCTAATTCGTTTACGGGCGCGCATGGATTTGTGGGCTCGCCCCTCTCTCGCTCTCTCTCCGCCTCTTCCTTTAACTGCTGGGGGACGTATTCATCCGCGCGCACACATACCGATCGACATCGCGCCGTTTTTATCTGCCTCACCAGCTCCGGTTTCCCCACGTTCAGCCTTTCCCCCCCGTCAACTGCCGCCATGTTTTTTTGAGGCAGGATGACAGCAGAGAGCGAGCGCAGACGAAGACGGATTTAATACTGAAAAGCCGTCGAATTGCAGCATTTTTTTCGACCAGGCGACGGTCTATTTTTATTGCGGACTCGCGAGGAACTAATTTCTCGGTATATTTGCAAATACCAAGGGCTGAATTGTAGTATTGTTTTGTTTTCCTATGGCGTAGGCACATTTTTCCTAATATATATTCTTTTTATTTCAGGATGGGAGGGGGTCCTCCCACATAAATATAAAATCCACAAATTATTATTTTCTCCGTTTTGAAGTTTATGCCATGAAAAAGCAAGAAGTCAGAAGCCTGTCTGAAGAAGAACAACCTATTCCTGCCTGCGCTTAACTACCTCTACCAGCGAACCTACAGGAATAACCAGCCGAGTGATCTCTGCATGAACAACTGCTTTACCACAAGTCATCTGCTGTCAAATCTTTGTTTCTTAAGCAAACTGAAGGAAGAAAAACAACTTTTAATCTAAAGTGAAGATCCGACAGATATTTCAAAGATGACGGGAAACATCCCAGTTGACATGGTAAGTATTTACTCGTTCTGCAAAAGGTTTAGTGGTGTTTACGATAAAATATAATTATCTGTGAAACGAAATAATATCTGTTTTTATGTTTCTAGTAGTTTGTGCTATTACTAAAACGTAACCAAAAGAGAAAAGACGTTTTCAATATGACTGTCAGCTATTATTGAGACGATCGTTCTTTCCATACTTAAATTAGTACTCAGTAGTACTTATTCTTTTGTTACTAGGCATATACTGACAGATAACGATTTCATAGTTACTAGTAACAGATTGCAATATTCTATATACTAGTAACAGTTTGAATTGTTACAATAAACAAAAGAATACTAACTAGTACCTATTGTTTCTTTGGTAGTGAACTAGAATATTTACTAGCAGCAATTGAAATACACACTAGTCTGAAGTGAATAGTTAATAAATGAACCACCGATCCCCATAGCATTCAATAAAAAAGTGCTGTTTGTTGCTAGAATCAATAAAATAGTTACTCTATTGAGATTCTGACCAGTAGCAAAGGAAAGTACTGAAATCTAATGAATAGTGGATTACTAGTCATTTTTCGGTCTCTTAATAGTAAAGTTCTTAAAAACAAGTACTAGTTGTTCATAATAGATACTAGTTCGTTTCATAACAAATGTGCTATATAACAAATATGTTAGTGTTTGTTAGAGATTAAAGAAGGTCAATTGATTTCGTAGGTGCTTTTGCAAATAGACCAACCCAAGAAAATCCAGAAAGACAGTGTTATTAAATGTCTTGGATAACTTTTTGCTCTTCCATCAATAACCCCATCAAAATACCACCTCAATCAGGAAGGGCAGTAGTGTAAAGATATCCTATCTGATGGCCTACACAGTGCTGTTCAGACTGATAAAGAGGAAGTATGATCAGGGCTGTCAGGGGACAGTCACTGCCCTGTTTGCACAACTAAAACTGTCTCGAAATGTGAATCTAAACGAATGCTCAAACCAAATCTCCAACATTAGAATCTTGCTGTCCAGAGGGATGATGTCATAGATTCTTTTTAATTCTCATTGCATGCTTTTAGAATAACATTTCAAGCTTTGCGTTACGATGTAAGGTTATAATAGATAGGGACTTCTAAACCCAGAAGGTCAGTGGTGTAATTCGAAGGACGTGAGAAATCAGCTTATCATTAATAAACCACAGCCCTGATTGTGTATTAAGATATTGAAACTAATATCAAAACAAATAAGAACTCTTTCTATTGGCACCAGACTGTAACATTGTGTCGCAGCGTGTTAGTCAAGCATGCTTTGGATATGCCAAACTGCTGATCTGGCTGTCAAACTCAAGAGATGCCGATGCTCTGACATTGCAGGCACTCCGTTTGATGTAATGTATGCTGAGGGCTGATGTGATTGGCCCTTGCAGTGCACATTCAACTGTCCTTCTGTTTCTGCCATTGAGTAGCACCTAAATGTAATCCTGTCTCTCAGAAAGGCTTCCTTGGCAACTATAGGTATTAAAAGGGCAATGCCACATATTGTTGATTTTAAGGCCAGAAACGTGAGCCGACCCTGATGATGACGATGTATCTCTTGACTAGTGGTCGACCGATATGGGTTTTTTTGACAGCTGATGCCGATATCTTGGAAAGCAGGATGGCCGATATAATTTTATTTATTTTAATACATATTTAAGAAATTTGAAATCATTTGAAAATGGATTAAAATATAAACGTGTAAAATAAACATACTTATACTCTAGAAGACAAAGTATTTTTCACAAATAAATAAATATTTAATAAAAATATAATTAAAAAGGAAGTAAACACTGTAACCAACAGGGCACTCAGTATTCTGGGAAGTTTGTGTGCATTGGGAATCATATTTTTTCAAATAAAGCCAAGGTAACACTAATTTTACATACAGCACACAGTGAAAATGACATGAATATGACAGTGCAAATGCATAAAGCGCAGCATAATTTGAAATCAGTCACGAGTTTAAAGTTTGTCGATCGCGCGTCTCCAGTGAAGCTGAACTCTCCTCCTGTCTGTATTCAATTCGCACGGACCATAGGACCGACCGTCACAGAACATGCGATCATGCAGGTCACATGCACACTTGACAAGATCTCAACTAGATTCGACTAAGTCTGCTAGGTTTGTGAAATTAAATGTTCATTAGTCATTCAAAGATTTGTTTAAATTATATAAGTGCGTATTTGCGGAATGCTGAAGGCAAACGAGAAAGTATTATAATGTTTTCCTTTAATAATATTAAAGCAATCGTTATAATACTTTTTTGTATACATTGTAATTCCTTTGTTTAACAGTTCTTCTATCTGATTATTAGATAGACTTCTATCTGTATTAGACAGAACTGAATGACAACAGCGAACAAGAGGGAGAATGTGAGCACTGTGTACTCAGCCGTTCTCGGCACCGTCAAAATAAAAGTCCCGCCTCGAACACATCGGCCTATCAGAAAAACTTATCGGCCGATGCCGATATTTGAAAAATGTCAGATATCGGCCGATATAATATATATCGGTCTTGGCGATATATCGGTCGACCACTACTCTTGACGTCTCTACAGGAAGGAAGGTTTTTCTCACACTACGCAAACAGGGACAGAGCAGGGAACAAAGTGTTATGCTATAGCCCAAAGTCAGGTATTGAGTATCTAAGCTAGCATTAAGAAGGTTTTTAAGCTCAACTTTGAGAACTTTAAACACCCAAACCTCACAGGAAATAATCTTATATGGATTTACTAGCTTTCAAATCCATTACTAGCTTTAAAATTAATGCAGAAGCTGCATGATGTTTTTCTAATTTGGGTTTAGGTGTCTATTTTTGGTCTCCCGGAACAGCATGCTCAGTTTTAGGATGAAATGTCCACGAGGTGAAACTTTGAATCATTGTGTGGTCTCCAGCTGAGGGGCATTCACTTGGGGGGTAGGGTTGTCAAACAATGGGAGTGTTTGTGTGTGTGTGTGTGTATACAACTTGTGGGTGGGCATTTTAATGAATGGGCTTTTTTTGTGGAGAGCTCTCACCATTTCAAAGCAACAAAATGTTGCAAAAGCCTTTCGCCTATGGGTGCTACATCAGATATACTCCTTTAAAAGAGTTTGCTTTGATCAATTGTGAGACTGAGGTGTGAAAGAGAACTCCATACTCCCTGACAGGACTGTGTCACTTTTGGCGCTTTTCCACTGCGTGGTACGACTCGGATCGGCACGGCTCAGTACGGCACGGTTCGGCTCGGCACGGTTTGTGTTTCCACTGCAGTTCAGTACCGCTTTAGAGTGGGCGGGATTATTCACATGTCGTTATAGTTGCGCCGCCTCTACTACCACTACTCCTAAAAAATACTTTTTCATTCCGCGTCGCCGCATCAAGCTCTCGCTGGATCCGCTCCTCTGCTATCAATGAGAGGAACGTCTGTACTTCTGCAACAGACAACAAAACTTTTTGGTTGTTAAAAAAAAGGTGCGCTCTTTCCAAACAGTTGCGTTCGATCCTTCGCTGGCTGTGCTGATTTAAATCTAGCGACTAGCGGTTCTTTTGTGTTTGTGTCGCAAGTTCAGTGACGCAGGTAGTGACGATTCTCTCCGGCCAATCCGTGATCAGCAGAGTTTACACGTCACATTTTGGTAAGGGTACGGTTCACTTGGAACCCCAACCGAGGTGGTACTAAAAAAGGTACCAGGTACTGTACCCAGTGGAAAACCCACAAAAATTGAACCGTACCGAGCCGTACCATGCAGTGGAAAAGCTCCATTTGTGTGGTGTAATGTGGTATCATGTCCTCTCTGCGTAGGGGTGAATTAGTATGGGAGGAATGTCAAGGAGAGACCTTCCCAGTGGCTGTTGTCCACACACTTGAGTAGCATTGCTCAGCACTTTCAAAAGTTTAAATTATTATGTAAAAAACGATTGAGGTGCTTGATAAACCTACATGTTGAATGAAATTAGGCTAAGAGCTAATCTTGGTATGAAGGGTAGTTATATTGTGTTGATATGTCCTGTAGACATGAAATGGCATTTGAAACCCATTTTATATCTGTAATGTGACATTTTTTTTAGTGAAACAGGATATTCGATGTAAAAAAAATGTTGGATAGTTCTTTATGTTTATTGGTATTGTTATGATTGTGAAAAGTGGCTTTTAGCACAGAATATAATTTTTTTGTAACATGTTTTTTTTTTTTCAAATAATTTTCACTGATGAATGAACAATAAGTCCAGGAACGTGTATTAAGGAAGTAAATGCAGTCAGTTTTCATTTTATGTTTCATACAAGATATGATAATGAAGGTACATTGAACAAAAATGAGTGTAGAAACATTTTTCACTTAGAGACTGTAAATTTCATAATTGATTTACAAAGAAACAGCAAGTAACACATTGAATTAAATGTGAAATGTTAACGTGAAAGACTTTGAAAAATCATTTTTAAGGCGTAACTAAGACAAATTGCTGAAGTAGCATGCTTTCCTGTTTGCATAATCAAACCAGCTTTGTCATCGAGACTTTTGCAAAATTATGTAACCAAGCTCAAATCAATAGATCTCAGTAGGGAACCAGACAACAGAAGGACGTGACTACACAAATCAGTCCATTTGAGGGTTTATTAGGTCATTATAACATCAGTTTAATGACAGACCCTCTTCTGACCCCAAACAGCCTACCTGCTACGAACAGCCAGTGTTTGAACTCAGAGGTGGCCAAAGCGAGAGAGAACAGGAGAAAGGTACAGGGTAGGTACTAGGTAACGATAAGCGTTCGCGTATAAGAGATAGAAAAGTTGTAGAAAATGTTATGAAACACAGCACCGTATGTGCCATGATTCAAAACATTGCGAATGAACCTGCATCAACAGCATGAGAAAAAGACTCAGCATTTTGGTGAGCTATCAGTTTAAATCTCTCACACGCTTAGAAATGTCATTTTCAGAGTTAAAGCTTAGTTTGGACAAACTACTTGAAACTGAATTGTAAAATTCTAGAAAAGGTAATGAATGAAAATGATATGTGTAACAAAGTTCATAAGTCGGGAAGAAGGAGGCGGGAACCGGCGAACATTTAACCAAAACTTTAATGATAAAATAAACACAAAATAGCGCGACAGCCCCTCGCGGACGACTGCCGCGCACAAACGAAACCAAAGCACAAAATAAACTCCAGGCCTGGTCCTCTCTCGTCTTTCCCTGTCATCACTCCTCCTTTGTATCCTTCCGGAGCTCCTCCGTGAGACTCGAGACCGGTGAGTGGCGCAGGTGTCGCGCATTCGCAATTACTCCACCGGCCTCGCTCCGTTCCCACGGCTCTCGGCCCCGCCCCTCTCGTCACAATATGGAATTGATGGAAAGTATTGCATCAGCATAAAAACAGAGATGACGCAAAAAACTGTTTAGTATCTGTTGTATCTATATGTGTTTGTGTGAATAAAGCAACATGTAAGACATAAAGAGTACGATTTGCATAAAATTAATGACTCCAGAGAGTGTTTATGGGTCAGTAAGGGTTAAAGGCTAAAGAGGGAGCAAGAGAGAAGCAGGGGGAGGAAGTAGCTCAGACTCACTCAATAAAGGATCCTTTCAGTAGAGTGAGGAACAATTTACAACAGCTCTGTGAGAGAGGTGCCCGCTCGGATGGACACACACACACACACACACACACACACAGAGTCATGGAAAGTTAGAGTGATTCAACGTCAGTTTGTGTAAATAGTTCTCAGTGCCTTATTATAAGTTGTTTTAACTTCTCTGTGGTATTTCTACATATTCATTACTGGACTTGAGTCAACACATATATGTTTTTACATGTTTCCAGAGGTGGTTCTATTCAAGCTTTGTGTGAGTTGTGTGGAGACTGACTGTAGAGGGTTGTTCCACTGTAAACAGTGGCTCTCGCTCGACTTTATGACATCATTGCACAAGCATTCTCTTGTAGTTCAGTGAAGTCACAGATTGAAATCTCAGGCCAGACTTCCCTTCTCCTAGAGGCCCCTTCATACCTCTCTCTCCTCCTAGCCAAATGTTTTTTCTCTGATTTGATCGACAATCTGTCTTTGTTTTTAAAAATGGCCACTTCTAAAGTGATTGATATGAACTATAGTTGAAAAAATGATATTTAATATACAGATCATCAGAGCCATTTAAGAAAATTCAGCATTTTTGAGTAATAAACCAACCAGGTTGTGGAATCAGAGTTTTGAAGTTATTGGCCAAAAAAGGAAAGTTGGAACTGTCAGCATGTTTTGTTTCATTTTAAAGTCAGCATCTTCTAAATGCTATTATTGTGAATGATTCATCCATGCATATGTTTTTTTCTTTTACCTTTTCTGAATTTTTTATCAAAATGTCTTGACTCAATCTTCTGTGAAGCAACAACAGAGTTCTCATTGATAATGTCGGACTTCTCCAAACATTTTTCTTACAGTTGACTGCAGGTTCACATTTAGATTTGCTTCCATTCAATCAACAACCGATGGACAGAACCAAGTCCCTCCCATACATTTTTTCTTTTCAATATTCAGTTTCACTCAGATGTCACAATACATACACAATACCATTACATTGTGAATGTATATGATACAGGGAAGGGGGTTTGTCCATGAAAGAGTTTTATAAACACTTTTTTTAAATGACTTGGTTCATCGTTATTAGGGGCAAGAGTGCGATACAATTCCAAAAAGATTCTTGGCCTACTTTTTTTACCTTTTTAATTATTCTGCTGTGCATTGAACTGTAGAACATGCTATGATGGGAAAAATTACTACAAGACACAAGGATTTAAAGTATCAACACTTTAAAAAATATCACACTATAATGACATATGATTGTATTTCCACATAGCATGCATGCTGTGTCTTAGAACTGGTGCTTATTTAATACCATTATGCAGTCTGTTGGACAGAAATAACAAGAAAAAGCCTTAGGACAGACCAGAGTTATGACTTTTAATAAAAAAATCTTCTCTGGGATCGCCTGAAAGAAAAGAAAAGGAAAAAAAAATTTCAGTCACGAAGTTGGTGCATAGAGCTTTGTCTCTGGTGCTGTAATATTCTGTTTGAGAACATGTGCATGATAGTAATAAGAAATGAGGAGGGTGTTTTGCAGGTTTGTAATACATGGCTGTATACAGTAGGCTACTATCAAAAGGCCATTTCTATCAGCCGGCTGTCTCACTGATGGGGAGGTAAATGAATGGGTCCCCTCCCCCCACTCTCTCTCTTTCTGCAGATGTCTGCCCTTTTTCAGCAGTAGGCACGTGGGCAGGGCCTGCAGGGTAGGAGGCTGCCTGCCTTCCCTTCATCTGGCTACAGGAGATTAGATATTATTCTCTCATGCTCTGTCTTTCTTCGTATATGTAGAATAGCCCAAGCCATAATTGCATAATTATTCTCATGAAGCAGAAATCTTGTCATATTTTCTGACCAAGCTGCGTTCTCTGTTGTAGCATGTGTCTAACTTACAGAGATCATCTAGCATTGCGACTTTCAAGACGTGTGACATTATCCTTAAAGCACCTGAAAGGAATCTTGTTTCAGTACTAGAAAGGTCAGAGTTCTAGGTTTGTGTTTATTTAACCCCACTAAACACGCATTGCTAATGTATTTATTGAAGGTGTGTAATTAGCCTCAAGAGCAGGAAAGTTTGTACAAAGATGAATCATTCACAGACTCTGCATTTATTACCACCAGTGTGAAGCCATGTCCACTTATGTGATTGTAATTGGCACGTCATCAGATGGGCTTGTATTGATTTCAGTGATATTATCACCCAAGCCCTTGTTTTCCCATCCGGTGAGATTCATTGTTTGGGCCGGATGAGCGCATGTGATTATGTCTGTGTGAGTGATTGTCCTTCAGGACTGCTGATAGGACATCCAGACAGGCTGAGACTGCAGCTGCTGGGGTGCTGTGATTGTGATTAAATACGGAAGCTAAAACTAGCTTTCTGGTGCTAATGGCCACCTTGTGATTCGCTCAAGTGAGTCAGGGAGAAGACCAAGAGCGAGATAATGGGAGTAAAGGACGTTCAAGACATTTTGAGGAAATGATTGCAAAATGATCACTCTTACCGTAGTGATTGAGACAGGTCTATCATGGAAAAAAAAATCCATTAAGGAAGTGTGGAAAGTTTTTGGCACTTTGTGGTTATGCGTCATATGTGTTTTTATAGGAAGTTTTGAATAACCGACATCCGTAACCAGAGCTTTCATGCTTGTCCGTTCAGATAAATGGCAACGATTATTAAGGAACATTATGTTCAATAAAGCATTATAAGCATTAAGAGAAAGTGAAGCCACAATAGAGCAAAGGCAAGCCTCATTAAAAATATCACATATTAAAGTCAACATGACATCACCCTTTACCTTATTAAAGGGTTGTTCCTGGTCTTATTGTGAAAAATGTATCATTGCATGTTATTCTAACGCAAAGAAAAAGTTTGTCCAATATTTTATCAAAATGTAATAAATCTGTTCCACCTCAACTTTCCTTTTCTGCTGATAAACTGATGGATCAAGTTACAATTTATCTATCTATCTATTCATTCAGTTATCCAGTTATGTCCATCCATCCATCCATCCATCCATCCATCCATCCATCCAGTTATGTCTAATTATCTATCTATCCATCCATCCATCCAGTCTGTCCATGTCTTACATATTCTGGTAAATACTTCACATGCTCTTTTCCTCCATTCCTCGCTTTGTTATGAGCATGACGAAGCAAATGCAGCTGAGAGCAAAATCAATCACTTTATATTCAACCTACTGCACATCAACTCATGCAGAGAACATCCAGCCTCCTTTTGTGTTGCTCGTACATGGCATATTTGCCCATGTGTGTGCGCACGCCCATGACTGCGAGTCTCAGATTCCTGCATAAAATCGTGGCATCCACAGAGGTCTTGGAGATAGACAGGGAGCTTTACAATTCCTCTACAGCCCCTCTCGCAGTTTAATTTCCCATGTCTAAATGTGCCATCTAATTCTCAGATCTCATGTCATTAAATGCTGTTATCTCTTTCTCCTGTGCCGCACTCTTCATAATGAGAATTTAAGAGAGACACATCTGAAAGATATCACATAATAATGAATGGCTGGGTCTCAGATTTTTGCTCCCGAAACAATCTGCCCAATATCATGAAGGGGCTTTTATATGAAACAGAAATAATTTTGTGGACTGGAATCTATTCATTTAGCAGCTCTGCCTAGAGACTAGTAGCTGAATGAGCTAGCTATTATCAAACATGCCGATTGTGATTGTGCTTTTGGCTCTGGCTGAAGTGAGACATTTATCCTTCCATTCTCATGCATTTCAATCTGTCATTTTGGACATGTTCATTGCTTTAACCCCTGCTAATGCAAACAGGCCAGACCATTTCATCTTCTGTTTAGAAAGAGGTCAAGGTGACCTGTAATGTTGAATATCTATGCAAATCCCCCACGCAAACAATGGGTGGTTTACCGTATTCAGTGGTTTTAACTTTCTCACCAGAAAAAGAATCGGATCGCTATTGCAAAGTGGACCAACCTGTTCTGTCTTATGTTGAGAAATAAAAAACTGGATTGTACAGGCTGTACCTTGTCTGATGGATCCTGAAATTGATACTTTGCTTTCCTGTATTTGTCCTCTTGGAAATAAATAAATAAATATAAAGGTTTAAAACATTGTAAAAATGGCTCCTAAAAAAACTAGTATAAGTTGCACCCAAGTATTTTCATACTAAAATCATTTTATGGATGAAATTATGGCTTTCTCAATTACGTAGTTAAAGTAGAAAAGAAATGGCATTCAGAATCCCTTTTACTTCTACAGTGTGACATATTTCTAAGTGAAGAACGATATTCAGTAGGGCGGAACTTCATTTCATTGGGAATTGATTGGATTGTGATTGGGTTAAAAAGTAAGGTTTTACTCATGTAATCTAAAAAAAAAAACAAGCTACACTACTATTCAAAAATGACTATAAACATTTTTTTTTGGAAAGTATTATGCTCATTAAGGCTGCATTTATTTGATTAAAGATACAGTACAATCAGTAATATTGTAAAATATTATTAAAATTTTAAATAATATATTTTAAAATGTAAACTACTTCTGTGAATTTTAAGAAGCAATTTTTAACAGTCTTTAGTGTCACATGGCCAGAAATCATTTGGTGCTAAAGAAATATTTTTTATTATTATCACTAATAATATTTTACTTAATATTTTGTGGAAACCATGCTACCATTTTTTAGCATTCTTGAATAGAATAGAAAATAACAGTATTTACTTGAAATAAAAAATGTTGTAACATCATTATAAATGTCTATTTTGATCAATTTAATGTGTCCTTGCTGAATAAACATACTTATTTCTTTTTTTTAAATTTACTGACCCCAAACTTGACTAACACCAAACTTTTGAATATTATGAACTAAAAGCAGCCACAACAAAAGTGCATAAAGTGCATTATAGTAGAAGAAAGACTATAAAGACAATTTTTTTCTTTGGAACGACATGCACTTTGACAAAAACACCAGGAACACGCATTAAGGAAGTAAATGGGGTTAGTTGTGATTCGTTGACTGTTGGTTTAAAGCATCCAGTTTAGACAGTTGGTACGGTTTACTGCAATTTCAAACTGAGGAAAGAAACAACACTTCCATTTCTGGAATGAGATCCTCTAAAAAGCTCAGGCTTCACACTTCCTCAAGATATGCGGGCGAAATCTCGCTCACGCCCCGACTGATGAAGGCGAGATGAGTGAGTGTGATCACAGTCCTCAAAACCACCTCTGTCTCAACTACATCACAGACTCCTGGAGACGGAGACAGAGATGACTCCATCTGAACCAACACTGTGCTGTCAGGAGGAAGATGGATGGCTTCCTTTTTCTGTCTCCTCTGTTTATGACTGAGGGTGAATTCACACTCAGAAGCAGACTCTGAATCAATCCGTAGAATGAATGAGTTTTGTACCCGACTGAAATGGATTTTCAGGACACAGAAAGAGAAAATGATCATCTTTTGTTGAGCAGTGTGGTCATATTTTCTCAATTCTGTGTGGATTCTTCATTTATCTGTTGTTCTGTCTGATTACGTCATGCTTAAATCAGTTTTTCTAAAGATGTCTCAAGATTACAGCTTTTGTTCAGAGCCCTTTTCTAAATGTCATGATATTTATATGATTAGTTAGTTTGTCTGAGGACGCTTTGAATAAAACTAATTATTTTTATCCGTCGCATTAGCAGGACTTAGCAATTAGGATGTTCTGACATTATGCATTCATTCACACGTTTTTTAGACTTGCAAGCATAAACACTGGTTTTCTGTGATGCATTGAACACTGTTGCAGATTCTGCTCATTTAAAGGGGTCATATGATTCGATTAAAATTTTTCCTTTCTCTTTGAAGTGTTACAAGCTCTTGGTGCATAAAGAAGATCTGTAAAGTTGCAAAGACTAAAGTCTCAAATCCAAAGAGATATTCTTTATAAAAGTTAAGTCAACCACACCTACCTAAAACGGCTCGTTCTAACACGCCCCGACATGTCTACGTCACGATGTGGGAAGATTTGCATAACGCTGCCCAAATGTTCACGCAAAGAAAGAAGGCGTAACTTTTATTTTCGCTGTATTGTTGCTGCCACCATGTCAAAACATGTGAAAGCGAAACTGCTTTGTTTGGCCTTCCAAAAGAGGACGATATCCGCTTTGTCATGCCTAGAGCTGATCCGTGCTAGTCGCTGAGGAAAGACATCAACTTCGCGCTGTGCATCGCTGGATCCGCTTTTGCCGTGGATGAAGCGGTGTTCAGCCCGGGGTCGTCACATGTGGTTGCTGCAAGCCCGCCGGCCGCTCCTTCGTCGTAACATTTCCGTCACACGCTTGAGGAATTCGGCCAATCACAACGCACTGGATTGCTGGCCAATCAGAGCACACCTCGCTTTTTCACCGATGAGCTTTGTAAAAATCAACGCGTTTCAGAAAGGCGGGCATGATATTTATATGATTAGTTAGTTTGTCTGAGGACGCTTTGAATAAAACTAATTATTTTTATCCGTCGCATTAGCAGGACTTAGCAATTAGGATGTTCTGACATTATGCATTCATTCACACGTTTTTTAGACTTGCAAGCATAAACACTGGTTTTCTGTGATGCATTGAACACTGTTGCAGATTCTGCTCATTTAAAGGGGTCATATGATTCGATTAAAATTTTTCCTTTCTCTTTGAAGTGTTACAAGCTCTTGGTGCATAAAGAAGATCTGTAAAGTTGCAAAGACTAAAGTCTCAAATCCAAAGAGATATTCTTTATAAAAGTTAAGTCAACCACACCTACCTAAAATGGCTCGTTCTAACACGCCCCCACATGTCTACGTCACGATGTGGGAAGATTTGCATAACGCTGCCCAAATGTTCACGCAAAGAAAGAAGGCGTAACTTTTATTTTCGCTGTATTGTTGCTGCCACCATGTCAAAACATGTGAAAGCGAAACTGCTTTGTTTGGCCTTCCAAAAGAGGACGATATCCGCTTTGTCATGCCTAGAGCTGATCCGTGCTAGTCGCTGAGGAAAGACATCAACTTCGCGCTGTGCATCGCTGGATCCGCTTTTGCCGTGAATGAAGCGGTGTTCAGCCCGGGGTCGTCACATGTGGTTGCTGCAAGCCCGCCGGCCGCTCCTTCGTTGAATCCGCCGGCCGCTCACTCTAGCCCACCATGTGTGACGCTGTGTGTTTCGTTGCGAAAGCGAAACTACTTTGTTTGGTCTTCCAAAAGAGGACACGACTAGAAATCAGTGGTTAAGTTGTACTTAAAATACTGTTCCAGAACAGTTCGAACCAAATATACAGATGTGTGCAGCACATTTTATGGAGGACTGTTTCCTGATCCTGGTAGAGTAGACTACAGTGCCGGCTGTTCTGACTCACAGATTGTAAGTACCTTTTCATATTTAAAGAATTTGCCACTGATGATTCAGACGCGAGTTCTGAGCAGTGTAGAGTAGCGCTTGTTGTTTGTCATTTCTCCAATCACAAATGCAGACATGGTTCTGATGATTCGTTCTGAGCAGTGTAGAGTAGCGCTTGTTGTTTGTCATTTCTCCAATCACAAATGCAGACATGGTTTTATGGTTTTATGGGCGCGATACGCAACGCAACGTGTAAAAAGTCATTATAATCCGTAATTATGTCCCCACTATTCAGCCAATCACAACGCACTGGATAGCTGGCCAATCAGAGCACACCTCGCTTTTCAGAACGATGAGGTTTGTAAAAATCGACGAGTTTCAGAAAGGCGGGGCATAGAGGAGAAACAAAGAAACAATATATGTGGAAAATAATGTGTTTTTTAACCTTAAACCACATAAACACATTTCATTACATCAAATACACAAAAACACAAAATTTTTAGCAACATCATATAACCCCTTTAAATATGCCACTTTGGTACAGTAATCTACAATAGCTGGCTAAGGAAGGTGAGATTAGTCAAAACTGATGAATGTTTTCCAAAAAAGTGTTATGAATTTATATGTACCATTAAGAAAAATTACAGCTGCATAATTTATGGCTATTATTTCAATTTAAAAACGTACACCTTAGAAATAAATTCTTTGCCCATATCCTTTTGTAAAATGTTTTTAGGTTTAACGAAAACATAAAAAATGTAAATAATTGTTATAAAATAATGATTATTATCATTTATATTCTCTTTCTATATATATCTATATATATATAAATGAAATAATTTTTTTTATTGTAAGCAATTCTGTATTATTAAGCCTTGTTGATTTGGCAAATGTACTATTAGAATACTCTACAGTTAACTTTTTTTTTGTCTTCACATTAAATGCAAATTTTACAGTATAATAAGGCCATAATGATATTTTAAGCCAGCATGGAATATCATTGGTATTTCTGCTAATAAACAGCACTATAATATTGTTGTTATTCCTGGGCTACTTGGTTTTCTCCTTGTTTTTTCTTCTAGATTTTTCTTTTTTCTATTGCTGTGGCCCCACATATAGCTATAAATAAATAGAATTTTGAAGAAATTTCGTGATTCAGTGGCTTGAAGAATTTTGTAGTGTAAACTACAATAAGTCCTGGGTTTGTTGATAAGACAGAGCCCTAATGTTTAACATGGAAATTAAATCAAGTGTGCATTAGGCTTGTGTGGTTGCAATACTAATGGCTCTTTCTGTCAGTCAGGCGTGTTTTAGCTGACTTTATTTTGTTTTAGAATGTAATTTCAGTGTTCTTTAACCAGCTTATGCAGACATAGCCAATCCCACCATAGAACTCACTAATTTCCTCTCCGTCCAAAACGGACAAATCCCTGCTGGAGGCATCGTATCTACTATTGTTGTCACTGATGTGCAGTTGCGTAAGTGCTGTGAGTGTGTGTTTGTCCCCTATTGCATAAATGTCATTCCCAGAACAATCTGGCAGACCTCTATTCTGAGATGGGCAAAGCCGGTCAACGTGTCACATCCACTGTGGTCAGCATGTGTTGTGGCTGCTTTTAGTTCAGACGTACTGTCTGATACACTCATTACTGTCAGCATCTCTCTCTCTCTCTCTCTCTCTTTCTCACTCCATGTTTCTTGGCAGAAGCACCGGGTTGTTTATCCTTCTCAAATAGAGAATCTCCTGCTAAACTTGTGATACCCAAAAACTGCAACCACCAGAAAAATCTCTAGTATTTCTTGCTCTGTCTTTAACTGAAGCAAACCTGAAACACCTGCTCTGGATGACATATCTGTTTTCATCAAGTCAGCCCTGGAAAGTGTTATTTGGCATCGACAAGCACCTTCCAGTGCCATATCACAATACAGGTGTCACAATTCAATATTATTCATCACAATTTTGCAGTGAACATATGTTATCTACTAAAGTCCATGAGCGTGATATCAATATACTAGTAATAGTATACCAATAAAGCAATATTTAGCCTTTATTTTTAGTCTTTTGCAACCCCCCTCTCTCTCTCTATATATATATATATATATATATATATATATACACATACATACATACATACATACATACA
>NW_015505232.1:49706-91831 GCF_001515645.1 Sinocyclocheilus grahami | reverse complement strand
CATTTTATGGAGGACTGTTTCCTGAACCTTTTCCTGGGAAGTACAATGCCGGCTGTTCTGACTCACAGATTGTAAGTACCTTTTCATATTTAAAGAATTTGCCACTGATGATTCAGACGCGAGTTCTGAGCAGTGTAGAGTAGCGCTTGTTGTTTGTCATTTCTCCAATCACAAATGCAGACATGGTTTTATGTTTACGCGGCACGATGCAATGCGTAAAAAGACAGTATAAGTCATAATCCGTAATTATGTCCCCACTGGATGCAAAAAATGCCTCATTTATAATGGGTTTTAATGTTTTTGTCTCGTCACTCCGGGGTAAGGGCATCACTGTATGGTAAGGGGCGTAACATTTCCGTCACACACTTGAGGTATTCAGCCAATCACAACGCACTGGATAGCTGGCCAATCAGAGCACACCTCGCTTTTCAGAACGATGAGGTTTGTAAAAATCGACGAGTTTCAGAAAGGCGGGGCATAGAGGAGAAACAATAATGTACAGTATGTGGAAAATAATGTGTTTTTTAACCTTAAACCACATAAACACATTTCATTACATCAAATACACAAAATAATGTTATTTTTAGCAACATCATATAACCCCTTTAAATATGCCACTTTGGTACAGTAATCTACAATAGCTGGCTAAGGAAGGTGAGATTAGTCAAAACTGATGAATGTTTTCCAAAAAAGTGTTATGAATTTATATGTACCATTAAGAAAAATTACAGCTGCATAATTTATGGCTATTATTTCAATTTAAAAACGTACACCTTAGAAATAAATTCTTTGCCCATATCCTTTTGTAAAATGTTTTTAGGTTTAACGAAAACATAAAAAATGTAAATAATTGTTATAAAATAATGATTATTATCATTTATATTCTCTTTCTATATATATCTATATATATATAAATGAAATAATTTTTTTTATTGTAAGCAATTCTGTATTATTAAGCCTTGTTGATTTGGCAAATGTACTATTAGAATACTCTACAGTTAACTTTTTTTTTGTCTTCACATTAAATGCAAATTTTACAGTATAATAAGGCCATAATGATATTTTAAGCCAGCATGGAATATCATTGGTATTTCTGCTAATAAACAGCACTATAATATTGTTGTTATTCCTGGGCTACTTGGTTTTCTCCTTGTTTTTTCTTCTAGATTTTTCTTTTTTCTATTGCTGTGGCCCCACATATAGCTATAAATAAATAGAATTTTGAAGAAATTTCGTGATTCAGTGGCTTGAAGAATTTTGTAGTGTAAACTACAATAAGTCCTGGGTTTGTTGATAAGACAGAGCCCTAATGTTTAACATGGAAATTAAATCAAGTGTGCATTAGGCTTGTGTGGTTGCAATACTAATGGCTCTTTCTGTCAGTCAGGCGTGTTTTAGCTGACTTTATTTTGTTTTAGAATGTAATTTCAGTGTTCTTTAACCAGCTTATGCAGACATAGCCAATCCCACCATAGAACTCACTAATTTCCTCTCCGTCCAAAACGGACAAATCCCTGCTGGAGGCATCGTATCTACTATTGTTGTCACTGATGTGCGGTTGCGTAAGTGCTGTGAGTGTGTGTTTGTCCCCTATTGCATAAATGTCATTCCCAGAACAATCTGGCAGACCTCTATTCTGAGATGGGCAAAGCCGGTCAACGTGTCACATCCACTGTGGTCAGCATGTGTTGTGGCTGCTTTTAGTTCAGACGTACTGTCTGATACACTCATTACTGTCAGCATCTCTCTCTCTCTCTCTCTCTCTTTCTCACTCCATGTTTCTTGGCAGAAGCACCGGGTTGTTTATCCTTCTCAAATAGAGAATCTCCTGCTAAACTTGTGATACCCAAAAACTGCAACCACCAGAAAAATCTCTAGTATTTCTTGCTCTGTCTTTAACTGAAGCAAACCTGAAACACCTGCTCTGGATGACATATCTGTTTTCATCAAGTCAGCCCTGGAAAGTGTTATTTGGCATCGACAAGCACCTTCCAGTGCCATATCACAATACAGGTGTCACAATTCAATATTATTCATCACAATTTTGCAGTGAACATATGTTATCTACTAAAGTCCATGAGCGTGATATCAATATACTAGTAATAGTATACCAATAAAGCAATATTTAGCCTTTATTTTTAGTCTTTTGCAACCCCCCTCTCTCTCTCTATATATATATATATATATATATATATATATACACATACACTCTCTCTCTCTCTCTCTCTCTTTCTCACTCCATGTTTCTTGGCAGAAGCACCGGGTTGTTTATCCTTCTCAAACAGAGAATCTCCTGCTAAACTTGTGATACCCAAAAACTGCAACCACCAGAAAAATCTCTAGTATTTCTTGCTCTGTCTTTAACTGAAGCAAACCTGAAACACCTGCTCTGGATGACATATCTGTTTTCATCAAGTCAGCCCTGGAAAGTGTTATTTGGCATCGACAAGCACCTTCCAGTGCCATATCACAATACAGGTGTCACAATTCAATATTATTCATCACAATTTTGCAGTGAACATATGTTATCTACTAAAGTCCATGAGCGTGATATCAATATACTAGTAATAGTATACCAATAAAGCAATATTTAGCCTTTATTTTGAGGCTTTTGCAACTCCTCTCTCTCTCTCTATATATATATATATATATATACACATACATACATACATACATACATACATACACGTGTGTGTGTGTGTGTGTGTGTGTGTGTGTGTGTGAAGAGTTCAGATGCAAAATCCTCTAAATGGCAGTTGAAATTTTCTTTTAAAATTAGCTTTTTTTATCAGGTTTCTATGCTTATGTTCAGTTATTTCACTACTATTACGCCTATTCATTTCCATTATGGAAATTGTAAGTGAAATTACTGAACCTACACATAGGAGCCTGATGAAAATGCTAATTTTAGAAGAACATTTCAAATGCCACTTAGAGGCTTTTGCATCTTGAACTCTTTTTTTATTTATATTTTTTTATATTTTATTTAAAGTTGTTTTATATATAAATACCACTAATTTATATATATTTTACATTTATGGATTTAATTTTATATTATATATATAGAGAGTGTATAAAATAAGTGCTAGTTTAATATTTGTATTTTTTCATGTTTTTTTGGTATATTTTTATGTGTGTGTATATGTGTATATATATATATATATATATACAGTGGGTACGGAAAGTATTCAGACCCCCTTAAATTTTTCACTCTATGTATAAGCGTTATATTTATCAGTGTATAAATTACGTGTTACTTGTCATCTGTGCCTCTAGGAAAGTATGTTTGTGTGTGCAGGAGAGCGCTGGGGGGTGATTACATCAAATGTTCCCCCTGAATGGTTGGTTGCGGGGATCCGGGCTTCCTTGGCTGGGATTGGTGAAAATATTTTGTAGGAATGCAGTAGCAGAGATGGCTGTTGAGTAGTGTATTAATGTTTGGCATAGCAACTACAGAGAGGGAAGCACCTGCCACTGGGTATAACCAGTGCCAACGTCACCCTCGCCTATGTAATTATTCCCCAGCGGATGTTTTCTGCTGAGGTTGTTGTTGTTGAATTCCTCGGAGGCATCTCTGCATGCCGCATTACGTCATAGTGAGATTTCGTCTGCTCACCAAGGAGATGGAATGTTTCGAGCAGACGTATCCCAGCATTACACATATTTCTGCTGTTAGAGCTTTTCCTCCTTTCTGTGTACGTCTGGAAACATCGTTTAAATCAGCGTCTGCTTGGCATTCACCAGGTGAAGATGATTTGCCATCGTTACACAAAGATGGAGTGACATAATGAAAGATGAGCTGCGGCGAGAGAGGAAGAGACAGATGAAGAAAGACTCTGCCTGCAGGTGATTCAGGTCAGCGCTCTCACAGAGGAGCCGCTGCCACAGTTACCATCTCTATGGAAACTAGGAGGTGTTCCGTTGCGTTAGAACTGCCATCCTGATGTTTTTATGAACCGCTAGCTGCTGATTGCCAGCTCGTTGAGTGAGTCTGTGCAGGAGAATGACACATGCCTTTTTACTTTTGAAGGAAGTATTGTATCTTCATAACCATGGGTGGGGAGATAGGTCAATATGAAACAACAATCCATTTGACTTCCAAATGCGATGTATTTTAAGTGAACAAGATATTCGTGAAAGAAAAAAATGCAGGGTTGTATTGAATTTTGTCCATTGAGAATTTGCTTGGCAATATGTCATCTGAAAAGTACAGTTGATTCAGAGGTTGAGGTTTTTTATTAATAAATATGCAAAGTCACACATTTTTTTGTCATAATGTTCACAACAGTTTTGTATTAAAAAGGTTTTCATTTAATTTTCACTAATTTAATTTGCTATTGGTAGTATATAATATAATTAAATGGGTAATTAATATAAGGCCCTATGAAATCTGTTTTATTTTTTTTTCCAAATTCCATTTTTTCCATTTTAATATTTCTAGATTCATTTTTTTTTCATTTTCATTTATCTAGATTCTGTTTTAATGGTTAAATAAAATTTTATTAAAAAAAAAGCATGTCAAATTAATTGAAATTATGAAATTCACAATATTAAATAGCAATTTTTTAAAAGTTCAACAAAAATTTAATTTTTGAGGCCCTTTGAAATATGTTTTATATTTCTGATAAAATAAATTTTGGTAAATAATTTTTTTGGTAAATATACCTTTAAAAATAACGTTTTAATAATAGTTGTATTATTAATACTGGTCATACATTAAGTAATATTTCTTTTGATGTATCCATCCAAAATTTGGCAAATTACAACATTCCATGTTGTAAATTCGTTTTTATTCCGTGATTCTGTTCGCGTTTTCCGCATTGCGAAAAAAATAGGGCCCTACAAATATACTAATTTGCTGCAATTAATTGACCACTTATTTAATACAGTATGTCTGTCAAATACATTAAAAATATTTGAAAATAGAAAATGTACATTTATTAATTGCCAAAGCTGTTATTGAATATAATCAATGTTTTATCAATCGATGCCTTGATAAATTTTGGTCTGTTAATCAATGCCAATAATGTCAAACATAGCCAAATAAGCCATTTAATGTTATTACATAGATCCAGTAGAAAAAATAAATAAAGTAATGATAAGTTCATACATTATCGTTTAAGTCTCTTGTGCTCACCAAGGGTGCATTTACTTGCTTAAAAATGCATTAAAATCCATCAAAAATGTGAAATATTGTTACAATTTATTATTGGCTTAACAGTTTTCTATTTCAATATATTATAATGTATTGTAATTTAGTCTAGTATTCATAGTCTCATAACCCTGAGATAATTCTAATATGATGACTTGAGATGAAGAAATATTTCTTCTCATTGTCAGTGTTGAAAACAGTTCTGCTGATGAATATTTCTGTGGAAGTATTTTGTAACATTGTACATTTCTCAAATTGATGTGTCTTTGCGGAATAAAAGTATTAATTTTAAGAACCCCAAACATTTGAATAGTAGTGTATATTTGACCTATTTCCAAAAATATCACCAGAATGTTTGTTGTATTTTCTTTACATTTGGAGGATATGAATACTAATTTGAGGAAATGAGCCTTCTGTTGCACTTTGCATTAATTTCCTGTTTTCCGACATATATAAATCAGCCTACATCTGTTAAAAACTCTGGAAATAGAGGAGTGAATTGGCAAAAATGTGTCCAGAAATACTGTGATAAGTCGATTTTCTCTGGTATTTCCTTCCTGTGCGGTGGCTTCATAAAATAGCCACATTCTAATCCGAGCCTAAATTAGATTTTTCATGTGTATGTCTGCGTGATCATCCAACCATTATTGGGGCAAGTGCATGCTTGTGTGCGGCTGTTTGTTGACTGATACTCTATGCTTAGATGGAGTCTTAAGATTGTGTGTGTGTTGTGATCTCTGGATGAGGGGTTTGAGCGAGCAGGCTTGCTTCTGGCTCTAATCTGATTCTATAAAGTGCTTAGGAGGATCTTTGTTTCCATCTGGTGGTTTTCACTCTGTTACATCACTGCAGCTGGCAGTGTGTGTGTGTGTGTATAGTGGGAGGAGCTTAATATTGGATCCTCTGATGTCAGAGACTCTAGAAACACACGTGCATTGGACATGTATTGCCCCGGGCCCTGTCTCTCAGCTTGATGCCTCCTACTCTTGTTTTTAATGGGCGACACTCTGCGATGTGAATGAATATGATAATGGACGTTTTGCGAATTTATATTGCTTGAGGACTTGTACAAACAGCATAATTGTGCTGATCGAATGGCTGGTGGTTCACAGTCATCAAAGGAAGGACACAGCAAGGACATGAAAAATGTATGAAAAAAATTAAGGATACACCGAAATGAAAATTCTTGGCCGAAGCCGAACAAAATGAAACACTGGGCCGAAGGCCGAATACCGAACACAGTTTTTCACATTTTCCCCCCCATAGGCTTGTTTTGCTATTTTTTTCCACTATTGCATTAATTAAATTGCCAAAATGTGCTTATTACTGTTTTGTTAACATTTTTTTTAACGTTCTAGCAGACATTATACCAACAAAGCACAAATTAATTTAAAATTAATAAGTTAGTAAAATAATATTTTTTGGCCATTTTTAGACTTGATTCAGGCATGTGTTTTTTACTGTACAAATAAAGGTAGCCTTACTGAGCAGAAGAGAATTATTTTAAAACATTAGAATATATTACAGATCCCAATTTGAACACTATGTGTGAATGTTATAATAAATGTATTAATAGAGCTGTTGTAGGGTAATTATTATTATTATCATTATTATTATGTCTTACATGTTATTTTACAGAACGACAGTAAAATTACAATACTATCATTTATGAATGTCGATGGAGTTGTTGCTTTTGCTCAGCTTTTATGTTGGCAGAAACCCGCAGGAAGATCTCAGTGCTTCTTTTTGTTGACAACAGCATGCAGATTTATAAATGATTCTCATTACGAATTTGGGAAGATGTTTGTCGCACGTATCACATTGTCACATGCCTTTAAAAAAAATTCACAAAAATGTTACGGAGCAACTGACGAGTAACAAGTTCAGCACAGATTTTTCTGAGCTCGTGCAGCGCCGTCAGAATACATGCAATTCGTGCGTGCATTAGAAAATATAACATTCTGCAGATTATTTACTAATCGTTTGAGGTAATTTCGCGATTTCAATCATCATACAGTAACCACCAGCATTAGCCACCTCATCTTCTCATCAGAGACATGTGTTGCAGCACTAAACAGTCTCTCGCTGTCGGTGCTTCGTGCTTGTAATGATTTCGGCGTCTTTCTCTGATAGTTTTAAATACTTTCACACTGCCGATGTTTGCTGCATTAGCGCGCGCCTCTATTTAATCGCGTTCGTCATTGTTCGGTACATATTATTCGGCCTTTTCGCTTATTCGGCTGAACAACGAAAGATATTTTTTTGCTATTTTCGGCCGAATAATTTCGGTTGCAGAATATTCGGTGCATCCCTAAAAAAAATTCTCAACCGTTCAATAAATGACCCCATACTGAAAGCTATGATGTGTTCTGTGACAGATGGATTTGGCTTAGCTATGCCCAGATTCAGAGAAAATGGAGTGTGATACTGATATCTAATCAATCAGAATTCCATCAAAAAACTTAACCTTTTTTTGTTTTAGACTAAAATATACCATGGTAATTAAGTTCATTTTTACCAACATACTTTTATGTTTCAGAAATGTATTTAGTCATACGTTATTAATGTATTTTCTATTATTAACATTAGCATTTTATTGTTATATAACATTATTTATTTAGAAAAAATAGCAACGTATTTTTTTTAATAACATATGGTTTTAATTTAAAATAATTGCTGGAAGATCCACAATTAAGTTATTAAATATAATTTAATTATATAATTGTATTATGGGTGCAAATTTGATTTGAAACTTTCCATGGTAATGGCTGGTATGTAAAAAAATCACAATAGTGTTGCTCACAAAAATATTTTTTGTCAAGTTTGTGCTGTTAAATAATTAAGATTTTTTTCAGCGTGATCCTAAATCCAATATGAAATTAAAAAGTGAATCCTACTTCCTTCATTTATTTCTCATTGTTTCACATTATTTATGTTTGTTTTCATTATCTTTAGAAATGTATTTTAATCTTAATTTTCCCCTCAATGTAAACTACTGTTTTCTTTTGCATTTATTTTGATTTCTGGAATGCATTTAAACATGATAAGCTGAGCGCACTACACTCTTATTGGTAGTTAAAGCATAAATAAATTCATCAACATATTTTTATAAATGAATATGCAAGGGTCATGAGATTGCAAAGCATTGTGATTGGCAGTTTTTTTAATTCTGTAAAAATGTGCAGATCTTTCTCTCTTATGTCTGCACAGCTTTCCAGTTGTATAATAGCTATTTACGCATTGTTTTAACAAACTATCATTCAGTTCTGGCTCTATTCTGGAATAATGAAACTCGGAAATACGTCACACTACAGAGTTAAAACGGGCTGCAAATGCTGTTTCGTGTCGATGTTGAGGAAGTGTGGGGTGGATACTGACTGAGCTTCTAATGGCTCTATTGTTTGTGTTTGTGTTTCAGATCAACTTGAGGCTCATCTTGGTGAGTGGAAAAACAAAAGAGTTCCTGTTCTCGCCAAACGACTCTGCGGCCGACATCGCCAAGCACGTGTACGACAACTGGCCAATGGGTGCGTGATGATTCACATCTTAAAACACATTTTTTTAATGCGTCCCATCAATAGACTGAAACCATTGGCTTGTGTGAAGGATTTTCAGGCTATTGTTTCCTAGCGTTGAGTAGGATCCTCTTTACAACCTTTTTCTGTGTTCAGATAATCTGTGCTGCAGACAAATCTGAGTCTGACTGAGTGGTAATCCTGCGCAGAGCTAGATTCCACTCACTGTGCGCTGACCTAAAGTCAATGACAGTACTGAAGAGTAAAACCAGAGCGTCTGAGTTTGTGTGTTTATACATCTGTCCGGCCATCTCTCTGCATGTGTCTGAGGTCTTCATTCAAATATTCCACAGATACAGTTATAGGTTATTATAAATTTTTAGGGAAGAGCAGATGGTACCCAGACTCCTCTTTCATCTGTTTCTGCACTGTGCCTTGGCAGCCTATCTGAGACGACAAGTGCTTTTAGCGAAGTGGCCACAAGCTCAAGTTTAGCATTTTTCCATTTAATTGACCTCTCAAACATACTGTGGTGGTACCATGGTGCAGTGATGATAATACCATGGTGTTTTGATATATTCACTACTGTTCAAAAGTTTGGGGACGGTAAGTTATTTTAAATGTTTTTGAAAATCTCTTACCATGGGTGCATGTATTTGATAAAAAAATACAGTTAAAACAGTAACGTTCTAAAGTATTATTATTACATGTAAAAGAGCTGTTTTCAGCAGCCATTACTCCAGTCTTTAGTGTCTTGCAATCCTTCAGAAATCATTCTAACATGCTGATGTGGCGCTCAAGAATAATCTTTGTTGGAAAACCTGGCAGGAGTAATATTTGAGTAATGCTGAAACTGTGATGCATATTTTCCAGGATTCTTTTATGAATAGAAAGTTATTTATCTAGTCTTCTTTAGTGTCACTTTTGGTCATTTTGATGCATCATTGCTGAATAAAAATATAAATTTCTTTCTTTCTTTCTTTCTTTCAAAAAAAAAAAAGATGGTTCTGTTTTGCTGGTATTAGAGGAGTTGGAGACCAGCAAACCAAATTAGGCTGGTTTAAGCTTTTTAAAAATATATTTTTTAGCAGGAATGATATTTTTATTGCTGTTTCTTGTCCTTATTTGTCCTCTATAGAAATCCAGGGTTTAGTTAAGTTGAAGTTTATTGTAATTTTATTTACATTTCTTGCTTTGAATAGCTCTTATGAAAGTCATCAGCCTTTAATTATGTCAAAAAGAATATTGATGAAAAAGCAAAGAAAAAGAAAGGCCTTCTTTGTTGTACAGTTAGTAAACTCCATCGGGGTGGTCCGGGATTGAATCAGAGTTTTATTCATAGCAGACGAGCACAGCAGAGCTCGACCTCATGAGGACACAGAATGACCCTCACTTGAGTCTTGTGACTGATTGAGTCAAGAGTGAGAAAGAGACGAATGAATGAAGAGAGAAAAGAGTGAAAAACTTGGGAAGCAGTAACATGGAAAAATGCAGACTAGTAGAAAAGTGTGTTGACACTGTAATCACAAAATGTGCATATTTTGTGTACAACACAAACATGAATTTTTCTAATTTGTTCTGTCTTTAACAGACTGGGAAGAGGAGCAAGTGAGCAGTCCGAACATCCTGCGCCTCATCTACCAGGGCCGATTCCTACACGGCAATGTGACGCTAGGAGGTGACTCCACATTACCATTATTAACATCACATCACACATGCTCTGCTTCCCTTGATTTTTTATTAAATCATTCCTCTCAGTCCAGAATCATGGGTCTGACGTATAAGAAGTTGCTTAGCTTTTTTTTTCTGCTAGGTAAATCCGCCGTGTCCCAGTGGACTCATAACGGCACAGATATTTATTTTGGCTTTGTCTTGGTTTATTTCGGGCCAGGGTGCAGTGCGGTTCAGTTCTATCATTGTTCAGCTGATTATAAGGACATCCAAAAATTCAGCTCCCAGTCCCAATACACCTAAATGTTACTATTCTCAAGTTGTGAATAGAGATGACTGACTTAAAATATTCCCAGAATGCGGCAGCGAGTTTTTCAGCGAGCAGTCTATGAATGTAGGAAAGCACTGGCCGGCAGACTTGTCATCAGGGACAGAAAACAGGGAGGAGAAGGAAATTCTTTGGATGTGAACAGGAAGCATTTTTTTATTTGTTTGGCCATTCCTCAAGCAACAATAAAAGATTGAGTGGGTTTGTGAATGCGTGTATAAGAAAGTATACGAGTGTCTATCTATCTATCTATCTATCTATCTAAAAAAATGTTTTTTGTCATATTACACAAATAAATCCTTGTTAAGTCCTAGATTCTCTATAAATTTGACAGGGCCTTTTATATGTGACCTGTGAAAAACTTTACTATGATATACTTAACTTATAACCAGTGGTTTTGTCAGTATTTTTTTGTCTGAGCAAACTTTTCCCATGGCTGAATAACTATAAGTATATAAGCTCCAATTCCTGAACTGTTCGCCTGATGACGTGATGGAACGCAGGCAGGTTTTGCCAAAAAAGTGTCACTTTGATAATACATGCTGACACCTTGATTCAAGAGCACCAAGGCATGAAAACCGAGTGTGTCTGTGGGGCAGAGGGCAGCAGCAGTGCTCTCAGAGTCAGTGACGGCTCTCAATAAGGCACAGGCTTAATGTTTACATGTTATCCTGGTCCTCTGTCCTATGATTTCATCCCCTTTCAAAGTGACTTTGGTGTCATAGATGTACAGCTGCATTAGTCTCTAGTGTCCATTCTTTCCAACACTCTTTTTTTTCTTATGTCTTGCAGCTTTAAAACTGCCTCTCGGAAAAACCACAGTGATGCATTTAGTTGCCAGAGAGACGCTGCCTGAGCCAAATTCCCAAGGTAACCATTCTGCCCGCTCTCTTTTCTGTACACTCCTCCTTCACTGTTTCACACGCTCCCTGTCTCACTGCAGCCTTCACTTTGTTCAAAAATGTTCAGTTTATATGTGGATCATTCTCCCCCTCTGGCACTACTTCAGTTTTAGGAATTTTTAAAGTAGTGTTAACCAAAATATAAAAGACCTGGTCACATGACAGTTTTGATCGAAATGATAGGAAGATAAATGTAATGCTTGTTGAGCTTATTCTGATATATTAGCAGAAGTTAAGGGTTTTAACTTTTTATAAGGTTAAAACATTTTTATTCAAATGCTAAACTGAAGGCACATTTTCATGAAAATTTAAACGGATGATGTGCAATTGATTTATGGTTTTAGAAAACATTATTTATGTATACTCTATCTATTTGTAGTTATTAGTTTGGGTATGAGGGACACAATGGTTACTGACAAACAGGTACTGGTTTCTAATAATTCTCAGGTTAATTCTAATAATAATTAACGTTATTTAAACAGTGGAATTTAACTATTAATATATATATTTTTTTTGTTTATTTGATTTTATTTAAGGATTACCCATATATAAACCTTACTTTTACCTAGCCTCAGTTAAAATAATATTTCAGTGTACAATAAAATAAAAAATACATACATAATATAACAGAGTAAACCACACATAAAATAAAATAATTACTATACAATTACAACACAAAGTCTGGGATTGTTACTTATAAGGTGCTTTAAATATATATTGTTCATTTTTAATCCTTTTGTGTATGTGATAATATTCTCAGTTGTGTTTGCATTTCTATTTAAAATAAATGGTCTTTTATATCATTATTTATTATATTATTTATGTATTATTTATGACCGATTTGGAGTGTTTTACATGCATCTTACACAAAAATGCAAAAAAACCTGATTTTGTTAATTCTGTAGTAAGCATAAAAATACAGTACATGGCACATAATTATTTGCTAATAGAGTCCTTTAACAATGCTGTTTTATATCTAATGAGATTTACTTGCTTGCCAAGGATTAATTCTGAGTAAAGAATATATGCAGAATGAAATATGCATCTTAGAACAGAATTTCTGTGGTGCCTTAAAATGCTGTCTATGTAGGCAGTAAGTTTTGGAACAAAACCATTGTTTGTTTTTGTGCAATAGTATTAAGTTTCTGTGTGTTTGTTACAGGTCAGAGGAACCGGGAAAAGACTGGAGAGAGCAACTGTTGTGTGATCCTGTAAATACATCCCATCATCCCTCAGAACGAGTGTGTCCTATCACCCTTCGCCCATGCTGCTTAAACACAACTAATCACACCCGACTCCCACGAGCACCTGACCAGAACAAGAGCTTCGCTTCTCCTGGAAAGGAAAAAAAAAGTCACCCGAGACACGGATATGAGAACATTTCGGCTTCGCACAGTCCGTATTTAAGCCAAAAGATGTCAAAAAATCAGATAATAAAATGCATCCCTCCTTCACACACACACATTTCCACCCTTTCTAACATCTTCACACGCATCCATGAACTCATTCAAACACACACACACACACACACACACACACACACACACACACACACACACACACACACACACACTCACTCCTCCCCTTCTGCCAGTTTGCACACGGAGGAGGCCCTTTTTATTGCACATAGTAACATGAATGATTCAGTGAGGAAAAAGAGACTCGGTTGCCTCAGCCGAGGCCCTTGATTCTTCCTCTCAGGAGGGAGACGTGTGAGGGGGGAAATTAATTTACACAGGGTCTGACGAACTTTTCACGTTTATCGATGCAATGGCTTGGATCCGGTGCGGAGGTGGAAAGGCATGCCGTCACCTACGTCTGAAATAAGAGCACACGCTTCACCGACAAGATTAATCTCTGCTACAGTCACCCTCCCGGACTTGTTTTCGTCAAATGCTAATCGCCACACACAGTCTGATTTCAGTGCAGGAGAACAAGTATTTATGTGCCTGATGAACATGCGTTTTAAATGCCCCGTTAAGGTCCTGGAGATCCAGCGTCCCGCTCTATCGAGTTCCTGTACGCCAGAAGTGTTTCAAGCACAGTCGGGACTTTGCAGGAAGGTAGATCTCCAGAAGTTGGTTGGATTGACTCGTGGGAAAGTCTAAAATACACGTAACGAGTAACAGTAACATTTGCGACTGTGTTTTGACAGTCAACCAGTGTTGCGACTTCCCTCTTAAGATAGAGCTGAGCTGCTCTCTTTCAGGAAGGGTAATAAGATTTATCCCTTTATTTTCTAAATGTAGTGGTGTAAATTAATGCTTGCATTTGGAGCCAGAAGATAACTATGGAATGAAGTTTGGCTTGGTTTCTATTTCCCCTTCCTTGTTAGATATAAAATTTGTTTGCACAACACAGAAACATGAGCTGTTTCGTTTCTAAATGCGTGTAATTTTTTCTTTCCCCTCCTCCCCTTTTAATATTTTTCCAAATGGGAATTGTATTCGAAGGTTACATATGTGTAGAGTGTATTTAATATGAATCTTATAGAGAACATAACTATAGATTGTTGATATATATTGGTGTCTAGTGTATGATAGTCTAAAAACAGTTAGCACATTAGCATTTAGAGCAGTGAGATGCTGACAATTTCATGTACTTTAACAGCAGCAAATCCCTCTCTAATGGCTGAAGAAATTACTGTTTCCTTCTCTCTCTCTCTCTTTCTCTTTTTTAAAATCAAATGTTCATAATTTGATGTTTTATTTTTGACTTCCTTTTTCTTTTTATGTGGTCTTTGCTTTCTGCTTTTTAACACCGCACTAGGTCTGAAAAATATTGGTCCTTATCAGGGTTAAAATCTGTACAGAGCTGAAGTTTTTAAAAAGATAATTGTAAATAAACTAATGCTTCTCATTCTCTAAACTACAAATGGAAATACATATATAAACTGAATAAAGAATCCAGAATATTGAAGTGAAAGGGTTATTGTTTGCTGTTTACTTTCAGATTGTTTATTGTGAGTTTGAGAGGGCGAAATTTCTATTCTATATTTCTATTCTTTTTACGACACTTGAGAAAACACATAGGCATATAATGTGTATTCTGCATATTTTATATTTCACAGTATTAGTTTTTACTGTATTTTCATAAATTCAGCATATAAACAATATGCAGCTTAGGTGAACATGAGACTTATTTAAAAATAATTTAAATCGTGTATTTATTACTAGTATTTTAGTACTAGTAATGTGTCATCAGTCATCTAGTCATACAGCCTTTCCAAAATCTCCGTTATCATGTGTGGAAGCAAATGGGTGAACGTCAAATAGTTCTCTAATTATGATCTTATTGCGCCATCTTGTGGATAAACTGATAATAACACATCTCCTATTTGCACAAATCACATCAGTTTGATTGGTTTATATTATATTTATTTATTAGTATTTATTATTGTTAAACTTGCTCATTTTCATTTTTGTGCATAAATTAAGATAAGCAAAATATAACTAAATTTAGATTTGACTTGTTTAGTGGCCAAGTACCAAGCAACACTTAGTCGAAAACAAGTTTTGATCTAATTTAAAAAACACTTTTTAGGGACTTTATTTTAATCTAATGCCGGGAAAAATACAAGACACACGATTTATAGTAATATAAAACATGGATTTAATAATGTATTTAAATGGCTAACAATAAACATGAAGAGCACGCTGCTCAGCAGAACACTGTCTTGTGCATCAGTTAATATTAACTTACTTTATTTTAATAAAGTGGCCACTCCTCGGAATTGACCAGTTTGATACGATTTTGATCATTTGAATTACTTTAATCGAGAAAAAAAAAGCACCAGATATATGCTTTTGATTTATTTGGAACACTGATGAAACCGGTAAGCACCACCCTAAACTAAATAAACGTAATAACAGCATATTAATAGCAATCTCTCAAATGACGGTCATTTTAAGCTCTTTTCCATTAAATATTAATCGTTGGTGGACACTTGAGGGGATTTATGATTTATTTCTAATAAAAATATATAATAGGCAATAAATTATGCATTATCCTGGCAGTGTAACAAATTCATTTTAAAAATTAGAAATATTTAATGTGGTCTTTTAATTATTTATGTCATAAACAAACTTCATGAATAATAAGTATTTAAAAAATAGTTTTACTGTACAGCTTGTCAAACCACAGGACATGTCAACTTTCCATATGTTTTGCTCTTTTTTAAAAATTAACATTGAGGTCTAATCATATACTGTAATTTATATCTTGCTTATTGATCCATTCAGTGTGCAATAAATTGCCTTCCACATTTCTATAATAGCCTACATATTATTATTATTATTATGCAAAAGAATAAGGTGCATAAGAACAACCTGACAGGCAAATCATCTTATTTAGAAACAGTTAAAGACCTGATGATCCTGTTTCTGTGGACACACCATTTGATAAAGAACTGTCTGATTTCTTTGATCCTGATGCAGTAGATGAAGGGGTTCACTAGGTGGAAGCAGACTGTAGAACATGACCAGGCTGATCTTCTGACTGCTGTTCATCTGAGTGTTTAGGATGTTAGAACTGGAGTAAACCACGAAACGGGGCACGTAATAGATGGTAATGATAGTCAGCTGTGTGGCACAGGTAGAAAAGGCTTTCAGTCGGCCCTGTGCATTTGCTATTCGTAGCACAGACACCAGGATACTTAAATAGGAAAATATAATGAAAGACAATGGCACAAGAAGGGCAAACATTGCTACAGCATATCCAATGAGATTTGCGAGGGTGGCATCAGCACAGGTCAGCTGGTTCATAGATAGAGAATCACAGAAACAATTAAGGATCAGATTTGGCCCACAGAGTGGCAGCTTTCCATCACACTATTTTAAAGCGCATTTTGAAGTAGGCCTATCTCATGAGAAACGAGTGATGGAAATGCCAAATGTCGAATAAAAATCCCTTAATTCGCAAAAAAGTTTTTACGCTCGCTTGAGGTGGTTTTTGACTTGTGAGGAAAAAGGATTAATGCGAAGAATGGGAGATGGAAACGCATTTTGCGAATAAATTCCTCCCAAGCGCATCAAAAAAGTCTTGTGACTTGGCACTATGGGATGGCATAACCTGACTAACCAGCGGACCGATCTCATTCCACAGCATCTGAAATGTTTTGGTCATTCGGAAATGCACGAGCAAAGTCTGTCATCAAAGTATTTCTGTATAATTGCCTCCCTGAAATGTCTTACATGACTGCGTTCCCAAACCGCAGCATCCACCTCCGAAAGCAATGACCGCATTCATTATGTTTCGTGTGCTCGCTCTGAGGCGCAAGTAATTTATTATATATATATATAAAAATTATTATATTCTCCTACTTTTCTTAGTGATTTATAGTGCCAGTTTATCAGGAAGTGACGATTTAGTTCTCTTTGACTTGTTTTATTTACTTTGTTTAACTGCATAACTTTTGACCAGTAATGCATTGTTTAATTAATTGAAATTCTCAGGGGGTACTTTCAGCAAATATTTTTTATATTTGATCTTTTTTTCTTTTCCGGAATCCCAGACATAGGCTGGCTATGCAGTGATTTACTGAACTAAGGCAAAAGATTTACACTGTCTGGCCTGTCCTCCCTGTTAAAAAGGACAATCATGAAAATTACAAAAGTTTATTAATTTAGTTTAATTATCTTTAATTTAATGCACAAACAAACATCCACAGACAGCTGTTTTCATTGTAAATGCAATATATTATGGCACTTCTGCACTCAAAAAATATTTTGGCCTAAATTTAAGATTTATCTAAAAATTTCCATCCATATGGATTAGAGAGTTTTAACTTAAACTAATAAACTTAATGTAATGCATATGACTGTGTTTTAAATCTAATATATTTCACAGCTAACCATATTTTAACCATGTTCATATATTTTAATTGATTAAATTCAGTTATTTTCACAAGCAATTTGTGCAATAAATGCATTTTGAAAATAATATTGTTTAAATAAAATAAAACACATTCAAATAATTATTAATACATAATTTTTTAGAGTGCAGAAATCTTACCTGATTCTTACCTGGCTGTTTCATTTATGTATGACTGAAAAATATACACCACATTATGTCTAAAATCCAAATGGGTGGACATACAGCACTGTATTTATATGCACTTCAAATACATAAATCCTAATTTGGGCCTAAATATTTTTTTGAGTGTGTAAAGACAAATAGATGACTTTATCAATAACATATTTTCTGTTAACATGTCTGTTTTACCGTACATCCAAAGAGAGCAAATTTGATCAATTCTGTTGTTCATATCAAAACTGATTTTTTGGTTGTTTTTCTTGCATCGGAACCACCATATTTCACTGGAATTCTTCACAATACATATTTAAACAAAACATAAAAAACAGTTACAAATCACAAGAATTTATTCAGTTGCTTCACATACAGGAAATCATTGTATGTTTGTTTCTATTAGAACTCTACAGAACATAATATTTTACAAAGTTATCACATTAATTCTAGACATCTCTCTAAAGGCCTTTTGCCTGCTTGCCCACCGGCTCACAATCATTCTGATCTCCTGAGTACGTAAACAGTAGATGAAGGGGTTTATCAGTGGTGGAACGAGGCTGTAAAGCAATATGAGAAGTATCCTGAAATCTCTACTGATTTGGATTTGCAGGAAACTGGCTATATACACGGCACAGCGAGGCAAGTAAAACAGAGCGATGATGGAGAGCTGCGTGCTGCAGGTGGCGAAACTTTTCCAGCGACTCTGAGAGCTCGACAGCCTCATCACAGACGCTATGATGTGACAGTAAGAGTAAATGATGAAGGCCAGAGGGAGAAGGAGCACAAGTAGGGCCACGCACAGGGCCACCAATACCTGTTTGCTGTTTTCAGCACAGGCTAGGCTGGTGATAGAGATGTGGTCACAGTAGCATTGAATGATCAGTTTAGGGCCGCAGTAAGGAAGCTGTTGAGTGTGGAGGGTGGCTATTGTGGGAGCAATGAAGGCAGTTACCCAAGCCGTTGCGTTTAGGATGTACGTGATGCGGTTAGTCATAACAGTCTGGTATCGCAGAGAATAACAAATAGCCACATAGCGATCGAGGGCCATGATCATCATTATCAGCGAGTTTAGCGTCCCAAAATAGTGAATTAGCTCCATTTGAAAGAAGCAAGCGTGGAAAGGGGCTGCTCCCGCATTAAACCAGTACCTGGCTATGATTTTAGGCAAGGCAACAGTGGAGAAACACATATCAGACATTGCCAGGCTCGCTAGGATGATGTACATGGGCTTCCTGAGGCTCTCCGAAGTGATAAACAGCACCAGGAAAACCGTGTTACCTGCCACTGTGGTCGTGTAGACGATAAAGAAAATGGCAGAGACAAGGCCATAGTAGTCTGGATGGAGTCCAGGGAAGCCCACAATAACAAACTCAGTGATAGTAGTCCAGTTCTTCGGTAACATGTTGCCAGATCTGCAGATATTATAGGACACAAGTGATTAATATAGCCTTATAATTTTTATATAGTCTGAACAAAATGTTAAAGATATTTAAATAGTACAATTTAAAATGTTACAGATAATATTAAATATTATTAAATGTCAATTTAAAATTAATTGTACAAATTTGGTATTCCAAAGAAAGCCTTGAAGAATATTTAAAGAAAGTAAAATGGAATAAAAGAAAATAATAAAATAAAATGTACAGTATGTCAATAAATGAATTATCAATAAACAGCAAGACATTCAACATTAAGACAGTGAATATGCACCTGTTATGTTGACTCTGTGCTCTAAATTAAGACAAATACATTATTGTGTATCACTTATATAGTGTTTGCTGTTACGTACAGTGTGGTTGGGACTTTTTTTTCCAGATGATGACAGGGTCAGGGTGGCTTTAGGGACTGAATGTCAGTCATAGCTCATGAACTTGCCCTTAATCAAACAAGGTGGAAAAAAAGGCCTCAAATCAGGCCTCATACCACTTCAAGCTCTGCTGCCATTGAAGCATGACAATGACATGCCAAATACTAAAAAATATTTTTTATCAGCACAATTACAGAAATAAAAAAGAATCATTTTCACTTGTTGTCTCAGCCATCAGGACTGTATATAGGCTAGCCGGAAATAGTTATTTGTATTTATTTTTTATTATTTTAATCACCGTAGCTTCGCTGTTGGTTTAAACAGTGCTGAGGTTATTGAATTATCAATAGACACTAAACTAACTGAAATGTCTTTGCTTTAACACACGTTTTATAAAGATGCTTATGAAATATAATATGATAGGAAGTATATAAGTAATTATCTTCTCTCTTAAAGTTTGTGTCATCAAACTTTTCCTGCCTGTCATCAGATCTCATGGGGTTTTCATGGTTTTTGAGTGTCAGTATCTACATTGTCACTCATCTACTGGATTCCTCAGTGTAAATTCTCTCATGTTTGTTTTCCCATCAGTCCATACTCTTCAGGGTCTGTCTAGTGTCTCTAGAAAGCAAATTAAGGGCATGTAGCAAATATGTTGACACTCTTCTGACAAACAACAGTGACAATGTTTATGGGACGTTACATGGAAACCCTTGACCTGAGATCTCTAATGTCTCCCTCAGTAATCTCCCCTTTTCTCAAAAACACACAAACATCAAACTGTATCAAATATTCAAATAATAGCTAAATACATGTGAATTATTTTAGACTATAACCTGCTGTCTCCACTAACATTTATGCATGCCAAGCTTGTAATATTACTATATTTTGTAAATAGTAAAACTAAAATGGGCCCAAATATATCAGCTCATAGTTATGGGGTAGTCTGACATTTAAGAGACTATAGGCAAGTCACTGGTCAGTTTTGAGATTTAAAGCTATTTTGCTTCCATAACATGTATTCTTTCAGACTAGGGATTTTTTTGCGTCTGCAGATTTCAAATACAACGCATATAGTTATTGTCTGTTTTCTTAAAATGATTTTTTTCTTTCCTTACATACACCAAACTTTACAGTTTTATATATACAGCATATATTCTGAAGGTCTTTTAGAGAAGGATTTGTTCATATCATTCACCTGATTTAGATAACATTTTATTCCAAAAAACATCTTTCTGATTTATGGAGTGATGAAAAGAGATACAATATTCACTCTGTAAAACCCTTTAACTCTAATATGTCAACAAAAATGAAAATTATGAACCTGGCTTTGTCTATTGTTCAGATTTCTGTTCTGGAAATGTATGTAAATGACTGCATATTTAATTAGACAATGCCTAATTTACATATTTAAACATGATACAAAGCAATTTACTTGTGATCAATCTACTGGGACAGTATATGATATCTAGTTACAATATTTACCCTGTAAATTCTGTTAAAATTAAATTAGTAGTCCAAAGCATATAGTATATTTATTGAATTATAATCCCCCTTCAGCCTCAAATGCTCAGTGGTGCCAAGCCACTAATACACTGATGATTTAACTGAATAATAGATTATTGGCTCTGTTGGGAAAACAAAACATTGTTTGTGTCCTGTTTATTAACAACCCTAATATATTCACTTGAGATAACTTAGCAAATTGATGGTATTTCTACAGCATCAGTGCTTGTAGTTTTGCTCTGCTATATGCCAAATACAGCAGCACCTGCAGCCTATTTTTCAGACATAAGTGTTATTTTAATGTATTTGTCTGCCTCTGAAAGATTTCCTTCTTATCAGCTGTTTATCGTTAATGCTAAAAAGTTTAGTATTTACATTTCATGGTTCTGACTCATACTCTAGTACTAAATGGACATTATATTGTGTTTTTCATAAGCTTTGTTATAAGTCTAAGGAACAGACCTGCAATTTATCCCTCATTTATCAACAGTGCGTACACACAGATGTGTGTGTAATGAGTGCGTAAGCACAGTTTCACACAAAGTGTGTGATCTACCAACTTGTACTTATAATGTGTGTAAATATAAGGACAAAATATAGAACCTTTTCTACGCACTGTTGATAAATGAGGCCCCTGGTGTAAATAGAGATGTATGCGTGTTGTTATTGTTTGTTTTTTTAGTATTAAAAATGTCCTGACCCATGGCAAAAATATATATAGATTGGCTTATAGAGGCTCATTGATCATAGTATTTTCCTTTTTTGAGTGAATTAGTCATTGAATTTCAATTGAACCCGTAATAATAATAATAAGAATGTTGTTGTTTATTAAGAAGAAAATTAAATCCCTAAGTTAATGAAATGTTATACATATACATATATTTAAGTCTTTTATTATTATTTTTTGGGGGGATTTTATAGTTTTTAGAGCCTAACACTGTAAATTGCCATCTACTTTTAATGTGAAAATACTTATTTTTGTATAAAAAAAGAGTCTGATTGCATTTAAAAAACATGACTATGTATACGTTTTTGCACAACTTTAAATCATATCATAATTACTGTTTGACTGAAGTTTTCATCAGAGATGTCCACTGGGTGGTGCAAAAACTATTTTAATTTCACCAAAAAAGTTTTGTTCTTTGTACCATATCTCTACTTTAGTGTTAAATTACATTTTAAATCCAGTCTTAAGCCATATTTATATTTTGACCTTTGTTTTTATTTTGATCTTAATAATTCATGAAGAAGGTTAAAGGTCACAGACATCACAAAGACTACTTGGTTTGAGTGTCATTATCTACATAAATCGGTGTTGTCACTTATTTACTACATCACTCAGTGGTAATTCTCTCAGGTTTGGTTTCCCATCTAAACAATCTTCAGGGTGTCTAATGTCTCCAGAGAGCAAATTAAGGGCATGTAGCAAATATGTTGACACTTTTCATACAGACAGTGACAGGGATTATTGCACAAGGTTACATGAAAACCCATGACATCAAACCTCTAATGAGTTTCTTAATGAGCACCCTTTCTGTCAAAATACAAACATCAATGCCCGTTAAGTAAGAAAATAACATGTAGATGCTGTAAATAATGTAAAACTATAAGCTGCAGTTTTCATAAACCTAATCAGGCATTTAGCATTTAGAAATAGATTCAAATACATCAGCCTTTGCTTATGTTTTAGTGATTTGCTAGCTTTTGGCCTTACCATGACATGCCCATTGGTAACAAGGTTTTTAGGCCAAACTGGGCCACAGTATTGCAATATATAGAAATTAGTTTTCAAATGGTACCTTATATGGAGACTGCACTAAGTGGTAGATAGATAGGTGGAAAGATATGTGGATGGATAAACAGTATTTGTATGTAGAGATTTTTTTTAAAATAAAAACTGCATTTGTAATAAGTGTTATAACTAATACGTATTATGAATATAATATTATCAGAAGGAGTCTTTAAATCCCTTTTGGATGATATTGCTTGCTCAGGTGCCCAATGGTGTCAAGGGTTTAATACACTGATGATCTAAGTGAATAATAGATTGTCATTAATGTCTCTGTTGGGAAATGACTGAAGGAACATAGTTAATTTATTGTTTAATAATACAGTGATCATCTTTTCTGCCCTATTGTATGTATAGGCAAGTGAAACGGCTTCTTACAAACAAACAAACAAACAAAAGCAAAAAAAAAAAAATTAATGAGCAGTGGTTTCAAAATCTGTACAGTGTGCAACAATGGGGTTCTGTAAATAAAAATGTATTTATGTATATGATTTTGTTGAAATCATCAATCTTTAGTATTTTCAATTTTATAAGTTTAACAATGAATTTTTGTCGAAAAAGTACCATTACCTATGATTCTGCCAAAAATCTCCAGTCAAAAAATGTAAATAAGCAAATTGCACCAGAAGAACTCTTTAGTGCCTGTCAATTTTCATGAAGCACTGCAAATAATAAAAAAACATGTTCTGTGTGAACGGCCCACATGTAGGCTATTTTGCAGTATAAAAAATTTAATCATAGACTTCTAAAACTGAAACTATTAAAGCATTTCAAATGTATTTTTATTAGATTTTTTATATATCCCTTACATTATTGTATGTACTCTCTATCTTTAGATATTTGTACAAACAAACTAATATTTATTGTATCATACATGACACAACAAATCTGGCAAAGTATGTATGTAGTTACAAAGAAAAAATATAATATTTTATATTATATATTTTTTGAACATGTTTGACAGTTTTATTCTGTGACAGTTACAGAGAGCTCTAGACTGTCTGTTGTACATTAACATTATTAATAAATACTGTCCATTTACACCACAAAATATTAACACATCTATGCATTAGCTTAATTTCTAACATGAGCAAGAGTGTCACAAAAGACATTAATAAATGCAACAACAACATCATCACAATCAGCTATGAGAATTAACAAAATAAACTATTATGATAAAACCTTTAACTTATTTGGTGCAACTTTTATGCGCAAAAATACATCTGCTAATCGTTTCTTGATCTCTTTAGTTCTGGTGCAATAAACTGTGGGGTTTATTAAGGGAGGAATTAGAGAGGCTACAATCAATATTGCATTTCTCTCTGTTAAAGTTAGAACAACTCCTATTCGAGTTAATAATGCATGAACCATTTTTGGTGCATAATAACTAAACAAGACAATAAGGTGACTCAAGCAAGTGTTGATCATTTGCCTTTTGCTTGCATTGTTGGATAGTTTGGTCACACTGTAGGCCAGGACAGCATATGTGCACATAATAAAGGGAAACTGCCCACAGAACCACCACAGATTAATCATTGCAGGCAAGAAAAAATAGGGTTCAGGATTAACACAAGCAGCTCTGATCATAGAAGGATAATCACAGAACACATATCTGATGACAGGCTGACAGTATGGAACATTGTCTACCACAGATGTCAAAACACCCATTAAAGTGATAGTAATGAGCCAAGTCAGAAAAATGAACAGAAATGTTCGTGAATTTGTTACAATGCTGTGGTATCTCAATGGAAGCCTGATTGCAATAAGTCGGTCAATTGCCATTAATGTCAGAGCCATGCATACTGTGAAATCACCAAGATGATAGAAGAACATCCTTGAGATGCAAGAGTAGTATGAAACCATTTTAATCTCAGCCAGCAGCACTGAGATCATGGTTGTGCAGCAGGTAGAGGAGAACATTATGTCAACAACAGCTAGATTACAGATTAATATGTACATCGGTTTGTGTAAATGTCTGTTAGTTGAGATGATACACAGATTGATGCCGTTCCCAAGCAATATGAGCATGTAGGTTATTAAGATGAGGAATCCGAGGAGCTTTTGGTTCTGCAGGTGATCAAATCCAGTGATTATAAAGCCGTCTACATTTTTCACAGTATAATTTTCAGCTGCCATTTTCAGTCCACTGCTAAACAAACAGACGCAAGTACATTAAAATACACTATATACAGGTAACAAGTCAAAATCAATCATAGCCTTGATGTACTCGTATATACACAGAAAAAAAGCTCCTGTGAAGGAAGATGGAAGAAAGATGCAGACAGTGTCTGTAACGGCAAGGTGATGAAAACTCTGAAAATTGAAGTATAGTTTCAAAAGGAATACAAAAAGCGTTTCAGTCATTGTAAAACATAAATATAAATAATACGTAAAACATTTTCTAAACTTATTCTTCTGGTTTTCCTCCTTAAATCTATGGAAATGCTAGAATGTCTAAACAATGAATATTTAAAATAGCATACAAGAGATTCTGAGATGTTCCCTTTCATTAAGATAAACAGATGCATGACTGATGTGCTGCCTTTTATATTTTATTGCATGACTGCTTGTACCTCGTGGTTACCTAGCAGCGTGAAACCATGTTGGTTGAGAATGCCATCGAACGTCTATAAAAAAATCCTATTTATTTTGCAAATACAAACAGTTTGAGAATTACAGCAATTACAACTTGATGTCATTATTAATCATCAGTAGCCTGTTTGTAAAATGTGGTTCTAGCACATATAAGATATTTTTGTACGTTTGCGTAGACACTGAAGCGCTCATTTTTAAGACAGCATCTAAAACCAGTACTTTACAGACATACAAATAATTGTAGGTCTACATTACTTAGTAATAGATGCCTTCTAATTATAACTATAGCCGCCGTTCCACTATCTCCGACAAATGACAAGAGACAGACCCAAAGTCGATAATTTAATTGAGGAGTAGTATGGGAGCTTTGTGGAGTTTTGACAATATGCGTATGTAGACATTTTGGGTCTGATTTGAGCTTCGGATGCTTTGAAATGACTTCTGTGACTACACCGTATGTGACTGTCTGATTGAATGTGATGTATTATAATCAAAACCCTGAGCATTGTCACACTTTGCTACTTAGGAAGCACGCTGGAGGCACGAATAAACGAAAACAAGATTTTAATCCACGGAACACTGGATACATCAATACTGGGGACAGCAGGAAACACATCAACGTAACGAGTAGAACCGACAAAGGAAGACTACACAGACTGAGGCTAATAAACACAGGGCAATCAGGGGAACACAGGTGCATGGAATGATACTCAAATGTGAAGCGGAGACGGAGAGCCGATGAGCCAGGGCAATGGGGAGGATCTGGAGGTCCTAGGCGGAGCAGATGGCGCCGGCGACCGACGTGAAGATGGGGATCCAGGAGGCCACGGTGGAGCCGGAGCGACCGAGGACTGAGGAGGAGCCAAGGGGATGAAGGAGCCTGACGGAGCCGGAGGGATGGAGGGACGAGGCGAAGACAGAGGAGTAGAGTCCCGAGGCGCAGGATGGTCGACGCCAGACCAAGGCGGAGCCGGAAGGACGAGGGAGCCCGGCGGAGCTAGTGGACTGCCGGGCCACGGCGGAGGGGAGGGAGCTAGGGGCCATGGCCCCCTCTAGGCTGAACCCGGGAACAAGATTGCGCTCTGTTTTTGTTTTAGATGTATTGGAGGTTATTTATTTTGGTGTGTGTAAATATTCATACATTATATTCATTTGAATTGTTCATTTTATCATGGTGAATAAGCAGGTTGTTTCACAACCAATTAGAAAGTTCTGTTCGACTGCCACTGGGTGCGTCATGCGATAATGCGCAGTCACATGACAATAGGGAAAACTATTTAGAAGCTATTAGCATTTTTTAAAATTACATTATTAATGGTTAATGGCTTCATATTAATGGTTTATCACTTTTGAGTAATAGGTGGCACTGTTACCAAATTGATGTGGTGTGGTCAGTGTGAGGTGACAATGAAGTTGACATGAAGTTTGGTGCCAGTATGTCAAAGCAACACGAAATCCATAATTTTTTGCCAGCATGATGTGAAGATGATCTCGAATTTAAGTCGAATTTGGTGAAATTTGGTAAAATTGATTTTGGTGAAAATCATACAAACAGTTTAGGAGGAGTTCGAAAAAGTAGGTTTTTAAAGGAAATCAAAATGGCGGACAGGATGTTTGGGTGATTATGGCAAACTTGGTATCTATGCTCTTGGCATGATCCAAGGAATATATTGAGACAAGTTTTATTACAATAGGCGAAATGAATCAAAAGTTATTAGCATTTTTGGAAATGTCATGTCACAAGTTGGCGCTGAGTACCATAAGGGCATGGTACTGTAGACACATACCGATTTTCGTAACGATATGCAAATGTGTTTGTAATATATAGCATTTTATGGCAAACTTCAAACTGGCCAACATCTAAAATGGCCAAATTTGGGTAGGTTTCGACTCGGCATGCTTATCTAATCTAAAGAGACCTGTTTTGTGATTTTTGGCCAAACCATTCAGAAGTTATAAGCCAAAAAATGCATTTTCCATATCTCTTGACAACTAGGTGTTGCGGTGCTGAAACTGTGCAGGTAGTCTCAGGTCATGGATGTCATAACACACACCAAGTTTGGTTTGAATACGACAAAGTAATTTGAAGATACAGCCTCACATTCTTTTTGGCAGGCACTTCAGTCAAATTCATTTGGGTGTTATTTGAGAACAATGTGACTTGAATCCCATAACTTTTTGCCAGCATGGTCTGAAGATGATCTGAGCCAATTTTGGTAAAAATCAGACAAACCCTCTAGGACGAATTTGAAAAAGTAGGTTCCATTTCAAAAGGGAACTCCACGCTGCGTACTCTAGAGAGGGCTAGGGGAACGCCTTCAGCGTGACCGGTGTCTGAAGCATGAATGAAAAAACGACAATGAACTTGACATTGGTAGGCGGCAGCCTATGACGTAAACAATAAAGCGAGTGCGGGTATAAAAGAGCACCTGTGGAAAACGTCATCCTCTTCTTTGTCTTCAAGCCTTGTGTACGGAAGCACATGCGTTTGACTCACGAAAGATAAGGATGCGCTCACTGTTTGCATTCGCAGAACTACTAGAGCAGTGATCTGTACTTGAGTTTTTGTCAGCGTTTGCACGAGTGCGTTCGCCTCTCAAGGGAGTTGAACAAGCTTAATGTGATGCATTCGTGGCGGTTTCTGTTCTTGCTTGATTCTTGAGAGAATTTAGTGTTTGAACAGAGTGTGTTTGGCTCTCAAGAGAGATATAGCCACGCTGTGAGATGTGATCGCGTTGAGAATGCCTGTATGCCTGATTCTCTTTGAGAATTGAGCGCCTCTCACCCGCTTTTCGGGTCTCGTGGCTGCCGAGGCAGTTAATCAGATCGATCACGGGGATTGTAGGCGGGGCATGGAAGGAATCTGATGAGGAGTGCTTTCTCTTTCAGAATTCCTTTTTGTTTCTATTTACAAACCCAATTCCAAAAAAGTTGGGACACTGTACAAATTGTGAGTAAAAAAGGAATGGAATAATTTACAAATCTCATAAACTTAAATTTTATTCACAATAGAATATAGATAACATATCAAATGTTGAAAGTGAGACATTTTGAAATGTCATGCCAAATATTGGCTCATTTTGGATTTCATGAGAGCTACACATTCCAAAAAAGTTGGGACAGGTAGCAATAAGAGGCCAGAAAAGTTAAATGTACATATAAGGAACAGCTGGAGGACCAATTTGCAACTTATTAGGTCAATTGGCAACATAATTGGGTATAAAAAGAGCCTCTCAGAGTAGCAGTGTCTCTCAGAAGTCAAGATGGGCAGAGGATCACCAATTCCCCCAATGCTGCGGCGAAAAATAGTGGAGCAATATCAGAAAGGAGTTACTCAGAGAAAAATTGCAAAGAGTTTAAAGTTATCATCATCTACAGTGCATAATATCATCCAAAGATTCAGAGAATCTGGAACAATCTCTGTGCGTAAGGGTCAAGGCCGGAAAACCATACTGGATGCCCGTGATCTTCGGGCCCTTAGACGGCACTGCATCACATACAGGAATGCTACTGTAATGGAAATCACAACATGGGCTCAGGAATACTTCCAGAAAACATTGTCGGTGAACCCAATCCACCGTGCCATTCGCCGTTGCCAGCTAAAACTCTATAGGTCAAAAAAGAAGCCATATCTAAACATGATCCAGAAGCGCAGGCGTTTTCTCTGGGCCAAGGCTCATTTAAAATGGACTGTGGCAAAGTGGAAAACTGTTCTGTGGTCAGACGAATCAAAATTTGAAGTTCTTTTTGGAAAACTGGGACGCCATGTCATCCGGACTAAAGAGGACAAGGACAACCCAAGTTGTTATCAGCGCTCAGTTCAGAAGCCTGCATCTCTGATGGTATGGGGTTGCATGAGTGCATGTGGCATGGGCAGCTTACACATCTGGAAAGGCACCATCAATGCTGAAAGGTATATCCAAGTTCTAGAACAACATATGCTCCCATCCAGACATCGTCTCTTTCAGGGAAGACCTTGCATTTTCCAACATGACAATGCCAGACCACATACTGCATCAATTACAACATCATGGCTGCGTAGAAGGATCCGGGTACTGAAATGGCCAGCCTGCAGTCCAGATCTTTCACCCATAGAAAACATTTGGCGCATCATAAAGAGGAAGATGCGACAAAGAAGACCTAAGACAGTTGAGCAACTAGAAGCCTGTATTAGACAAGAATGGGACAACATTCCTATTCCTAAACTTGAGCAACTTGTCTCCTCAGTCCCCAGACGTTTGCAGACTGTTATAAAAAGAAGAGGGGATGCCACACAGTGGTAAACATGGCCTTGTCCCAACTTTTTTGAGATGTGTTGATGCCATGAAATTTAAAATCAACTTATTTTTCCCTTAAAATGATACATTTTCTCAGTTTAAACATTTGATATGTCATCTATGTTGTATTCTGAATAAAATATTGAAATTTGAAACTTCCACATCATTGCATTCTGTTTTTATTCACAATATGTACAGTGTCCCAACTTTTTTGGAATCAGGTTTGTATAATATACATATATATACATATACATATACATACACACACATTCATATTCACTGAGAATATTCAAAAAGAACATTCACTGAGCGTTTTCACACTCTGGTTGTGAATTATAGTGTCAGGTTTTGTTCAAATCATTAACAGTCTTTTATTTTTATTTTTTTCTGTCTTTCAGAACAGAAGGCCATCAGTATATCTGCCTACACGAGAGTATCCCTCCGAACAGAGTGAGTGCTTGTGTTGTACAAATGTAGACCTGTATTACATAATAAAAATTCAACTGAATGATTCTCGCAAAATGCAGATTTTTAGAGGTTTTCTCTCTCCTCACAGTCATCGTCACAGAGAAGACAAACATCCTTCTGCGTTATCTTCATCAACAGTGGGACAAAAAGGCAAGTGTTCTTCAAGCTCTAATTTGACAGAGCAACCGCATGTTGATGGATAAATCGAAAATAACTTGTCATAATATTAAAGGTCTCCCCTTATGTGTAATTGAATGTACACTGTGACCTAACCAAATGCAAAACATGATGTAACTTTTCTATGTTCGTGAAGAGTTTTTGTCCTAACCAGCCACCGCAGCTGATTCAATTTTAGAAATGGTTTCTATTTATGCAACGCCACGGCTGGAACAGTAGCATATAAACTATAGCACTGATAATCTCAGGTACTAAATAAGTGCTTTATTTCATGTAAAAAAAAAAAAAAATGCATATATATTTAAAATATGACTTAATATTTTAATTACAGTAAATATTTAATTTGAAATTGTTGTATTCTTATTCATGGTGTTCTGGCCTATATTTGTTTAAAAATCTTATATAAAATGAATTTACACAGAGAAGCGAAAATACAAAATCCCTCATTAGTCATAATATTGATGTAGGACTTCATTTTTGTGAATGAACGAATGATTATGTGCTTTGTTACTGTATATGAAATGCACATAGAAAATACAGGAAAAGAAATGCAAAATAAAAGGAAAAGAATGCGATAGAATGCAAAAATGCATTCTGGGTGAACGGCCTCTTGTTCTGCCCTGATAAGAAATGCAGCTACTTGTAGAGGTTCGCTTTCCTGCGGGACAAAACACAAATGAGTGCAATGTGGGACTAGTTTGGAATTGCTGAGTGGGCAGGAAGTGGAAAAAATGAATGCCTTTTGGGACTCCTGCAAAATATAAATATCTAAAAATAAAAGATATTCAAATTTATGTTTTAAGGTACAGAATCGTACTGAAACGAAACTGACAAATCAGCGTAGATGACAAAATGTAAACCTAGCGAGTGGGAAGAAATAACTTATTTTTAGCAGAAACAAGACTGAAAAATAGTTCCTGCATAACCTTCTAGCTACTGGAAAGATCATATACTTTTTTTTATGTCTTGCAGAATGCAGCTAAAAAGCGAGAGCAGGAGCAAGCGGAGGGGGAAGGTGGCAGTCCAGCGCCTCCACGCAAAATCGCCCGGACAGACAGCCAGGAGATGAACGAGGACTCGTAGAGGAACCCACCATCCAACAGCACAAGAACGGACACAACAAGCCCAAACATCCGCACACCACACAGGAATTTCATCTCCGAAAGAAAGAAATGGAAGAACACTTCTCTTACAGTATGCTTTTTTTTATTTTACTGAGTGCTTCCGGATGCAGTCAGTGCCCTGTTCTGAACGTGTGTGGCGCGACAGGTTTCCACTGCCAGCTTTGACGATTCTGCTGAACTTCGAGGGGGGGAATTCAACAAGCACATAAGAATGAATCTCTGCTATGAAGATGTGTGTGAAAATGGATTTGTTAGGACACTATTAATGCAGTGTAAAAGTTGAAACACCTAGTAATCTCAGCTGTGAATTACCGCTTTCATGATGTTCTCAGAACACAGGCATCTCTCTTCAGCGTCCAAAAAGGGAAATTTCGAAAATGTACAGGCACGTTTGGCAGATTTAGATGTAGTATTTGGTGTTGGTAACGTGACGGTCTTCCTAGCAGGTGCATACTTGTGCATGAATGCACTGTTGGGTCTGTTTTTCTGTTGTCACAGGTTGAGGATGACGTTACTGGTGATGTAAAGAAATACAAATGTCAGTCTCTTTCACTTCCCCCGTTGTCACGTAGGTTTCCAGTGCTGTGTTTGTTCCAGAATCATAAACAGATTACTTGCCTTCAGAAGCCTGACTCCTTCTCTGACTTGATCCCTGAGCGCTGATTCACTTGCAGTCTGTTTGCCTTCTAAATATGGAGTTTAATAGTGTCTCTCCTTTGTTTGGATTTAAGTAGTTTAATTTTGGAGTTCTGAGATTTAAGGTGCAGCTATGCAGCAGTTCCTCTCTTAACCTGTAGAGGGCGTCGGTGAGCTGTGGTACAATAAACAGGAGGAGCTCTACATATGAGGCTTAATACTCTCAGCCAGTGTGCTTCGAGTCAACAACATGCAATGTGGCTGGAGACATGCTGTGAGGTTAAGTCAGCTGTTTCAAGCCATTTCCTGGCAAAGTTTGTTGGTTTATTCTTGTTGAAAAGATTGAAATGTGTTGTAGCTATTGAGGTTGTTAACAAAACAATGCATGCAAAATGTTTTGAGTAAAGAAAGCTTTTAAAAACTCTTGAGGGGGAAGTGTGCAGAGAGCAGCCCATCTTGAGTCGAAATCTGGTTAGAAGAGTTACAGCATTACTTACCGCAATTACACCTGCATTTGTAAGTTCTTGTTCTTATGAAGCCTTCCCAACCTGGGACGCCATGTCATCCGGACTAAAGAGGACAAGGACAACCCAAGTTGTTATTGGCGCTCATTTCAGAAGCCTGCATCTCTGATGGTATGGGATTGCATGAGTCCATGTGGCATGGGCAGCTTACACATCTGGAAAGGCACCATCGATGCTGAAAGGTATATCCAAGTTGTAGAACTACATATGCTCCCATCCAGACGTTGTCTCTTTCAGGGAGTAGGAACTGTGTATAATGTGGGATATCTACATTATTGGTAAAGGAGGCTCCTGACTTGGTGTAATAGCACATTTTTTGAGTTGTTAGGCTCTTGTTTGAGCCTCCTCTGAGCCTCCTCATCCTCTCAGCCCAGGTACATGTATTTAGGTTGAGTATGGTTTCTGCTATGCTGAGCACTCTGCTCCCTAGTATTTTTGTTTTGCAGTTATTTCAGGTTGTGAGGCTCTCTGTGAGCCTCCCTGACCAGCTGCTCTTGAGCCTGGTAACTCCCCTCCCTTTGAGGGTCACTATGCTGATATCACAGTTCCTAGTGTTCTCTCAACAGAGCTCTGTGGCTGTTAGGTTTTTAGGCTCTTGTGGGCCTCCTTGATAAGTCGCTCTTCAGGTTTAGCTTTCGAGTACTCCCCTCACCTGAGGGTCTTTGTACTGAGTACGTTGATCCATAAGGGTGGATGATTGCACTCCCCTCGCTTTAGAGGGTTGTTACGCTGAGTGCATTCTCCCTAGAGCTCTGTTTCGCACTAAGGAGCATGGTTAGTACTCCTAGCTCAGTACACTAGCTATTTAAGTCGTTATGCAGTGTACTCTGCTCCCTAGAGCTCCGCTTAGACAGTACTATTACTATGTAGGCTCTATCGTGAGCCTCACTAACTGTCCCTAGCGCTGAGTGTAGTCAAGTCTCCTCTTGTTCTAGAGAGTCGTCATGCTGAGGCCTCCACTCTTAAGAGTTTCTCTACTAGGGCTGAGTGTTGTTAGGCTTCCTTTCGTTTAAGAGAGTCATCCTGCTGAAGCCTCCGCTCCCCAGAGCTCCACTTAGGCAGTAATATGGGTTGTAGGCACTTTCTTTTGAGCCTCACGAACTGCCTCTGGCACTGAGTGTAGCTAGGTCTCCTCTCGGTTTAGAGAGTCGTTATGCTGAGACCTCCACTCTTAAGAGCTCCCCTACCAGGGTTGAGCGTTGTTAGGTTTCCTCTCATTTAAGAGAGTCATCCTGCTGAAGCCTCCGCTCCCCAGAGCTCCACTTAGGCAGTAATATGGGTTGTAGGCACTTTCTTTTGAGCCTCACGAACTGCCTCTGGCACTGAGTGTAGCTAGGTCTCCTCTCGGTTTAGAGAGTCGTTATGCTGAGACCTCCACTCTTAAGAGCTCCCCTACCAGGGTTGAGCGTTGTTAGGTTTCCTCTCATTTAAGAGAGTCATCCTGCTGAAGCCTCCGCTCCCCAGAGCTCCACTTAGGCAGTAATATGGGTTGTAGGCACTTTCTTTTGAGCCTCACGAACTGCCTCTGGCACTGAGTGTAGCTAGGTCTCCTCTCGGTTTAGAGAGTCGTTATGCTGAGACCTCCACTCTTAAGACCTCCTAAACTAGGATTGAGTGTTGCTAGGCTTCCTCTTGTTTAAGAGAGTAATTCTGCTGAAGCCTCCACTCTGCAGCTCTCCGCTTAGGCAGTATTAATGTGTAGGCTCTCTCTCGAGCCTCACTAACTGTCTCTAGTGTTGAGTGTAGCTAGGTCTCATCTCATTCTGGAGAGTTGTTGTGCTGAGACCTCCACTCTTAAGAGCTCCTCAACTAGGGTTGAGTGTTGTTAGGCTTCCTCTCGTTTAAGAGAGTCATCCTGCTGAAGTCTCTGGCAGTAGTATGAGTTGTAGACTCTTTCTTTTGGAGCCTCACTAACTGCCTCTGGCGTTGAGTGTAGCTAGGTCTCCTCTTGCTTTAGAGAGTCGTTATGCTGAGACCTCCACTCTTAAGAGTTCCCCTACCAGGATCGAGGGTTGCTAGGTTTCCTCTCATTTAAGAGAGTCATTCTGCTGAAGCCTCCACTCTGCAGAGTTCCGCTTAGGCAGTATTAATGTGTAAGCTCTTTCTTTTTGAGCCTCACTAACTCCCTCTAGCGTTGAGTGTAGCCAGGTCTCCTCTCATTTTAGTGAGTCATTTTGCTGAGACCTCCACTCTTAAGAGCTCCTCAACTATGGTTGAGTTTTGTTAGGTTTCCTCTTGTTTAAGAGTTATTCTGCTGAAGCCTCCACTCTGTGTAGCTCCACTTAGGCAGTATTAATGTGTAGGCTCTTGAGCCTCACTAACTGCCTCTGGCGTTGAGTGTAGCCAGGGCTCCTCTCATTCTAGAGAGTTGTTATGCTGAGACCTCCACTCTTAGAGTTCCATACTTTGGTGGGTGAGCTAGTCTATGGCGTTGGCGAGCTTTGAGCCTGCCTGTAGAGATTTGTGGCTCGGGTTCTAGCTTGGAGCCTGCCTGTAGAGATTTGTGGCTCGGGTTCTGGCAAAAGCGATTTGGCTGGGGCAGGGATGATGTTCCTTGAGTCTTTGACTTAGGGAGTCCAGTTATTTGGGCCCTCATCCCTCAGCATGGCAGCGTTGGTATACCGTTCTCCTAGCGCCCTCTAGAGGACGCAGCGGGGAGTTCCCTTTCGAAAGGGAAAGTCTCAGGTTACGCATGTAACCATGGTTCCCTGAGAATAGGGAACGAGATGCTGCGTCCCATTGCCATGCATTCCTGCCTGCGTCTTCTTCAGACAAAGAAGTGGATGACGTTTTCCGCAGATGCTCTTTTATACCCACACTCGCTTTATTGTTTATTGTCAAGTTCATTGTCGTTTTTTTCATTCAAGCTTCAGACACCGATCACGCTGGAGGCGTTCCCCTAGCGCCCTCTAGAGGACGCAGCGTCTCATTCCTTATTCTCAGGGAACCATGGTTACATGCATAACCTGAGACGTTTTCCGAATTAATTAAAAGATCTTGACCCGTAGAAATGTAAAATTTGGTGTCCATTTGATTAATAAAACTAAATAAAATTAACTAATAAAAACCATTGCCATGCATTCCTGCCTGCGTCTTCTTCAGACAAAGAAGTGGATGACGTTTTCCGCAGATGCTCTTTTATACCCACACTCGCTTTATTGTTTATTGTCAAGTTCATTGTTGTTTTTTTCATTCAAGCTTCAGACACCGATCACGCTGGAGGCGTTCGCCTAGCGCCCTCTAGAGGACGCAGCGTCTCATTCCTTATTCTCAGGGAACCATGGTTACATGCATAACCTGAGACGTTTTCCGAATTAATTAAAAGATCTTGACCCGTAGAAATGTAAAATTTGGTGTCCATTTGATTAATAAAACTAAATAAAATTAACTAATAAAAAAGTTATTAGCATAAACATGAGTGCAACTTTGAACTGTTGGTGGTGCTAGAGGGTTTGAGTCAGAGATTTCAAACATGCTTTGGTTAATATTGTATGACGGCGCTTTAGTGCCATGTTAAAAAATGCAAGAAAATATAAGATTAGGAGATTAAAGTCGTAATATTCCGAGAATAAAGTTGAAATTACGAGAATAAACTTGAAATATTTTCAGAATAAAGTCGAAATTACAAGAATAAAGTCGAAATGTTTCAAGAATAAAATCAAAATTATGAGAATTAATTTATAGCAATAATGAGATTAAAGTTAAAATATTTTGAGAGTAGCCTATATTAGCCTATTGCACATGCAAATGGCCCAGATTGGGAGCACTGGGAGATATTCCAAAATCTCAGCTTTCAAAATATGTCAGTTTTATAGTGAAATACAAACAATATGTCTTACAATAATGTGTTTTTCACGCTCTTTAATATGGCGTGACATGACAGATTGCTGTATTCAGGGTGCGAACTACGGGGGAGCTAGGGGGAGCTCGGCTCCCCTTAATAAGACATGGGCTCCCCTGAAAACGTGATTTGTGAAATTTTGGGGGGTCTCAAAAAATATTGACAATGTGTTATTTTGACATGCAATTTCAGTTTTGTGTAATGTGATCATCGTGGATTATTATGTGTAAAATTGCAAAAATATAATTCATTCATGCATGACGGCGATTTAAGCCTAATTAACTTCAATAAAGATAACTATACATGCTATTCTTGTCATGAGCATCAAAGTGCGGGGGCGCTGCGGTGCAAATTCCACTCATGTTTAGTACGTTAACTCAAAGATTCGTAGAAAAAATGTAAACGCTGGACTCTGTGGTCGATTCTGTGTTAAGGTAAGGCATGTTATTTGCAATTAAGTGTTGTGGCTGGGTTGTTATAGGTCTGCGTGACTCTCGATGTTTTAGGCTTAATTGGACGGAGGAATTATGGTATTCTTCTGTAGCCTGACGACGAGTAACTTTACGTTAACCGTTGTTCATGTGAACTCAAAGACAGATGCTTTGTCTATAGACTATTTGTGGGTGGCTGTTTGTTGTTTCACCTATCGATTCGTGTCGATAAAGTATAATAGGGTAAATCCTGTATAGTGATTTATCCTATATAGTGCTTGCATAAAGCAAGTAGTGCATGTAGCTGTTATGTATCTTTGTAAGACATTGTAAGCACAACATTTTTGCGATTACTGGGTGGCTAACGCGCTAAAAAATAACGACTGGAAGACGTTAAATATTATGCCCAATCATTTACTGTATAATTCCGTGAATAAAACAGCTTGTGAATAGTCACTTAACGTTATATAGCTTATACCTCAGAAAAGACAAAATAACTTGTGTTAACGAGTTGGAGCCCACTTCAACCTTTAGAATGTTTTATTGTTGTTTTTAATTAAATACATGTGAGGGATGAAAGGTTGGAAGTAGGTGTAGGTGGTGGAATTTTTACAAAGAAAACAGTAACATTTAACGAATTGATTCACATGAATACAGCGATCTGTCACGCCACATTAAAGATCTTAAAAAACACATTATTGTAAGACACATTGTTTGTATTTTGCTATAAAACTGATTTTGAAAGCGGAGGCTTTGTTTTATGTTAAAAGTACCAAAAGCACAAGGGGGCTGGCGCACTACAAATAAAATTGAAGACAATAAATAATATTTCCAAGCAAACTGTCCCCGCGAGTATGACACACGGTATGATTTCTGCTAATAATCCCACGTGTATTTGTAGTGTATTAAAAAGGGTTAAATAAGAGAGCTACACCCCCCCCCAAAGGAATGTCGATAGAGTGTATGAGCTGATGTTAAGATAAAAAGTTGTTCCTGTTCAGTGTGTTAATAAATATCATATTCTTGATATTAAGCTGTTTCCGTGAGTCCTTAAAACTGATTTCCTCATTCCTGTAAGATGATGCGGCTGCTCGGATGCAACAATGTTAAAATCAATGTAGGTGGCCTGGCAACTTCTCCCGATGCTCTCAATCTGGACCATTTGCTTGCGCAATATAGTCTATACTCTCAAAATATTATAACTTTAATTTCGTCATTCTAAAAAAGATTGGCCCTGGCTTGTACATATGCTATTCTTGGGAATGGCATCAATCTGTGTATCATCTTAACTAACAGACGTTTACATAAACCAGTGTGCATAGCAATTTGTAATCTAGATTATTGACGGTGTTTGCGGTTTGGATGTAACACTACATCCTGAATGGTTAAAAAAAAATCATCGTGTGTCAGAAGGTTAAACAAAACTTATATATATTGTATTTCTGCCTCTGTATCTGAAGCATGAATATGTTTAATAATATTATTAGGCGTAAAAATAAAGTCTGCTGGTCCTCAGTCCCAAAAGTGACATTAGATACTGATTCTATTAAAACATTTGTGTAATGGGATCTCAAAAACTACAGGGAACATTATCGGCTCTACTATTAATGGATCATTAAAAGGGCCCTTGTGTATATTAATGAGGCGGAAGCATCATGGCCTGTTTTTATTAAAGGGGTCATATGATGCTTTTTTAAAGATCATTATTTGGTGTAACAGAATATTTTGACATGCTTTAATGTTCAAAAAACACATTCTTTTTCAAATACTGGACATTACTGTAGGTCCTCTATGCCCCGCCTCTCTCAAACGCTTCGTTTTCTACAAAGTCCCTCCTTCCGACAAGCGCAGTCTGCTCTGATTGGCCAGCTGACCCAGTGCATTGTGATTGGCCGAACACCGCAAGCACTCGTCGGAAATGTAACGCCCCTTACCATAATCGCGAGCTTCGTCTTTCAGAATAAATGTAAAGACAGCCCGAAAGGGGAACAGAGTCGCGTGACAGACACAGTGCTCTCTCTCTCTCTCTCTCTCACACATACACACGTGTGCGCAAAACTCCACATTTGAACAAGTCAATAGCAAATACTTAAACTAATAACAAAACAGTAGCTGATTCAGAAGCGCCAGATTGTCATAGCAAAGTCAGAATTACCTCCTCTCCTAGGTTCACGAAACGGTCATCCATAAAATGCATTGCTGTTCTGTTGTAAGTAATCTTAAAGATTCCTAAAAGTATCTACTTTTGGAAGGCCAAATAAAGTGCTTTTCCTTTCGTCTAGAAACACACAGCGTCTCTCTGACATGGCTGCTTCAACACTAACTGCGGTTACTGAAACCACGCCTTCTTTCTTTACGTGCACATTTGGGCGGCATTATGCTAATATTTCCACATAGTGAGGTAGATATGTGGGGGCGTGTTAGAACGAGCCGTTTTAGTGGGGCGTGGCAGAGTCTTAACTTTGATAAAGAATATCTCTTTGGTTTTGAGACTTTAGTCTTTGCAACTTCAGGGATCTTATCTATGCACAATCAGCTTGTAACACTCCAAAGAGAAAGGAAAACTTGAAATCGCATCATATGACCCCTTTAAGATAGTGAAGCAATCACATGAGCAGGAGCTACTTATATACACAAAATATACTTATATACACAAAAACATGGCAAATCATTAAACCATAAGCAAAAACTGATGAATTTGAGTCCATTTGTAAATGCCTGCTTAGAATTGTGGAAATAGTAGCTTATATTCTTACATAATTTATCTATCTAATTTTTCTTTATCTATCTTATCTTTCTTTTTAATAGAGCTTGATTATTTTTTCTTTTGTGAGAAGGGATTCTCACTGAGGAAGACATTAGAGATCTGATGTCAAGGGCTTACATGTAACATAGTGCTGTAAACACAGTCACTCTTGTTTGTCTGAAGAGTGTCAACATATTTGCTAAATTGCTACATGCTCTTCATTTGCTCTCTGGAGACAAGACAGATCCTGAAGATTGTACAGATGGGAACTAACCCAGAGAGAATGATCAAACATGAGTGATGCAAATAAGTGTCATTATCCATTATCCGTTATCCATTAATGATCTGTAACTTTTAACCTTCACCATTAATTATAAAGATCAATAAAGGCCCAAACAAAATAAATATTGACTGAACTAAATCAATTATTCAGCATTTGGATATGTGATCACCACTTGTGAACAACATTGTACAGTGTTTGGTAATATTCTAGGCTTTGTACATTGTAGCATTAATTTCTTCCAATATTGACATGATTTTACTACATTATTTTTCTTCATTTTGAAAACAAAAGGAACAGTCTCTAACAAGAGCAAGAGCATCATAAAACATTATCAAAACAAACAACATTATCACAATTTATCGAGAGAATGGTGAACATAATAATCCACTATGAGAAAACCTTTAAATTATTTGGTACAACTTTTTTTGTGCAAAAATACATCTGCTAATCGTTTCCTGATCTCTTTAGTCCTGGTGCAATAAATAGTGGGATTTATTAAAGGGGTCATATGATGCTGCTAAAAAGAACATTATTTTGTGTATTTGGTGTAATGAAATGTTTATGTGGTTTAAGGTTAAGAAAACACATTATTTTCCACATACTGTACATTATTGTTTCTCCTCTATGCCCCGCCTTTTTGAAACGAGTTGATTTTTACAAAGCTCATCGGTCTGAAAAAGCGAGGTGTGCTCTGATTGGCCAGCTATCCAGTGCGTTGTGATTGGCCGAATACCTCAAGCGTGTGACGGAAATGTTACGCCCCTCACCATACTGTTGATGCCGTCTCCCGGAGCGACAAGACAAAAAACATGAAAACCCATTACAAACGAGGCATTTGTTGCATCCAGTGGGGACATAATTACGGATTATAATGATTTATACTGTCTTTTTACGTATTGCGTTGCATCGCGGCGCATAAACAAAACCATGTCTGCATTTGTGATCAGAAATTACAAACAAGCACTAACGTTAGTCTACACTGCTCAAAATTTGCTTTTGAATCATCAGTGGCAAATCCTTTACATGAAAACGTATTTACAGACTGTAAGTCAGAACAGCCGTAAACATAAAATTTTCTTTTTTGGGTGAGCTATCCCTTTAAAGCTTGTTATTTACAGGTCATTAACTGAATATGACGCGAATTGCGACTACTTCTTTTAACATATAAAGTTTGCAAGCCCAGGGAACAAATTATAACAATACAAATTGATTTATGGCTACCAATATTTTTGAGTCTAATGATATATGACTCATATTTTCTCCGAGCATCTTTTTCCAAGTTTGAAATCTAGTCTGCCACTAGTATCAACCTCAGCACTGAATACTTTAGCTTTTCTGAGGCATTCTATAACCTTGCAAACCCAACACAAGATTTTATTTGTTAAAATGATTGATCAGTGTCTTATGCGAAGTCTTGTGCTCTTCATTTTTCATTTATTTTCTACATGTTATGGGGAGCATATGTAGTATCCAGTTTTCCCCAACTCTGTATTCTCTAATATCAATATTATATTGTTTATGACTTTAACATTTCAGATTCCTGCCATACTGTCATTTTAAAAATAAGCAGAGCTCCAAATATTTTCCCAATTTTCTTTTACTTTATTTGAAAACAAATAATTAAACATCAGCATGTCTATGCTTTGACTTGTAGATTCTAACATGAGCAGAAGCATCACAAAACATTACCAAAACAAGCAACATAATAACAATCAGAATTAAAGGGATAGTTCACCCCCCCCAAAAAATCTGTCATTAATTATTCACCCTCATGTGATTTCAAACCCGTAAGACCTTTGTTCATCTTCGGAACACAAAATAAGATGTTTTGGATGGAATCTGAGAGCTGTTTCATACTACTATAGTAATATTGACTGGGACAGAGCCACAATGCTGTCACCGTTCACAAGGGTCATAAAGGGGTCATATGATGCTATTTCAATTTTTCCTTTCTCTTTGGAGTGTTACAAGCTAATGCATAAAGAATTAAGTGCATAAAGAAGATCTGTAAATTTGCAAAGACTAAAGTCTCAAATCCCAAGAGATATTCTTTGTAAAAGTTAAGAGTCAGCCACACCTACCTAAAACGGCTCGTTCTAACACGCCCCCACATATCTACATCACTATGTGGGAAGATTTGCATAAAGCCGCCCAAATGTTCACGCAAAGAAAGAAGGCGTAACTTTTATTCTGGCTGTAGTATTGTTGATGCCGCCATGTTGTGAATGCGCTGTGTGATTCGTTGTGAAAGCGAAACTACTTTCCTTCCAAAAGAGGACAATATCTGCTTCGTCATGCCTGGAGCTGATCCGTGCTAGTTGCTGAG